>NC_059198.1:18265538-18573316 GCF_020615455.1 Coregonus clupeaformis | reverse complement strand
CACTAGAAGACCAGTTCTTAAAGCCTTTAGCTGTATCCTTATTATATTCCTCCTCTGGTGATGTAGAGGTTAACCCAGGCCCTGTAGCCCCCAGTATCACTCCTACTCCCCAGGCGCTATCATTTGTTGACTTCTGTAGCCGTAAAAGCCTTGGTTTCTTGCATGTTAACATCAGAAGCCTCCTCCCCAAGTTTGAGTTATTCACTGCGTTAGCACACTCTGCCAACCCTGATGTTCTAGCAGTGTCTAAATCCTATCTTAGGAAGGTCTCTCACTGTTGCCGCTTGCTCAGCCCCCAGTTGTGCCCAGGACACCATATGTGAATTGCTTGCCCCCCATCTATCCTCAGAGTTCGCACTGCTTGGTCACCTAAACTGGGATATGCTTAACACCCCGGCCGTCTTACAATCTAAACTAGATGCACTCAATCTCACACAAATTATCAAGGAACCTACCAGGTACAACCCTAAATCTGTAAACATGGGCACCCTCATAGATGTCATCCTGACTAATTTACCCTCTAAATACATCTCCGCTGTCTTCAACCAGGATCTCAGCGATCACTGCCTCATTGCCTGCATCCGTAATGGGTCCGTGGTCAAACGACCACCCCTCATCACTGTCAAACGCTCCCTAAAACACTTCAGCGAGCAGGCCTTTCTAATTGAACTTGCCTGGGTATCCTGGATGGATATTGACCTCATTCCGTCAGTAGAGGATGCCTGGATGTTCTTCAAAAGTGCTTTCCTCTCCATCTTAAATAAGCATGCCCCTTTCAAAAAATGCAGAACTAAGAACAAATATAGCCCCTGGTTCACCCCAGACTTGACTGCCCTTGACCAGCACAAAAACATCCTGTGGCATACTGCATTAGCATCGAACAGCCCCCGCGATATGCAACTTTTCAGGGAAGTCAGGAACCAATATACACAATCAGTTAGGAAAGCAAAGGCTAGCTTTTTTCAAACAGAAATGTGCATCCTGTAGCACTAACTCCAAAAGGTTTTGGGACACTGTAAAGTCCATGGAGAATAAGAGCACCTCCTCCCAGCTGCCCACTGCACTGAGGCTAGGAAACACTGTCACCACCGTTAAATCTACGATAATCGAGAATTTCAATAAGCATTTTGCTACGGCTGGCCATGCTTTCCACCTGGCTACCCCTACCCCAGCCACCAGCTGTGGTCCTCTGTAGCTCAGCTGGTAGAGCACGGCGCTTGTAACGCCAAGGTAGTGGGTTCAATCCCCGGGACCACCCATACACAAAAATGTATGCACGCATGACTGTATGTCGCTTTGGATAAAAGCGTCTGCTAAATGGCATATTATTATTATTATTACTCTGCACCCTCCGCTGCAACTTGCCCATGCCCCCACCACCCCCGCTTCTCCACCCAAATTCAGATAGCTGATGTCCTGAAAGAGCTGCAAAATCTGGACCCCTACAAATCAGCTGGGCTAGACAATCTGGACCCTTTCTTTCTAAAATTAGCAGCCGAAATTGTCGCAACCCCTATTACTAGCCTGTTCAACCTCTCTTTCGTATCGTCTGAGATCCCCAGAGATTGGAAAGCTGCCGCGGTCATCCCCCTCTTCAAAGGGGGTGACACTCTAGATCCAAACTGTTACAGACCTATATCCATCCTGCCCTGCCTTTGGAAAGTATTTGAAAGCCAAGTTAACAAACAGATCACCGACCATTTCGAATCCCACCGTAACTTCTCCGCTATGCAATCTGGTTTCCGAGCTGGTCATGGGGGCACCTCAGCCACGCTCAATGTCCTAAACGATATAATAACCACGATCGATAAAAGACAGTACTGTGCAACCGTCTTTATCGACCTGGCCAACGCTTTTGACTCTGTCAATCACCACATTATTATTGGCAGACTAAATAGCCTTGGTTTCTTAAATGACTGCCTCGCCTGGTTCACCAACTACTTCTCAGATAGAATTCAATGTGTCAAATCGGAGGGGCTGTTGTCTGGACCTCTGGCAGTCTCTATGGGGGTGCCACAGGGTTCAATTCTCGGGCCGACTCTATTCTCTGTGTATATCAGTGAAGTCGCTCTTGCTGCTGGTGACTCGCAGATCCACCTTTACGCAGACGACACCATTTTGTATACATCTGGCCCTTCATTGGACACTGTGTTAACAAACCTCCAAACAAGCTTCAATGCCATACAACACTCCTTCCGTGGCCTCCAACTGCTCTTAAACGCTAATAAAACTAAATGCATGCTCTTCATCTCGAACGCTGCTTGCACCCGCCCGCCCGACTAGAATCACTACTCTCGGCGGGTCTGACTTAGAGTATGTGGACAACTACAAATACCTAGGTGTCTGGTTAGACTGTAAACTCTCCTTCCAGACTCACATTAAGCATCTCTAATCCAAAGTTAAATCTAGAATCAGCTTCCTATTTCGCAACAAAGCCTCCACTCATGCTGCTAAACATGCCCTCGTAAAACTGACTATCCTACCGATCCTTGACTTCGGCGACGTCATTTACAAAATAGCTTCCAACACTCTACTCAGCAAATTGGATGTAGTCTATCACAGTGCCATCCGTTTTGTCACCAAAGCCCCATATACTACCCACCATTGTGACCTGTACGCTCTTGCTGGCTGGCCCTCACTACATATTCGTCGCCAAACCCACTGGCTCCAGGTCATCTATAAATCCCTTCTAGGCAAATCCCCGCCTTATCTTAGCTCATTGATCACCATAGCAACACCCACCCGTAGTATGCGTTCCAGCAGGTATATCTCACTGGTCATCCCCAAAGCCAACACCTCCTTTGGCCGCCATTCCTTCCAGTTCTCTGCTGCAAATGACTGGAACGAACTGCAAAAATCTTTGAAGCTGGAGACACTTATCTCCCTCACTATCTTTAAGCATCAGTTGTCAGAGCAGCTTACCGATCACTGCACCTGTACACAGCCCATCTGTAATTAGCCCACCCAACTACTTCATCCCCATATTGTTATTTACATTGTTATTTATTTTGCTCATTTGCACCCCAGTATCTCTATTTGCACACCATCTTCTGCACATCTATCACTCCAGTGTTAATACTAAATTGTAATTATTTTGCACTATGGCCTATTTATTGCCTTACCTCCATAACTTACTACATTTGTAGATTTTCTATTGTGTTATAGACTGTACGTTTTGTTTATTCCATATGTAACTCTGTGTTGTTGTTGTTTTTTCGCACTGCTTTGCTTTATCTTGACCAGGTCGCAGTTGTAAATGAGAACTTGTTCTCAACTGGCTTACCTGGTTAAATAAAGTTAAATAAATAAATAAATAAAAACTAGATGGATTCTCCATTCTCCATGCTGACAAGACAGTGGAGTCGGGAAATCGAGGGAAGGAGGGTTTTGACTCGAGTGCGGTAGAAGTGTCGACCCATTGTTCACCTGTCTTGGAATACCTGATGGTCAAATGCTGCCCCTTTTACCTCCCGAGGGAGTTTTCAGCGGTTGTATACATTCCACCTCAGGACAAGACAAATAACAATCTGGCACTTAAGAAACTGTACGAGGCTATAACCAAGCAGGAAAACGTACATCCAGAAGCTGCTTTTCTGGTTGCCTGCGATTTTAATTCTGTGTCATTAAGACACGTGATGCCTAAACTCCATCAACACTTCTCCCTTGCCACTAGGATTGATACAGTCCTAGACCACTGTTATTCTACCCACAAACAAGCATACAAGGCCCTCCCTCGTCCGCCATTCATCAAATCAGATCATGACTCCGTACTCCTGCTTCCTGTTTACAAGCAGAAGCTCAAACAGGAATTACCCATGACTTGCATTGTTGAGAAATGGTCTCCAGAATCAGAGATTAGGCAACAGGACTGTTTTGCAAGCGCTGATTGGAATATGTTTCGGGACTCTGCCGATAATATCGACAAGCTAACCACCTCCGTCACTGGCTTATTAGGAAATGCATCGGCAACATTGTCCCCACAGTTAAGGTCCACTGCTTCCCTAATCAAAAGCCCTGGATTAACACTGAGGTTGGCGCTAAACTAAAGGATAGGGCTACCGCACACAGGACTATCGCAGACAACCCTGAGGCTACATCTGAGGACAGGAACAAGTACAAGAAGTCCCATTATGACCTCCACAAAGCCATCAAACGAGAAAAAAGGACAATAGAGGAATAAGGTGGAATCACATCACACAGGCTCCGAAGCCCGCCGCATTTGGCAGGGGCTACAGTCCATTACGGATTACAAAGGAAGACCCAGCCGTGATCTGCCCAACGATGCCTCTCTACCAGACGAATTCAATGCATTTTATGCACGCTTTGACAATAACAACATCGTGCCGGGTGTGAGGGCCGCTACCAACACAGAAGATTGGGTGATCTCGCTCTCCGAGGCTGATGTGAGTAAAGTCTTTAATCAGGTCAATACCCGCAAGGACCAATGGTATTCCAGGGCGTGTTCTCAGAGCATGCGCAGAACAGCTGGCAGGTATATTCACTGTTATTTTCAACCTCTCCTTGTCCCAGTCAGTAATCCCCACATATTTTAAGATGACCACCATCATTCCTGTTCCCAATAACTCTAAGGCTTCATGCTATCTGTAATCATGAAGTGCTTTAAGAGGCTGGTTATGGCACACATCAACTCCATCATCCCAGACACCCTAGACCCACTCCAATTTGCATACCGTCCCAACAGATCCATAGATGACGCAATCTCAATTGCACTCCACACTGCCCTCATCCACCTAGATAAGAGGAATACCTATGTGAGAATGCTGTTCATTGACTACAGCTCAGCATTTAACACCATTGTCCCCTCCAAGCTCGTCACCAAGCTTAGGACCCAGGGACTGAACACCTCCCTCTGCAACTGGATCCTGGACTTCCTGAAGGGCTGACCCCAGGTGGTGAGGGTAGGCAACATCACCTCCGCCATGCTGACACGCAACACTGGGGCCCCACAGGGGTGTGTGCTTAGTCCCCTCCTGTACTCCCTGTTCACCCACGACTGCGTGGCCACGCATGACTTCAACACTGTCATCAAGTTTGCTGACGACATTACGGTGGCAGGCCTCATCACCAGCGACCATGAGACAGCCTACAGGGAGGAGGTCAGTGACCTGGCAGTGTGGGGCCAGAACAACAACCTCTCCCTCAGGTACTGTTCATGTAGAGCAGGGGTGTCAAACGTACGGCCCGCGGGCCGGATCAGGCCCGCAAACGGGTTTAATCCGGCCCGCGAGATGATTTAAAAAAAATATATATATATATATATTATTTATTTCAGTATAAAAATGCGCTGCAATTTTTCTATAAAATAAACTGCTGTTCCAATTGCGTCCACTGGATGGCGCAATAGCAATTGTGTTAAGCAAGCAAACTGTTTATACCGGGGCAGAGCAAGTAGGTCAAGCACGTGCAGCCAATGAGCTACTTTGTTTTGCCCGCGATATTTATTACGGCTTCTACTTTTAACATTATGTGCTTTGGCACCCTCATTGCCCCAATATGTCTCTGTCAAAAAAGAGAAAAGTGGACGCAGAGTGCAGAGTGTTCCAAGAAAAATGGTCATCCTATTTAATCACGGAATTGAATGGGAAAGCTGTATGTTTGGTGTGTTCAGAGCATGTTGCAGTGCTGAAAGAATATAACCTTCGTCGCCACTATGTGAGTCTTCATGCCGACAAATATGACAACTTTCAAGGACAGCGGAGATGAGAGAAGGTGAATGAACTGTTGGCGGGTCTGAAGAAACAGCAGTCTGTGTTTACTCACAGCCGAGACATCAGTGACGCTGCAGTGAAAGCTAGCTACCTCATTGCTAATGAAATCGCAGTGGCTTCAAAACCATTTAGTGAGGGTGAATTTGTAAAAACATGCATGATGAAGGCAGCGGAGATTGTGTGCCCTGAAAAGCGGCAGGCTTTTTGCAAATATCAGCCTGACAAGAAACACAGTTGCAGACAGGATTTCCGATCTTTCAGTGGATTTGGACAGCCAGTTGAAGCAAAAGTAAAGTCATTTATTGCGTTTTGGGTTGCAATTGATGAAAGCACGGACATTACAGATGTTGCACAACTGGCCATTTTTTCATCCGTGGAGTTGATGACACATTGACCGTCACCGAGGAGTTCGTGGAGTTGGTGCCGATGACAGATACAACGACAGCAGCTGATATTTTTACCGCACTCGTCGGCGTGCTGGACAGGGTCGGAGTGGACTGGTCCCGCGCTGTCAGCCTGGCTACAGATGGTGCGCCCTCAATGATCGGGAAAAAAGCAGGCGTTGTGACAAAGTTCAGAGAGAAAGTGCAATCTGCAAATGGAGGACGTGATTTTTTGACTTTTCACTGTATTTTGCACCAGGAGGCTTTGTGTTGCAAGTCATTAAAGATGGATAACGTCATGAAGGTGGTCATCCAAACTGTTAATTTCATCCGATCCAGAAGCCTGAATCACCGTCAGTTTGACAGCCTTCTCAGAGAGAAAGACCACATCTATGGCCTGCCATACCACACTGAGGTAAGATGGTTAAGCCGAGGTGCTGTGCTGAGGCGTTTCTTTGATTTACGAGAAGAAATTGAACAGTTCATGGAAGAAAAGGGCAAACCAGTGTTAGAATTTCATTCCGCAGAATGGATGCCGGACCTTGCATTTATGGTGGATGTTACAGAGCACCTGAATAACTTGAACAAACAGCTGCAAGGGCGCAACAAAGTTGTCACGCAGTATTATGACAGCATACGTTCTTTCAAGTTGAAGCTGTCATTGTGGGAGACGCAACTTGCCAGTGGTGATGCAGCTCACTTCCCTGTCTGAAAAATGTGTGCGCGACCCAACATGTGGCAGACATGAAGCGGTTCAAAGATAAAATAACTGGACTGTTACGGGAGTTTGAGCAACGCTTTCAGATTTATGTTTATATGTTTTTATGTTGATGTGCTATTGTTTTTAATTGATTTTATTTTATTTGTATATTTAACCTATTCTTGACTCTGTGGTTCTTGCACTTGTTTGGGGAACAGGATTTCATTATTTTTATCTACATTTCTGCCTGAGAAATGACACACTGATATAGTTCTGTGATCTGTGAAACAGTTCTGTTAATCACTGAGGCATTGTGTGTTTGTGTGTTCTTTTTCTTTACAATTTTCAAATAAACTTGACGTGTTTTATGATTAATAGTGATGTTGTGCTTGTACTATTTTGGACACACTGTCCTCAGGCTCCAGCTTTATGTTGTATGTTGATCGTATTAAAACAAAGAAAACAATCTGAAGTTGTTGTTTTTAAGTTATATATACCATGATTTTTCCGGTCCGGCCCACTTGGGAATAGATTTTCCTCCATGTGGCCCCTGAGCTAAAATGAGTTTGACACCCCTGATGTAGAGAATCCTACATGAACAGTACCAGTAGACTGAACAATGACACCTCAGTTGGGTAATTAGGGTACCTCTCCATGGCACTGCCTTGGAGAAAATAACACATTTATTCAGGACTTCTCTTCCAAGTCTGCTTACAGTTTTTCTGAATTGCTAAAACACTCAACCCCATTCTCTGAACCAAATGCTCAGTGGCCTAAACCCATTTGTCAAATCAATCACTCTTTTTGCAAAACTCTAAACACATTCTCACTCACTAAAACACATTTCGCACTGTGATGCACTTGTGTTACAAAATCGTAAACACAGGCGGCAAAAGTTAAACACAACTACAACACAGTTGTCATCGTTTACACACAACGACTCCAAATTGTTCACACTTGTTTCTAATGATGTGATCAAACCGAATAGAAGCCAGTTCAGAGTTCACAGGTACGTTGAATGTTGATACCAACAATGGATGGAAACAATCTGAGAGGCAGAGGAGGAAGAGTACATGTAAGAGGTGGTGGACGAGGAGGAAGAGTACGAGGACAAGGAAGAGCAAGACCAAGAACAGTAATTTCAGAAGAAATTTGAGCGACTGTGATAGACCATGTTGTTGTTCATGGAATGACAATGAGGGAAGCAGGACAAAGAGTACAACCCAATTTGAGCAGATTCTCTGTGGCCACCATAATCAGGACATTCAGAGAAGAGAACAGGTAATTGTTTATTTTTATTTTGTTCATTGAAAGTTTACTGTATACATTTGATTCAGTACATTACTTTGTCAATAGAAAGGGGACTGGGGAATTTTGTAAAAAAAATTCTTACCATAGAATATTTTATGTATAATGTCCATTACTATTTTTACTGTATGTATACATTTGTAAGTGCATTTTCCCTTTTTGTAGAATTGCAAGACTACCACATGAGGGTGGAAGGCCTGCTATGTTCTCCCAACAGCAAGAGGCTCTCATTGTTGATATGGTCCTTCAAAACAATGCCATCCGACTGCGTGAAATACAGCAAAGAGTTGTTGAACACAATTTAAACAGGGTACGCATGAAGCAAGTGTACAGAGTACCCTTTGAGCGCAACTTAGAAAGGGTCAAAGATCTACGATTTCAGTATGTGCAAGTAAGTGTACACTCAGACACGTTCAGCGCTGATGCTTACAGTACAATGCTATGCTACTAGCCTACTGTTACTGTAAACTGCACTATATTGTAGTGTATGTAAATCAGGAGTGCATACAAATGCACTATTGCAGAAGTCTGTCTTTCTGTATCACTTACTAAACTACTTATTTATCTATTTTTATATATAGAGAATGTTTAAATTGTATTCCATGGAAAGGCCCCATGAATACATTTTTGTAGATGAAGCAGGGTTCAATCTGGCGAAGAGAAGGAGTGGCAGGAACATAATTGGCCAACGTGCCATTGTGGAAGTCCCTGGCCAGCGTGGTGGCAATATCACCCTTTGTGTAGCCATAAGTAATCGTGGGGTTCTCCACCGTCATGCAACCCTGGGGCCATATAACACTGAACACTTTCTTACATTTATGGGTGGTCTTTGGGATGTTTCGTTTGAGTGTGAGCAGCAGGATCATCAGCAGGCAGTGCATCCTGTCTATGTCGTGGTTTGGGACAATGTCAGCTTTCACCGTGGTGTCCGGATACGCGAGTGATTCAACATCAACCAGCGATTCATAAATGTTTGCCTTCCACCATACAGCCTTTTCCTCAACCCAATAGAATAGTTTTTCTCTGCGTGGCGGTGGAAGGTCTATGACCGAAACCCATATACCAGGGAAAATCTCTTACAGGCAATGGAATTGGCCTGTGGTGACATAGGTGTGGAGTGTTTTCTGGATCCGGCACACCAGAGGGTTTTTCCCCCGTTGCCTGGCAAGGGACAACGTTGCCTGTGATGTGGACGAAGTCTTCTGGCCGGAACCAGCACAAAGATGTGATGCTGAGGCAGAATTAATCTCTCATTGACTTTGATTTCGCAGTTGCACAATATTTTTGAGTGTACTGTAATGTGCTTTTCACTTAGAGTTTTCTTTGTTCTTTGGGCTTTTGCAATTGGACTACTGTATTTTTATGCAAGCGCTGAATATACAGAAATGCAATACTGTATTACTTGCAGTACTTACAGTATACAATATATTCACTGTACTAAATTGTGATTACTATACTTTTTGTTTTAATTGCAAAATGAGTTTACTATATACAAGAAAGAAAAAAACTGTAACTACATGCCCTGGACGCTGTGTTCTCCATTTTTTGATGTAGTGTCTAATGAACGCTCCGTAGTGTTTATATATTGACTGGCTGTGTGTATGATCTGAAAGCATTGTTTGATTTTGAGCACAGATTAAATGGTTTTGAGGCGATTGTTTGATTTTGCCAGAAGAGTCAGGGGTTTTGTGAATGTAGTTTGAAGATTTGGTTTTGTGTTTAAAGTTTTGAGAAAATGGGTGAAGGTTTCAAGAAATGTGTCTTAGCAATCGAGAAAAACTGTAATATCATGGCTAGATTTTGGGGTAGAAATGTGCTGCAATTGGGATGTTCTAATGCAAAACACGCATTCTTGGACAAAACACATTGCTTGCATTAAGTTGTGTTATATTCTCATTCCAAAGGGTCTCTTTGCATATTGTGTGGCCGGCTGGCCGGGACTGTAGGCTGGGCTAGGATGAGAGACAGGAAAGAGGGGAGCAAAGAGAGAGAAAGGAGAGGGAGAGAGATAGAGAGAGAGAGAGAGAAGGGAAAGGGAGGTGAGGGAAATAGTCTTTTTACTGCCAAACACCAGTGAAATATCACCCCCCTAGAGTTTGGCACATTTAAAAAATGCCCAGCAACATTCCTGGAGGGGAACCATTTGCATCTCAATGTGACATTCACATAGCACTGTGGGAAAAGACACATAATATGGTCCAGTCAGTCATGTGGCTTTGGAGTGCAGGTACCAGGAAGAATGTGGAATGCCAGGTAGTATTCAACATTAAAGAGATTGTTTACCTGACTACTGTAATTTGGGTGAACTAAGTCAGGTAAGCAAATCCATGGATTGCTGTCTTAACTTGTCCATACACTGCTTACAGGGTAAGGAATTTAGTCATTTGGGTGAACTTTCCCTTTTATGCTGACATCAGCAGGTAGCTATAGTAAGTATATTGCCTAATATTTAGACTAAGCGTTCTATCGAAGGCAGAATATTTTATTGAAGATTTCACAGCGGTTAACTACCACTTGTCTTGCATGTCATCAAGTCTTTCCCTTCATTATCCCCAGTCCTAGTTTCTCAGCCCGTCAGCCCAGTAGGTGGTTTGGGTAAGATAAAGAATGTGTGCGTGTGGTGGGCGACCACAAAGAGTTGGAGTTGAACTCTATCCACACAGGGTCACACTAGCCTCCCTAAATCCAACGGATTAATCTAATGTGAGGGTCTTACGCGGTCTCCCCTCAAAACAATTTGCGGTGGGGGAACGTTCAAATATTGACCAGCGAGTGTCCATTACAAAATCACTCTGGGAACGTTGCGCTAGCCTGTGGCAGATAAATGAGCGGCGAGCCCCGTTCTAAAAGCCGTCTGGGATAAGCCGAGATTCCCCCATGGTCCGCCGAGCATGTCTTTTCCAGGGTTGGAAACAAGGCTGATGGGATTTCCATGTTTTAAGGCAGAGAGAGAGAGAGAAATGGGAGAGGGGGCAGCAAGAGATTGAGCAAGGGAGGGAGGATGAGAAACAGGAAAGAGGGAAGCAAAGAGAGAGAGAGAGAGAGAGAGAGAGAGAGAGAGAGAGAGAGAGAGAAGGGGTCGGAAGAGAGAATAAAAATAGAGAGCATCTACTGTATATCATATGTGTGGCAGGGGTTGTGTGTAGTGAGTGTGTGTGTGTGAATGCATGTTTGCTGTACTCATACTCACATGCACATTGGCCCGTGACTCTCCACATGGCACTCTCCATGATGCAAACAGTATCTCGGAGGGCATTCTGCAATGAGGCCAAACATGTGTTTCAACAACACCACTCTCTCATCGTACAGAGCCAGTTGAGACCGGGGGCGCGTCCCAAATGACACCCTATTCCCTTTGTAGTGCACTACATTTGATGGGCCCTGGTCTAAGTAGTGCACTACATTGGGAATAGGGTGCCATTTGGGATGCAGGCCAGCTCTTTCGGTGTAAATGATTCACAAGGTTTCTCTGACATCACAACATGCCTGGCAGAGAGACAGGGAATTGCCTCCGGAGAGCAAAGTGGAAAATCTCTGAAAATGTATTTTCTCAAAAACCTCTTTAGTGAGAGTGTCAACATGTAACATGTTTCTCCTGGACCTCTCTTCCTTCACAACTGCTTTACTCACTATATTTCTCTCTCTCTTCCGTTACAGAAAAACATGTGTTTTTGGAACACTTCACCTGTTCACGTGAAATTCATGTGTTCTTTCCTTAAGCGTTGCTCTCCTCACTCTCTCTTTCTCTCTCTGTGTCGCTCTCCTCACTTTGGTCTCAACAGCATTGCTTATGTGGATTGTTCAAGTGTTGGAAATTATATCTCAGACCTGAATCCTCCAATCACTGTATGGAGCGATTTGTCCAATCCCTAATCGTGTAACTCCAGAGTTGCATTTCAGGTGGATTCCGACCAAATGGGCGGTTCCGTTTGGTTTAATTTCTCGAAGACAGCAGAAAAGCTGAGGTTTTGAGGTTTTGGCACTGCACAGAATGACCTATGAGGTGTGCTTTGAAGGCAGAATTGCTGTAGTTGAGAATGTCATTACAGCCACTGCTTAAGTTGGCACTGAGCGAACATTTATGAATTTCAACATGGCCACCACATCAATGAAAACGTTAAGATGTGTCATTTGAGAGCCACAAATGGAACAGAGTAAAGATGTGAAAATAATAATGAATTGGAAATGCACAGATTTACCTTTACAGTGGGAGCCAGGAGATAGCTTTATTAATCCCACTTACGGTTGCCTAGTTGGAGGATTTCATAAATCTGGGAATTTTCTATTTGAGAAAACCTGGGAATTTTAGGAAAGTTACTGGAACTCCCCCCTCCCCCATATCCAAGCCCCCCCATCGCCACCCCCACCCCGCCCCGTTTGACAGACCATGTAACATAAGAAAGAGGGAGACAATATGAAAGACTGTTCATGTACTGCAATGAAAAACATTGGCGGAAACGGTCTAAGCTGAGACGTCCAGTTGCAGGAAAGACGAAGATAGCGAATGGGTGTGAGAGGAGTGAGAGAGAAAAAGACAGAGAGCGAGAGCGAGAGAGAGAGATTAAGTATAGTAGAAGCAAATGTTACCATGGCAGCTGGACTCGTCAGAGTCAAAGGGTAGACAGTCGACGATCTGGTCACAACGCTTCTGGAGCGGGACACAACTGGACGAACTCTCACACACCAGAGACCCCAACGTACACTGTTGGAGAGCTGGGGAGGAAGAGATAGAGGAGAGAGAGGTAGAGAAAGGGAGCAGGAGAAGGAAAACAGAGTGAGCTATTTTGTTCACTGCGTACATACTGTTTTCAATCACTTTCAATGTATTATTCAACACAATAGAGCTAGGAGAAGATGAGTGTTCACACTGGTTTAAATGAAAAGATTTCATAATTCATCAATAATCATATACAGCTGAGTATGAGTGTGAAGGTGAGGCTGTGAAAACACTTATGGATTCTTACTGTAAATGTTATGTTCTGGCAATGTATTTCCCTTATGTAATTACAACACATGCACGCGTATACACACACACACACACACACACACATAATCCCCACCTACACACACACACACACACACACACACACACAATCCCCCCCTGAACACACACAGTCAAGGACCCTTACGGCAGCTGTATTCATCCTCTCCGTAGGGGCAGTCAGGAACTCCATCGCATCGCAGTAGGGAGGGGAGACACGTGTTGTTAAAACACTGGTACTGGTCAGGGAGTGGACAGTGGTCCTGGGGGGGCAGGGTGCCTGGGACCAGGCTGGGACACTGCTCCTCATCTGACTGGTCAGAACAGTCCTCCTCCCCATCACACCTCCAGGACAGAGGGACACACTGGAAGGAGTGGACGCACTGGAACTGACCCGCGCCACAGGTCAGAGGCTCTGGAGTCACGGGACCTGTGGGAACACACACATGGGAGTTGATGTTGTCTTTAATAGTCCAGCTATTACAAATGAACAAACACAACAATGCTAATGTACTCTAGGATCCTCATGGGCTACGTCCCAAATGGCACCCTAGGACCGTAGGGCTTTGGTCAAAAGTAGTGCCCAAAAAAGGGGTGCCATTTGGGCCGCATCCCATGTGAGAGGTGGCTGTATACAGCTGAGGAGAGGAAGCGGAGCAAGCTCCAGTAGCTAGAGGAGGAAGGGGGGAGGGAGGGGTGTGTGAAAACAACACAATACAAATATAATTGCTTTTCACCCCAATTGCTTTCTCCTCTCCCCCAGCGGCTGCCCCAGACTCCACAGTGAATTTATACAGGCCCCGCAGGCCAACAGGCTTCATTAGTTCACTACACTACTCTACTCTCCCCCTGGCACAATGAAACTAGTTTATTGTGAGGGAGGGAAGAGGAGAGAGAGATGTCACATCAGAGGAAATGGCAGGAATGTAGGGTGTCAAGTCGGGCAGAGGAAAGGAAAGGAGCAGAGGGAAGAGGAGAGAACGGAACAGAGGGAGAGAGTAAATATAATAGAGGAGTGAAATGGGGAAGAGAGAGAGAGAGAGAGAGAGAGAGAGAGAGAGAGAGAGAGAGAGAGAGAGAGAGAGAGAGAGAGAGAGAGAGAGAGAGAGAGAGAGAGAGAGAGAGAGAGAGAGAGAGAGAGAGAGAGAGAGAGAGAGAGAGAGAGAGAGAGAGAATCACAAAGAGAATAGAACACTTACCTCCCACCACACACTCGGTGGTAAAGGAGATGTCATCCAGGGCGATGTCCGTCCACACGTCACCCCCCACTTCTGCCTGGAAGGTCACTTTGAAGGGGGCTGTGTTGGACAGGATCACACTTGCGTAGGACCACCGGTCGCCATGGTTACCGCTGGTGGCCCACATCAGCAGGTGGGTTCCGCTTGAGCCGACCGTGTAGACCTGAGTGACACGCCAGCGAGATTACAGCACTATAAATGTCACTTAGCTGTGGCTTAACAAGGGACACACACACATACTGTAACAACCATGAAGTGTGGAGGACAGGGATGCACGACTCCAGTTAAGTTATTTATTTTTTGTAAATATATATATAAAATATATTTAATTATTTTCCCCTAACCCTACCACCCCTCCCCTAATTGGAGTGAACTAATGGACAACAGCACTTCGGCTTCTACTTCCAGCTTATACAGTTGAAGTCGGAAGTTTACATACACCTTAGCCAAATACATTTAAACTCAGTTTTTCACAATTCCTGACATTTAATCTTAGTAAAAATTCCCTGTCTTAGGTCAGTTAGGATCACCACGTTATTTTATAATAGTAGAGAATGATTTATTTCAGATTTTATTTATTTAATCACATTCCCAGTGGGTCAGAAGTTTACATACACTCAATTAGTATTTGGTAGCATTGCCTTTAAGTTGTTTAACTTGGGTCAAACGTTTTGGGTAGCCCTCCACAAGCTTCCCACAATAAGTTGGGTGAATTTTGGCCCATTCCTCCTGACAGAGCTGGTGTAACTGAGTCAGGTTTGTAGGCCTCCTTGCTCCCACACACTTTTTCAGTTCTGCCCACAAATTGTCTATAGGATTGAGGTCAGGGCTTTGTGATGGCCACTCCAATACCTTGACTTTGTTGTCCTTAAGCCATTTTGCCACAACTTTGAAAGAATGCTTGGGGTCATTGTCCATTTGGAAGACCCATTTGCGACCAACCTTTAACTTCCTGACTGATGTCTTGAGATGTTGCTTCAATATATCCACATAATTTTCCTTCCTCATGATGCCATCTATTTTGTGAAGTGCACCAGTCCCTCCTGCAGCAAAGCACCCCCACAGCATGATGCTGCCACCCCCGTGCTTCACGGTTGGGATGGTGTTCTTCGGCTTGCAAGTCTTGCCCTTTTTCCTCCAAACATAACGATGGTCATTATAGCCAAACAGTTCTATTTTTGTTTCATCAGACCAGAGGACATTTCTCCAAAAAGTACGATCTTTGTCCCCATGTGCAGTTGGAAACCGTAGTCTGGCTTTTTTATGGCGGTTTTGGAGCAGTGGCTTCTTCCTTGCTGAGCGGCCTTTCAGACTATGTCGATATAGGACTTGTTTTACTGTGGATATAGATATGTTTGTACCCGTTTCCTCCAGCATCTTCACAAGGTCCTTTGCTGTTGTTCTGGGATTGATTTGCACTTTTCGCACCAAAGTACGTTCATCTCTAGGAGACAGAACGCGTCTCCTTCCTGAGCGGTATGATGGCTGCGTAGTCCCATGGTGTTTATACTTGCGTACCATTGTTTGTACAGATGAACGTGGTCCCTTCAGGCTTTTGGAATTTGCTCCCAAGGATGAACCAGACTTGTGGAGGTCTACACATTTTTTTTTGAGGTCTTGGCTGATTTCTTTTGATTTTCCCATGATGTCAAGCAAATAGGCACTGAGTTTGAAGGTAGGCCTTGAAATACATCCACAGGTTCACATCCAGTTGACTCAAATGATGTCAATTAGCCTATCAGAAGCTTCTAAAGCCATGACATAATTTTTTTTAATTTTCCAAGCTGTTTAAAGGCACAGTCAACTTAGTGTATGTAAACTTCTGACCCACTGGAATTGTGATACAGTGAATTATAAGTGAAATAATCTGTCTGTAAACAATTGTTGGAAAGATTACTTGTGTCATGCACAAAGTAGATGTCCTAACCGACTTGCCAAAACTATAGTTTGTTAACAAGACATTTGTGGAGTGGTTGAAAAATGAGTTTTAATGACTCCAACCTAAGTGTATGTAAACTTCCGACTTCAACTGTACATACTATATACATTTTACAGACACAGTAGATTTTACAATAGTTCTCTTTTGTTTGTTTTTAGTCCCATCCTTCAGCTACCCTCAATCCCTCCCATCTATCTCTGAAGACCATCCAGTTTTGATTTCTATTTGCCATATATTTTTCAACTGTGCTGTTTCACAAAAGTTCTGAACCTGTATACATTTTACGGACAAAGTATATTTTACATTAGTTATCTTGTTATTATTAATCCCACCCTTCAGCTCCACTCAACCCCTCCCATCTATCTCTGAACACCATCCAGTTTTGATTTCTACATTGGGGTAATGTATTCAGACCCCTTGACTTTTTCCACATTTTGTTACGTTACAGACTTATTCTAAAATGTATTAAATATTTTTTTCCCCTCATCAATCTACACATAATACCCCATAATGACAAAGTGAAAACAGGTTTTTCAAAATGTTTGCAAATGTATTAGAAATAAAAAAACAGAAATACCTTATTTACATAAGTATTCAGACCCTTTGCTATGAGACTCGAAATTGTGCTCAGCTGCATCCTGTTTCCATTTATCATCCTTGAGATATTTCTACAACTTGATTGGAGTCCACCTGTGGTAAATTCAATTGATTGGACATGATTTGGAAAGGCACACACCTGTCTATATAAAGTCCCACAGCTGACAGTGCATGTCAAAGTAAAAACCAAGCCATGAGGTCGAAGGAATTGTCCGTTGAGCTATGAGACAGGATTGTGTCGAGGCACAGATCTGGGGAAGGGTACCAAAACATTTCTGCAACATTGAAGGTCCCCAAGAACACAATGGCCTCCACAATTCTTAAATGGAAGAAGTTTGGAACCACAAAGACTCTTCCTAGAGCTGGCCATCCAGCCAAACTGAGCAATCGGAGAGAAAGGCCTTGGTCAGGGAGGTGACCAAGAACCCGATGGTTACTCTGACAGAGCTCCAGAGTTCCTCTGAGGAGATGGGAGAAACTTCCAGAAGGACAATCATCTCTGCAGCACTCCACCAATCAGGCCTTTATGGTAGAGTGGCCAGACAGAAGCCACTCCTCAGTAAAAGGCACAACAGCCTGCTTGGAGTTTGCCAAAAGGCACCTAAAGGACTCTAAAACCATGAGAAACAAGATTATCTGGTCTGTAGAAACCAAGATTGAACTCTTTGGCCTGAATGCCAAGCGTCACGTCTGGAGGAAACCTGGCACTATCCCTATGGTGAAGCATGGTGGTGGCAGCATCATGCTGTGGGGATGTTTTTCAGTGGCAGGGACTGGGAGACTAGTCAGGATCGAGGGAAAGATGAAATGAGCAAAGTACAGAGAGATCCTTGATGAAAACCTGCTCCAGAGTGATCAGGACCTCAGACTGGGGCGAAGGTACACCTTCCAACAGGACAACGACCCTAAGCACACAGCCAAGACAACGCAGGAGTAGCTTCGGGACAAGTCTCTGAATGTCCTTGAGTTGCCCAGCCAGAGCCCGGACTTGAACCCAATCGAACATCTCTGGAGAGACCTGAAAATAGCTGTGCAGCGACACTCCCCATCCAACCTGACAGAGCTTGAGAGGATCTGCAGAGAAGAATGGGAGAAACTCCCCAAATACAGGTGTGGCAAGCTTGTAGCGTCATACCCAAGAAGGCTCGAGGCTGTAATCGCTGACAATGGTGCTTCAACAAAGTACTGAGTAAAGGGTCTGAATACTTATGTAAATGTGATATTTCAGTTATTTATTTGTAATACATTTGCTAACATTTCTAAAAACCTGTTTTTGCTTTGTAATTATGGGGTATTGTGTGTAGATTATTTAATCCATTTTAGAATAAGGCAGTAACGTAACAAAATGAGGAAAAAGTAAAGGGGCCTGAATACTTTCCGAATGCACTGTATTAGGACAGTACCAAAATAAATTATCTAATGATTCTGTCTCTTCGCAAACAAAATCTGCAGAGCTGGGATGGTTGTATCCCCCATATATATAACATTCTTTTGGTTGCAAGAATTTTGTATAATGTTTTGAATCCAGCGTCGTTTTGTGTATCAGTTCATAAACCATGTGCCATGGAATCGGTATATCGAAAATCTCTTCTCAACTATTTTGTAATCTATATGGCACAGCTGTCAATTTTTTGGTCCTTAAATGAATGTGGTATACTTTTTTATTTGTCACAATTTTCTTTAACCAATTTTGATTTTTAATGCAGGGCCGACAGACATGTTCATAACATTCTCCCCTTTCGACTTCCTCTTCCATTTTTGTGGTAATGCTGCAATTAGTTGGTTGTAATTTTGAGTAGAGCAGACATTTCCATATATTTTTGTTAGCTGCATGTGTGACATAACTCCACCAGTCCTATTTATGATATAATTTACAAAGATACCATTTAAAAATATTGTTTTTTTATCAATTAGTATATTTGAGTTTAACCAAAATATTTGTTGTAATATTTGTACTTTATTTTCTGGTGGATTAAACATTAATTGCAACGAACTTCAGTTTAATCCACTAGAAAAGACAGAACAAATATTACATCAAAATTATTTATTAGGGCATGACTTAAAAGGGAAGTTCAGGATTTTACTACTTAATGTTAGATGGTTCCTCAGCCTGAAAGTAGGCTATAGGCAAGGAGAATCTGTAGTCCATGGTTCAGTTTTCCTAAAACAGCTAGCTACATATCAATGGAAGTGATGGGGGAACCATCTATGTAAAATACTGAACTACCTTTAAGCTTTCCTCCTACCTTTAACGTCCCCATCCTGTCTGATCCATGCATGTAGAACCAGAATCGAAGGTGACATAGGCCAATACTTGCTGGGAATGAGTTCCGCGTCGTAACCTTGGCGATGTCACCTTCTCTCTCTGTGGCAGAGTGCACATACAGAAACTTCCCTTCTCCACCTGTGGATCATGGAGAGAAATATGAAACCACATAAGTCTCTAGTCATTTCTCCAGTAGTGAGTCAAATAAAATGTGTTGGAGACTAACTTTGCTTATAGGTTCAAACTTAGACCCAGAATATTTCCTGATAAAGTGACATGACAACTCTCTGCCCTAAATGTGAACAGTATCGGACCACCCAAAACAACTGGAAGAAGGAAGTCAAAGAACATTTTGTGAAGACAGGGTTACTGTCTAAAATCCTGTTCCCTGCAGCCATGTGGTGCTGAGAGGATTCTTCTGCTCTGCTCCTCTTTAGTCTCTTAGACTGAGAGGCCACTGAGGCGACGCCAGAACTAAGTGGGAGTTTTCCACATGAGCTAGAGGGGATTTGGGGTCGTCTCAATGCGTGGTGAGTCCCACACCACAATATTCCCACCCGGAATACTCTATCTCCCTGGAGAATCTTCTGGAATCTTCAAAGTCCTTTATTCCTCATTTCTGTCTCCATTCTAGGAAAGAGCTGTGTGCTGGTTTTTATCGTCTTCTAAACTTTTAATCAGCTTTTATGTGCAACAGTAAATCAGCTAATGCATGATTAGGGGATGAATGTCCTGTCCACCCCTATCATTCTGATTTTGCAACTCAGAGAGGTCCACTACCCATTCTCTTTGTGGGATGTTCTGTATTCTCTCTATTCTCTATTGTAGAGTATCTAAGCAGTGCGTGCGTGCGTGTGTGTGTGTGTGTGCGTGTGTGTGTGTGTGCTTGCGTGTGTGTTGCCTGACTGTGTGTATGTGATATGGCTGGCTAGGCCCATTGATCTGCCTCCCCAGTGAGATCATAAGGTCAGCCTGTGCCACAGAGCCTGGTGTCCACATTCATCTCCACGATCAATGAGTTGGGTGGTCAGTCACAATGGGCTATGTCCGAAATGGCAACCGACAATCGTTGTTATAGTGGAACACATTCATCCAGAATGTATAGCATATTGTGTCCACACACTATTCCCTATATAGTGCACAACCTTTGACCAGAACCCTAAGGGAATAGTGTGTGGACACAATATGCTATAAATTCTGGATGAATGTGTTCCACTATAACAACGATTGTCCTTGTAAAGTTCATGGGTCAACTTGTTGTGACGTAATGCATCATATGATGGTGTAAAGATCCGCTTTCTACTTTGGTGTGTGTGACCCAGCACACATAAACACACACAGACAGGGATAGAAAGTCACACACACACACACACAGACACACACACACTCTTCCAGGCTAACACTAGCCTGGGCAGCCGTGTTTTTTTAACAGCACACAAACCAAACAGCTGTAAATACCCCTTAAGATTCCCAATAAACGGAAGAATGCCTGAATTTCCTCTGCGGAAATCCTCTCATTGCCACAGGAACATTGTCAATCTGCTTCAATGCTTTGGGAGCATCTTAAATCCGCCACAGAAGTTTGCATTCTGTGTGGTATACAGAACTAATAAGTAATGGACTCCCTGAACTCAGGCACACAGGCAGAATGATACTCCATGGGTGTGTCCCAAATAGCACCCTATTCCCTTTTGTAGTGCACTACTTTGACCAGGGAACATAGGGCCCTTGTCAAAAGTAGAGCACTGTATAGGGAATAGGGTGCAATTTGGGTCGCATCCCATTACTGTAGTGGTATAGAACCCAGAGTTTTCCCTGGACATGTGATCTGTTAGTTACAGCCTATTTGTCCTCTTCAGGTCATTTGGTCCGGAACAACTCAAGTTATATCCTATTCTACCTGTTCAGACCATGTGCACTCAAAAAAATGCTGGGTTGTATTAATGACCCAACTGCTGGGTTGCATGCATTGGGTCACTTAGTTGGGTTGTTTTCTATAAAAAGAGCAAGGTTGGGTTGTTAATGCTGGGTTATTGAAATATGACCCAGCTGTTCAGATCAGAAAACTGGAGGCGTGGTTTAGTAGTGGTGTGGCTTTCATCTGTTCTGTTATATTGTTAACATATGTTAAGGTTGAACACTGACAGTTTTGTAGCTGTAATGTTCCTTAAAAGCCAATGCAATCCCAATGTTGGGATATTTACCACTTTGTTACAATATGTAAATAATTATGTTATTAATATAACAGAATATATAAGGTATAAAAATTATTTAATGAAAATAGAAATTTGCACTGTATCAACTTAACATGGTGAACAAGAATGACATTTACTCTCACGGGTGGCAAAAAATATCTATCTGAAAGCCACACCCTAATAAGCCACGCCTCCTGGAAATAACCTATGGATCAAATAAAAACAGACCCAGCTGCTGGGTCAGCCCAGCATGAAAGTGATATAACTCAATTGATGGTTAAATTAACCTATGTTTGGGTAATCCCAACAACCCAACATGTTGGGTTATTCACGCAACCCAACTGGCTGGGTCAAAATAACCCAGCATGTGTGTTCAATATTTACCCAGCAATGGGTTATCAAATAACCCAAATTGGGTTGAATTTATCCCAGCATTTTTTTGAGTGTGGTCAGTAAAATCTCAAGGTCCTAGGAGGGCAGGACTGACCTGGGCTGTGGTCAGAGGGGGGTCCAGTTCCTGGGGTGTCGCTCCTCTGACCAATCCTCCAGTCAAGGTCATCGTCAGGGTCCTGAGTCAGCTGGCAGGTCTCCTCCCACATGTCCTTGGACATGTCAAAGTTACAGGCACCTGGTAGGCCTACTATGTGGCCTGGGAGAGAGAGAGCGATTGGGAAGAGGGAGGGAGAGCGAGAGAGCGAGAGAGCGAGAGAGAGGGCAAAGAAATAGCAAAGTTGCAGATGACTCCTTAATAGCTCTCTATTGTATAGTTCAGTACTCCCTAGCTCTGGTCCAGGGTGTTACCTACGGCTTGTAGTGGTGTGCTGATGCTGAGCCATCAGCAAGCCACACGTAACGCCCTGGACCAGAGCTAAGTACTCCCCAGCTCTACTTACCACAGTCTACCTCATCTGACTCGTCTGCACAGTCGGCCTTGCTGTCACACACCAGGTGGGACTCGATGCAATCACCGCTCTGGCACACAAAGTCTGTGACTGCCGGACATGACGCTGGCACCACTGCACCTGGACCCCACACACACACACAAACACGCGTGCATAACATACACTGATGTCTTTCATCATAACAAGACAGCCTTTGCTGTTTTCTCTGTTAGAGGCTGCTTCTGCTGTGAACCAACTACTAAGCTGAACGAACACCCCCACAGTGGATCAAAAGACAATGTTCCTGAATAAGAATCAGAGAGTGTGTGCTGAGATGAGGTTTTTTGAGCAGCCAGGAAGCGTACAGAGCAGTGCACACACACACCTCCATGTTAAATTCAGGACCGGTACACAACAACAAACTAGGTCTATAATCAAAGTATCCTCCTGCAGCTCAGCAGCTTGAGAAGAGGGAGAACAGAACACGAGAGACAGGGATAAGGTGGATCAGAGGTGTGTGTGTGTGTGTGCGCCAAAGGTGCTTCTACAAAGCATTGACTCAGGTGTGTGAATACTTATGTAAATTAGATATTTCTGTATTTAATTTTCTATAAATTTGTAAAAATGTCTAAAAACATGTTTTCACTTTGTCATTATAGGGTATTGTGTGTTGATGGGTGAGAATTATTGTATTATTTATTCATTTTGAATTCAGGCTGTAACACAACAAAATGTGGAATAAGTCAAGGGGAATGAATACTTTCTGATGGCACTGTAAATTACAGAGTGAAAAGAAAATATTCCAAAACATAACTCCTGTTTGCATTAAGGCACGAAAGTAATACTCATGGTGGTGGCTGCATCATGTTATGGGTATGCTCGTCATCGGCAAGGACAAGGGAGTTTTTTGGGGGGGATAAAAAGAATAGCGCTAAGCACAGCCAAAATCCTATAGGAAAACCTGGTTCTGTCTGCTTTCCAACAGACACTGGGAGACAAATTCAACTTTCAGCAGGACAATAACCTAAAACACAAGGCGAAATATACGCTGGAGTTGCTTACCAAGACGGCATTGAATGTTCCTGAGTGGCCTAGTTACAGACTTAAATCGGCTTGAAAATCTATGGCAAGTATTGCAATGATCAACAACCAACTTGACAGAGCTTGAAGAGTTTAAAAAAGAATAAATTGACAATTATTGTACAATCCAGGTGTGCAAAGCTCTTAGAGATTTATCCCAAAAGACTCACAGCTGTAATCGCTGCCAAAGGTGATTCTAACATGTATTGACTCAGGGGGTTTAATACTTATCTAATCAATATATATTAGTGTGTTATTTTTCATCAATCTTAAAAATATAAAAATATAATTTTTCTTCCACTTTGACATTACAGAGTATTCTGTGTAGATAATTTATTTATTTTTTAATCCATTTTAATCGCAATTTGTAACATAACAAAATGTGGAAAAAGTGAATACTTTCTGAAGGCACTGTAACTACCTCCCTCAAGGCTACAGAAACAAGGAAAAACCCATTGCACGTTGGTAACAAAGACAAACCTGACTATTTTAATTCAACATCTATAGAACCTGAAAAATAAGTGAAAACCAATTTGAGGGCGGATTAGGCTTGAGTTAATAAAGCGTGTTCGATGAAAGTGTGTGTGTGAGTGTGTGTGTTTCAAGAGGTGGGAGTAGATAATCTCCCTCTAGACTACAGAAACAAGGAAAAACACGTTGCTAAGCAAAGACACACCTGACTATTATAATTCAAGGTCTTTATAGAACCTGAAAAATAAGTGAAAAGCAATTTGAGAGCAGACTGGGTTTGAGTTAATAAAGCTTGTTTGATGAAAGTGTGTGTGTGTGTGTGTGTGTGTGCCTGAGTGTTGGAGGGGGGCATTGCAGGGGTCTGGACAGTTGCCACACATTGCAAGGCCCTCTGCCAGCCCCTGCTTAATGTAAGGTTGATCTAATGTGGAACACCTGTCTGTGGCAGAGCCTCCAAATAAAAGGCTATGGCTTTAGAGTAAAATACAACAGGGTTGTATTCAATAGGAACCAAACAGAAGCAGACAGGCTTAAATGGGGAGGGACCTACTTGAATATACTACTACACTATTCTCTTGGTTATACTACTCTATTGGTTATTTTACATTTACATTTTAGTCATTTAGCAGACGCTCTTATCCAGAGTGACTTACAGTTAGTGAGTACATTACATTTTATTTTATTCATACAGGCCCCCCGTGGGAATCGAACCCACAACCCTGGCGTTGCATACGCCATGCTCTACCAACTGAGCTACATCTCTGCCGGCCATTCCCTCCGCTACCCTGGATGACGCTGGGCCAATTGTGCGCCGCCCCATGGGTCTCCCGGTCGCGGCCGGATACGACAGAGCCTGGATTCGAACCAGGATCTCTAGTGGCGCAGCTAGCACTGCGATGCAGTGCCTTAGACCACTGCGCCACTCGGGAGAATATTACTACACTATTCTATTGGTTACACTATTCTCTTGGTTATACTACTACACTATTCTATTGGTTATATTATTCTCTTGGTTATACTACTACACTATTCTATTGGTTATACTACTACACTATTCTCTTGGTTATACTACTACACTATTCTATTGGTTATACTACTACACTATTCTCTTGGTTATACTACTACACTATTCTATAGGTTATACTACTACACTATTCTATTAGTTATACTACTACACTATTCTCTTGGTTATACTACTCTATTGGTTATACTACTACACTATTCTATTGGTTACACTATTATCTTGGTTATACTACTACACTATTCTATTGGTTATACTATTCTCTTGGTTATACTACTACACTATTCTATAGGTTATACTACTACACTATTCTATTAGTTATACTACTACACTATTCTCTTGGTTATACTACTCTATTGGTTATACTACTACACTATTCTATTGGTTACACTATTATCTTGGTTATACTACTACACTATTCTATTGGTTATACTATTCTCTTGGTTATACTACTACACTATTCTATTGGTTATACTATTCTCTTGGTTATACTACTACACTATTCTATAGGTTATACTACTACACTATTCTATTAGTTATACTACTACACTATTCTCTTGGTTATACTACTCTATTGGTTATACTACTACACTATTCTATTGGTTACACTATTATCTTGGTTATACTACTACACTATTCTATTGGTTATACTATTCTCTTGGTTATACTACTACACTATTCTATTGGTTATACTATTCTCTTGGTTATACTACTACACTATTCTATTGGTTATACTACTACACTATTCTCTTGGTTATACTACTACACTATTCTATTGGTTATACTACTACACTATTGGTTATACTACTACACTATTCTCTTGGTTATACTACTACACTATTCTATAGGTTATACTACTACACTATTCTATTAGTTATACTACTACACTATTCTCTTGGTTATACTACTCTATTGGTTATACTACTACACTATTCTATTGGTTACACTATTCTCTTGGTTATACAACTACACTATTCTCTTGGTTATACTACTACACTATTCTATTGGTTATACTACTACACTATTCTCTTGGTTATACTACTACACTATTATATAGGTTATACTACTACACTATTATATAGGTTATACTACTACACCATTCTATTGGTTATACTACTACACTATTCTATTGGTTATACTACTATACTATTCTCTTGGTTATACTATTCTCTTGGTTATACTACTACACTATTCTATTGGTTACACTATTGTCTTGGTTATACTACTATACTATTCTCTTGGTTATACTACTATACTATTCTCTTGGTTATACTACTCTCTTGGTTATACTGTCACGCTCGTCGGGAACAGAGGAGGACCAAGGCGCAGCGTTGAATGCGAACATATTTATTTATATAATGATCACACGATCAAAAACAACAAAACGATGACGTGACAGTCAATGGTCAAACACAAACCAACACGAACAAGAAACCACAATGAATGAATGCCTAACGGCTACCTAAGTATGACTCCCAATCAGAGACAACGAGCTACAGCCGTCTCTGATTGGGAGCCACCCTGGCCAACATAGATATACACCAACTAGAACCAACACACATGAAAACTCACACCCTGGCTCAACATACTAGAGTCCCCAGAGCCAGGGCGTGACAGTACCCCCTAAAGGCGCGGACTCCGACCGCGCCAACCAAATACCACAGGGGAGGGACCGGGTGGGCACTCCGCCTTGGCGGCGGATCCGGCCCGGGCATGATCCCCACTCGCTCTCTAACCCCCCAAAGTACCCCCTGGTCCGGTCTGGCCCTGCTGACCGGAGCTGGACTGCACACTGGTGGAGCGGATTGCTCTAGCTCCGGCGTGAAGCAGCTGACCCGTGCTGAACCAGGCACCAGTGGAACAGGCACGGGCTGTGCCGGACTGACGACGCACACCACTGGCTTGGTGTGGGAGCATGAACGGCCCGAGCCGGGCTGACGAAACGCACCCCTGACTTGGTGCGGGGAGCAGGAGCGGCCCGAACCGGGCTGACGAAACGCACCACTGAATTGGTGCGGGGAGCAGGAACGGGCCGAGCCGGGTTGACGAAGCGCACCACTGACTTGGTGCGGGGAGCAGGAACGGGCCGAGCCGGGCTGACGGGCGCACCACTGACTTGGTGCGGGGAGCAGGAACGGGCCGAGCCGGGCTGACGAGGCGCACCACTGACTTGGTGCGGGGAGCAGGAACGGGCCGAGCCGGGCTGACGAAGCGCACCACTGACTTGGTGCGGGGAGCAGGAACAGGCCGAGCCGGGCTGACGAAGCGCACCACTGACTTGGTGCAGGGAGCAGGAACGGGCCGAGCCGGGCTGACGAAGCGCACCACTGACTTGGTGCGGGGAGCAGGAACGGGCCGAGCCGGGCTGACGACGCACACCATTGGCCTGGTACGGGGAGCAGGAACAGGCCGGACCGTACTGGGGACACACACCACTGGTCCTACGCAGGGATCTGGAATGGGCCGGACCGGACTGGTAACACACCCCAGTACCTCTCGCCGTGCCTCTACACCTTCCATCCCCTCTTCGACCAGTGGCCCCCGTAACCTGGCGGCCTCCTCTGCCAACCCGCTGGGCCGCTCTGCCGCGGTCTCCTGCTGGCCCGTCGTCCCACGGCGTTAGCCCCCCCCTAAAAATTTTCTGGGCGTCTCTCCTACCCGTGGACCAGGTCTCCATGTCCCTCGCCAGCCTTTCGCCCTTCTGCTTCCATGTCAAGCCCTTCTCTTCCTCACCCGGCTTGACCCAGTCGAGGAGGCGAAGGAGATCTGCTAGAGATCTCCCTGGCGATGGCTCCTGGACACGCTGCTTGGTCCAGTCTTGGTGGTTTCTTCTGTCACGCTCGTCGGGAACAGAGGAGGACCAAGGCGCAGCGTTGAATGCGAACATATTTATTTATATAATGATCACACGATCAAAAACAACAAAACGATGACGTGACAGTCAATGGTCAAACACAAACCAACACGAACAAGAAACCACAATGAATGAATGCCTAACGGCTACCTAAGTATGACTCCCAATCAGAGACAACGAGCTACAGCAGTCTCTGATTGGGAGCCACCCTGGCCAACATAGATATACACCAACTAGAACCAACACACATGAAAACTCACACCCTGGCTCAACATACTAGAGTCCCCAGAGCCAGGGCGTGACATATACTACTACACTATTCTATTGGTTACACTATTCTCTTGGTTATACTACTACACTATTCTATTGGTTATACAACTACACTATTATATTGGTTATACAACTACACTATTCTATTGGTTATACTACTACACTATTCAATTGGTTATACTACTACACCATTCTATTGGTTATACTACTACACTATTCTATTGGTTATACTACTACACTATTCTATTGGTTATACTACTACACTATTCTATTGGTTATACTACTACACTATTCTCTTGGTTATATTATATTTTTCCCATATCATTACTACTAAATAACAGATTTAATCTGAGAAAATGAAGCTGTTTTGATGTTGGTTTTGATGATGTGTGTGGTGGTGGGGGGTGTTACAGATTCAAGCAGGTGGCTCATATTCCTCACACAGTAGCTGGTGTGTTGATTGTGTCAGACTGTCAATGTCACAAACAATTTGAAAAGACAGTGTTTGACTGAGGAAGAGCAGCACAAGTTTGGTGTTAAATGGCGGTGTGCTCAAAGGGCAACTGGAAGGGTAGTGGTAGAGAGCTAACAAAGAGCTTTGAGTCTAATGTCCCGTGTAAAGTTATTGCACCCTTGATAAAGATGAGCAATAATGACTGTATAAAATAAATAATTCAAATACTGAGCTATATTGTATGGCAAAAAAAAAGGGAAATTATTACTGAACTAAAATATAAATGCAACATGTAAAGTGTTGGTCCCATGTTTCATGAGTTGAAATAAAACATCCCCGATATTTTCCATATGCACAAAAAGCTTATTTCTCTCAAAATGTGTGCACAGATTGGTTTACATCCCTGTTGGTGAGCATTTCTCCTTTGCCAAGATAATCCATCCACCTGACAGGTGTGGCATAACAAGAAGCTCATTAAACAGCATGATCATTACACAGGTTCACCTTGTGCTGGGGACAATATAAGGCCACTCTAAAATGTGCAGTTTTGTCACACAACACATGTGATAAGGTGGTGTTGAAGGAGTCAGGCACAGGAGGGTAAATCACAGAAACAGGCTTTAATCTGAAAAATACAGGTTTACGCAGAAATGCGTCAAACACCCTCCAAGGCACAAAACAGGTGCACTGGAAAATACAAGGTACACGGGAAAATTACTCCCATCGATACAAAATACAAGAGCTCCACCGAGCTTCACTAACCTCCACAACAAACAATCACCCACAAGGACAAGGGGGCAGAGGGAACACTTATACACGGACTAATTAGGGGAATAGAACCAGGTGTGTGTGATTGACAAGACAATTGTGATGATAATTGGGGCGGCAGTGGTTAGTACAGATGTCTCAAGTTTAGAGGGAGATTGCAATTGGCATGTTGACTGCAGGAATGTCCACCAGAGCTGTTGCCAGAGAATGTAATATTAATTTCTCTACCATAAGCCGCCTCCAACGTCGTTTTGGAGAAATTGGCAGTACGTCCAACCGGACTCACAACCGCAGACCATGTGTATGGCGTTGTGTGGGCGAGCGGTTTGCTGATGTAAAAGTTGTGAACAGCGCGCCCCATGGTGGTGGTGGGGTTATGGTATGGGCAGGCAGAAGCTATGGATAACGAACACAATTGCATTTTATTGATGGCAATTTGAATGCTCCATGACGAAATCCTGAGGCCCATTGTGAGGCCCATTTTTTTAAGGCACACTACATGACCAAAAGTATGTGGACACCTGTATGTCGAACATAAAATCATGGGCATTAATATGGAGTTGGTCCCCCCTTTGCTGCTATAACAGCATCCACTCTTCTGGGAAGGCTTTCAACTAGATGTTGGAACATTGCTGTGGGGACTTGCTTCCATTCAGCCACAAGAGCATTAGTGAGGTCGGGCACTGATGTTGGGCAATTAGGCCTGGCTCGCAGTCAGTGTTCCAATTCATCCCAAAGGTGTTCGATGGGGTTGAGGTCAGGGCTCTGTGCAGGCCAGTCAAGTGTTTCCACACCGATCTCGACAAACCATTTCTGTATGGACCTCGCTTTGTGCACGGGGGCATGCTGAAACAGGAAAGGGCTTTCCCCAAACATGTTGCCACAAAGTTGGAAGCACAGAATCATCTAGAATGTCATTGTATGCTGTAGCGTTAAGATTTCCCTTCACTGGAACTAAGGGGCCTGAACCATGAAAAACAGCCCCAGACCATTATTCCTCCTCCACCAAACTTTACAGTTGGCACTATGCATTCGGGCAGGTAGCGTTCTCCTGGCATCCTCCAAACCCAGATTCATCTGTCGGACTGCCAGATGGTGAAGCGTGATGCGTCACTCCAGAGAACGCATTTCGACTGCTCCAGAGTCCAATGGCGGCGAGCTTACACCACTCCAGCCAATGCTTGGCATTGCGCCTGGTGATCTAAGGCTTGTGTGCGGCTGCTCGGCCATGGAAACACATTTCATGAAGCTCCCGACGAACAGTTCTTGTGATGACGTTGCTTCCAGAGGCAGTTTGGAACTCGGTAGGGAGTGTTGCAACTGAGGACAGACGTTTTTTTACGTGCTTCAGCACTCGACGGTCCCATTCTGTGAGCTTGTGTGGCCTACCACTTAGCGGCTGAGCTGTTGTTACTCCTAGGCGTTGCTAATTCACAATAACAGCACTTAGAGTTGACCGGGGCAGCTCTAGCAGGGCAGGAATTTGACAAACTGACTTGTTGGAATGGTGGCATCCTATGACAGTGCCACGTTGAAAGTCACTGAGCTCTTCAGTAACGTCATTGTACTGCCAATGTTTGTCTATGGAGATTGCATGGCTGTGTGCCCGATTTTATACACCTGTCAGCAACGGGTGTGGCTGAAATAGCCGAATCCACTAATTTGAAGGGGTGTCCACATACATTTTGTATAAATAGTGTATCTACATAGATAGTTATTTCTTGATTTCTTGTTTAGATATTTTTTTTGAGGGGGGGATTTGTATTGTATTTGCAAGACATTCTATTGCACTGTTGGAGCTAGTAACATAAGCATTTCGCTGCACCTGCCATAACACCTGCAAATATGTGCACACTTTCCAATAAATGTTGATTTGATTTGAAGAGAGATGCACATTTAAATGCTGTTGGAGTACTTGAATGTCATTAATCCACATTATTAAAAAGTGAATCTAGCCTCAGGTGCTATTCTGGCCTTTTGATGCTTTTCTCTAAAGATTTCAATGGGTTCAACTCCAATTTCAAGGCATAGAATCTGACATTACTTGAAAATAATTCAATTTATTTTCATGCAAGGGAATTATATATTTATTTCCATATTGTCGGAGGATCCCAGGAGCTTTGTAGGAACTAGCCAATGAACTTCTGTTCACTTCTAATTAACTTTTACATTTTAATCCCTGATTCTTGGGGTAATGGTTTTTAGAGTCATGTTCTGTGTCCAGAACATCTTCAAAGACAAGACTAGAGCGAGCCTTTAAAAAAAAGTTACATTGTACATTGCAGAACTGTGTCAGTGCCAAGAGTAACTCTAGGACTCAACTAGTATCTCAATCCTGATAGGAGATTCCCGAGAAAGACAGTGTACACCTGACATGTGTGTATTAACATATAAGATACAGATTAATACAAGATATTTAAAGAGGCTGTCCTAATATGGACACTGTAGAACCTGTTATACAGTACATGTTCATGTTGTGGATGCATGGCTCACTTACTGGGATCACAGTCTGTGAACTGCAGGTCATCTAGTGCAGCCCCTCCGCTCACATCTCTGGAGCGTATCCCCTCGAAGATCACTTCAAAGTTCCTCAACTTCCGCAGGGGAACCTCCGCCCGGTTCCACTCCTCTCCCTGGTGCCCTGTCTTGTTCCACACTTCTGTCAACCCATTGTTTGCCGTCTGTGGAGAGGTGGAGAGTTCAGGGGTGAGAGGTCAATCATATTGTTCCATAGCATACATTGGTACGGTGTCCATATAAAGAACTCCTGCTGAGGCTGTCATAATATGGACACTGTACATTGATTATTCTATCGCAGGGCTCTCCAACACTGGTCCTGGAGAGCTACCGTCCTGAAGGTTTTCGCTCCAAACCTAATCTAGCACACCTGATTCTAATAATTAGCTGGTTGATAAGCTGAATCAGGTTAGTTACAACTAGGGATGAAACGAAAACCTACAGGAGGGTAGCTCGCCAGGAACAGGGTTTGAGAGCCCTGTTCTATAACCTATATACTGTATATAAATAACCCACTCTGAGTCATTCAAAAGTGATTTATATGAAAATGTACAGCACTGCTGATTATTCTGTAATGTAATCATACAGAGCTCAGATCATTCAATTACATACAGTATGAAGGAGTACAGAACATGAGGTTGAATTGAATCGAGGCCGAGTTATGGAACGCTTTCCGCTGCTGAGTAGCACGGAGGTCATTTAAGAAGAGTCATTATAGGGACATTAGCATAACATCACAGTAATGAATGCTCTTGCCCTTAGACCTCCAATTAATTCGGTAACGGGCTGGTTCTCTCCCAGGCTGAGTCTCAAATCGCACCCTATTCCATAGGGCTCTGGTCAAAAGTAGTCCGCCATATAAAGAATAGGGTGCCATTTGGGACACAATCCCCGTCATCTTTAATGTATTAGACTCATGCCACATACGGAACAGATTAAAAGCCAGGCCAAATGGCATTAGTTGGTAAATCCTTTCTGTCTTTTCTCATGGTACTGCCGAGGCACGGAATCATATCTAATAAAGCTGAAATTATGAATGCGACTTAGAGCGGGGTATGTCATGACAGGCTAGATTCTCACCGCAAGGTTTTGAACGTAACGATGTGGAGTTGCAGTTGGACTCTTCCCCAGTCAAATCAGGCAAAATGTCATTAAATATGCTGATGTTAGTTTTGGGACAAGAGATTTTCCTTACTGTGTGTGTGTGTTTAAACCAGACCCTATGGTATAATAGGTCAAGTGTTCAGGAAAAGCTCTGGGCCCTAGTTATTCTGTCTTAATTAACTATGTTAGATTATAGATCAATTAGTATTTGTTGTTTCTCATATTTTCTCCACCCACACAGTAATAAAGAAAATCCCATTCAGTTGTCCAATCAGGCCTAATAAAAAGACACTTCCATTCAGCCACAATAGCATTAGTGAGGTCGGGCACTGATGTTGGGCAATTTGGCTTGGCTCGCAGTCGGTGTTCCAATTCATCCCAAAGGTGTTCGATGGGGTTGAGGTCAGGGCTCTGTGCAGGCCAGTCAAGGTTTTCCACACCGATCTCGACAAACCATTTCTGTATGGACCTCTCTTTGTGCACAGGGGCATTCTGAAACAGGAAAGGGCTTTCCCCAAACATGTTGCCAAACATGTTGCCACAAAGTTGGAAGCACAGAATCATCTAGAATGTCATTGTATGCTGTAGCGTTAAGATTTCCCTTCACTGGAACTAAGGGGCCTAGCCCGAACCATGAAAAACATCCCCAGAACATTATTAATCCTCCACCAAACTTTACAGTTGGCACTATGCATTCGGGCAGGTAGCGTTCTCCTGGCATCCTCCAAACCCAGATTCATCTGTCGGACTGCCAGATGGTGAAGCGTGATGCATCACTCCAGAGAACGCATTTCCACTGCTCCAGAGTCCAATGGCGGCGAGCTTACCCACTCCAGCCAACGCTTGGTATTGCGCCTGGTGATCTTAGGCTTGTGTGTGGCTGCTCGGCCATGGAAACCCATTTCATGAAGCTCCCGACGAACAGTTCTTGTGATGACGTTGCTTCCAATGGAACTCGGTAGTGAGTGTTGCAACCGAGGACAGATGATTTTTCCGTGCTATGAGCTTCAGCACTCGGCGGTCCGATTCTGTGAGCTTGTGTGGCCTATCACTTTGCGGCTGAGTTGTTGTTTCTCTTAGACGTTTCCACTTGCTAATTCACAATAACAGCACTTACAGTTGACAGGGGCAGCTCTAGCAGGGCAGAAATTTTACAAACTGACTTGTTGGAATGGTGGCATCCTATGACAGTGCCACGTTGATAGTCACTGAGCTCTTCAGTAAGGCCATTGTACTGCCAATGTTTGTCTATGGAGATTGCATGGCTGTGTGCTTGATTTTATACACCTGTCAGCAACGGGTGTGGCTGAAATAGCCGAATCCACTAATTTGAAAGGATGTTAACATACTTTTGTATAAAAAAAAACTGTAAACCAGGAGTCGGCAACAGGCGGACTGAGGACCAAAACCGGCCAGTGAGTGATTTGTTTTTGGCACCCCCAAAGTTTCAACGTTTAAAACTTTGGGGGGTGGCAAAACAAATCTTTCACGGGGACGGTTTTGGTCCTCAGTCCGCCTGTTGCCGACTCCTGTTTTACAGTGTACATGTGATGGCAGGGTTTGCAAAACATTTTTATTTTTTTATTTTTTTCACCTTTATTTAACCAGGTAAGCCAGTTGAGAACAAGTTCTCATTTACAACTGCGACCTGGCCAAGATAAAGCAAAGCAGTGCGATAAAAACAACAACACAGAGTTACATATGGGGTAAAACAAAACATTAAGTCAAAAATACAACATAAAATATATATACAGTGTGTGCAAATGTAGCAAGTTATGGAGGTAAGGCAATAAATAGGCTATAGTGCAAAATAATTACAATTAGTATTAACACTGGAATGATAGACGTGCAAGAGATTATGTGCAAATAGAGATACTGGGGTACAAATTAGCAAAATAAATAACAATATGGGGATGAGGTAGTTGGATGGGCTAATTTCAGATGGGCTGTGTACACGTGCTGCAGTGATCGGTAAGGTGCTCTGACAACTGATGCTTAAAGTTAGTGAGGGAGATAAGAGTCTCCAGCTTCAGAGATTTTTGCAATTCGTTCCAGTCATTGGCAGCAGAGAACTGGAAGGAATGGCGGCCAAAGGAGGTGTTGGCTTTGGGGATGACCAGTGAGATATACCTGCTGGAGCGCATACTACGGGTGGGTGTTGCTATGGTGACCAATGAGCTAAGATAAGGTGGGGATTTGCCTAGCAGTGATTTATAGATGGCCTGGAGCCAGTGGGTTTGGCGACGAATATGTAGTGAGGACCAGCCAACAAAAGCGTACAGGTCACAGTGGTGGGTAGTATATGGGGCTTTGGTGACAAAACGGATGGCACTGTGAAAGTCTACAGTGGGGAAAAAAAGTATTTAGTCAGCCACCAATTGTGCAAGTTCTCCCACTTAAAAAGATGAGAGAGGCCTGTAATTTTCATCATAGGTACACGTCAACTATGACAGACAAAATGAGAAAAAAAATCCAGAAAATCACATTGTAGGATTTTAATGAATTTATTTGCAAATTATGGTGGAAAATAAGTATTTGGTCAATAACAAAAAGTTTCTCAATACTTTGTTATATACCCTTTGTTGGCAATGACACAGGTCAAACGTTTTCTGTAAGTCTTCACAAGGTTTTCACACACTGTTGCTGGTATTTTGGCCCATTCCTCCATGCAGATCTCCTCTAGAGCAGTGATGTTTTGGGGCTGTCGCTGGGCAACACGGACTTTCAACTCCCTCCAAAGATTTTCTATGGGGTTGAGATCTGGAGACTGGCTAGGCCACTCCAGGACCTTGAAATGCTTCTTACGAAGCCACTCCTTCGTTGCCCGGGCTGTGTGTTTTGAATCATTGTCATGCTGAAAGACCCAGCCACGTTTCATCTTCAATGCCCTTGCTGATGGAAGGAGGTTTTCACTCAAAATCTCACGATACATGGCCCCATTCATTCTTTCCTTTACACGGATCAGTCGTCCTGATCCCTTTGCAGAAAAACAGCCCCAAAGCATGATGTTTCCACCCCCATGCTTCACAGTAGGTATGGTGTTCTTTGGATGCAACTCAGCATTCTTTGTCCTCCAAACACGACGAGTTGAGTTTTTACCAAAAAGTTATATTTTGGTTTCATCTGACCATATGACATTCTCCCAATCCTCTTCTGGATCATCCAAATGCACTCTAGCAAACTTCAGACGGGCCTGGACATGTACTGGCTTAAGCAGGGGGACACGTCTGGCACTGCAGGATTTGAGTCCCTGGCGGCGTAGTGTGTTACTGATGGTAGGCTTTGTTACTTTGGTCCCAGCTCTCTGCAGGTCATTCACTAGGTCCCCCCCGTGTGGTTCTGGGATTTCTGCTCACCGTTCTTGTGATCATTTTGACCCCACGGGGTGAGATCTTGCGTGGAGCCCCAGATCGAGGGAGATTATCAGTGGTCTTGTATGTCTTCCATTTCCTAATAATTGCTCCCACAGTTGATTTATTCAAACCAAGCTGCTTACCTATTGCAGATTCAGTCTTCCCAGCCTGGTGCAGGTCTACAATTTTGTTTCTGGTGTCCTTTGACAGCTCTTTGGTCTTGGCCATAGTGGAGTTTGGAGTGTGACTGTTTGAGGTTGTGGACAGGTGTCTTTTATACTGATAACAAGTTCAAACAGGTGCCATTAATACAGGTAACGAGTGGAGGACAGAGGAGCCTCTTAAAGAAGAAGTTACAGGTCTGTGAGAGCCAGAAATCTTGCTTGTTTGTAGGTGACCAAATACTTATTTTCCACCATAATTTGCAAATAAATTCATTAAAAATCCTACAATGTGATTATCTGGAGAAAAAAAATCTAAATTTGTCTGTCATAGTTGACGTGTACCTATGATGAAAATTACAGGCCTCTCTCATCTTTTTATGTGGGAGAACTTGCACAATTGGTGGCTGACTAAATACTTTTTTCCCCCACTGTACATCCAATTTGCTGAGTAGAGTGTTGGAGGCTATTTTGTAAATGACATCGCCGAAGTCAAGGATCGGTAGGATAGTCAGTTTTACAAGGGCATGTTTGGCAGCATGAGTGAAGGAGGCTTTGTTGCGAAATAGGAAGCCGATTCTAGATTTAACTTTGGATTGGAGATTCTTAATGTGAGTCTGGAAGGAGAGTTTACAGTCTAACCAGACACCTAGGTATTTGTAGTTGTCCACATACTCTAGGTCAGACCCGTCGAGAGTAGTGATTCTAGTCGGGTGGGCGGGTGCCAGCAGCGTTCGATTGAAGAGCATGCATTTAGTTTTACTAGTGTTTTAGAGCAGTTGGAGGCTACTGAAGGAGTGTTGTATGGCATTGAAGCTCGTTTCGAGGTTTGTTAACACAGTGTCCAATGAAGGGCCAGATGTATACAAAATGGTGTCGTCTGCGTAGAGGTGGATCTGAGAGTCACCAGCAGCAAGAGCGACATCATTGATATACACAGAGAAAAGAGTCGGCCCAAGAATTGAACCCTGTGGCACCCCCATAGAGACTGCCATAGGTCTAGACAACAGGCCCTCCGATTTGACACATTGAACTCTATCTGAGAAGTAGTTGGTGAACCAGGCGAGGCAGTCATTTGAGAAACCAAGGCTATTTAGTCTGCCATTAAGAATGCGGTGGTTGACAGAGTCGAAAGCCTTGGCCAGGTCGATGAAGACGGCTGCACAGTACTGTCTATTATCGATCGCAGTTATAATATCATTTAGGACCTTGAGCGTGGCTGAGGTGCACCCATGACCAGCTCGGAAACCGGATTGCATAGCGGAGAAGGTACGGTGGGAATCGAAATGGTCGGTGATCTGTTTGTTAACTTGGCTTTCAAAAACCTTTGAAAGGCAGGGCAGGATGGATATAGGTCTGTAACAGTTTGGATCTAGAGTGTCACCCCCTTTGAAGAGGGGGATGACCGCGGCAGCTTTCCAATCTCTGGGGATCTCAGACGTTACGAAAGAGAGGTTGAACAGGCTAGTAATAGGGGTTGCGACAATTTCGGCGGCTAGTTTTAGAAAGAAAGGGTCCAGATTGTCTAGCCCAGATGATTTGTAGGGGTTCAGATTTCACAGCTCTTTCAGAACATCAGCTGTTTGAATATCTGTGATGGAGAAGCGGGGGGGGGGGGGCATGGGCAAGTTGCAGTGGAGGGTACAGAGCTGGTGGCCGGGGTAGTGGTAGCCAGGTGGAAAGCATGGCCAGCCGTGGCAAAATGCTTGTTGAAATTCTCGATTATTGTAGATTTATCAGTGGTGATAGTGTTTCCTAGCCTCAGTGCAGTGGGCAGCTGGGAGGAGGTGCTCTTATTCTCCATGGACTTTACAGTGTCCCAAAACTTTTTGGAGTTAGTGCTACAAGATGCACATTTCTGTTTGAAAAAGCTAGCCTTTGCTTTCCTAACTGATTGTGTATATTGGTTCCTAACTTCCCTGAAAAGTTGCATATCGCGGGGGCTATTTGATGCTAATGCAGTACGCCACAGGATGTTTTTGTGCTGGTCAAGGGCAGTCAAGTCTGAGGAGAACCAGGGGCTATATCTGTTCTTAGTTCTGTATTTTTTGAATGGGGCATGTTTATTTAAGATTGAGAGGAAATTACTTTTGAAGAACAACCAGGCATCCTCTTCTGACGGAATGAGATCGATATTCATCCAGGATACCTGGGCCAGGTCAATTAGGAAGGCCTGCTTGCTAAAGTGTTTTAGGGAGCGTTTGACAGTGATGAGGGGTGGTCGTTTGACGCATGCAATAAGGCAGTGATCGCTGAGATCCTGGTTGAAGACAGCGGAGGTGTATTTAGGGGGTAAGTTAGTCAGGATGATATCTATGAGGGTACCCATGTTTACGGATTTAGGGTTGTACCTGGTAGGTTCGTTGATAATTTGTTTGAGATTGAGGGCATATAGTTTGGATTGTAGGATGGCCGGGGTGTTAAGCATATCCAAATTTAGGTCACCAAGCAGTACGAACTCTGAGGATAAATGGGGGGCAATCAATTCACATATGGTGTCCAGGGCACAGCTGGGGGCGGAGGGGGGTCTGTAGCAAGCGGCAACAGAGAGAGACTTATTTCTGGAAAGGTGGATTTTTAGAAGTAGAAGCTCAAACTGTTTGGGCACAGACCTGGATAGTATGATAGAGCTCTGCAGGCTATCTCGACAGTAGATTGCAACTCCACCCCCTTTGGCAGTTCTATCTAGACGGAAAATGTTGTAGTTGGGATGGACATTTCAGAATTTTTGGTGGCCTTCCTAAACCAGGATTCAGACACTGCTAGAACATCAGGGTTGGCGGAGTGTGCTAACGCAGTGAATAACTCAAACTTAGGAAGGTGGCTTCTGATGTTAACGTGCAGGAAACCAAGGCTTTTATGGTTACAGATGTCAACAAATGATAGCTCCTGGGGAGTATGAGTGATACTGGGGGCTGCAGGGCCAGGGTTAGCCTCTACATCACCAGAGGAACAGAGGAGGACTAGAAAAAGGATATGGCTAAAGGCTTTAAGAACTGGTCTTCTAGTGCGTTGGGTACAGAGAATAAAGGGGGCAGATTTCCAGGCGTTATTGAAAAGATTCAGGGCATTATGTACAGACAAGAATATGGAAGGATATGAGTACAGTGGAGGTAAACCTAAGCGTTGGGTAACAATGAAAGAGATAGCATCACTGGAGGCACCGATTGAGCCGGTCTCGGCGTGTATGGGGGGTGGAACAAAGGAGCTATTTGAGGCAGTTTGAGAGGGACTTGGGGTTCTACAGTGAAATTGTATAATAAGAACTAACTGGAACAGCAATAGGCAAGGCATATTGACATGGGAGAGAGGCATAAAGCAATCAAAGGTGTTATTAGAGAGAGCTAAGACAACAACTGGTAATGGCGATAAAGTTTGGGCTGAGGCTAAACAGATAAACAGGACAGGGTACCGTGTAAAGGAACAGTCCAGCAGGCATCAGCTGTGCAGCTGAGTGATCATAAGGTCCAGTGAACAACAATATGTGAGTCCGAGAGCAGTTCGAATTGGTGCTTCAGCACAGCGAGCAGGAAGCACGGTTGTTGTTTGCGTGTGCTAGCGGGCCGGGGCTAGCAGATGGATCTTCGTGGTCGTCGCAACGGGAAGCCTGTTGAAACCACAGACGATTACGTTGGCAGACCAGTCGTGATGGATCGGCAGGGCTCCGTGTCGACTCTAGGAGGTCCCGTCCAGTCGTGATGGATCGGCAGGGCTCCGTGTCGACTCTAGGAGGTCCCGTCCGGTCGTGATGGATCGGCGGGGCTCCGTGTCGACTCTAGGAGGTCCCGTCCAGTCGTGATGGATCGGCAGGGCTCCGTGTCGACTCTAGGAGGTCCCGTCCGGTTGTGATGGATCGGCAGGGCTCCGTGTGGACTCTAGGAGGTCCCGTCCGGTTGACAGAGAGGTAGATACCCGGAGATGTGTCTGACTCAAGACCAGCTCAAGGCTGATTAGTCAACAACAACGTTCATTTGGTTGCAGCTAGCTAGTTGTGATTATCCAGTATTAAAGGTCCAGTGATTCAGTGATTCCGGCAGAAAATCCGATAGGTTCTGGGTCGATAACGCGCTGTGCAGACAGTGCAGACTGGCCGATAATAGTCCAGGCTAGAGCTGGCTGGTAGGTAGTGCAGGCCACTCTGGATTGATTCAAATCATCATGATATCAATCTGCCATGTAGGCCTACTTTGCAGATAACATTTAATTGGGAAGGTTTTTTGGGAAAGCCTTTTAGACATTTTTATTCAAAAAGCGCATGATGACTGAATTGCGCAACGAAAGATTCAACCAAGACTTCGGACCAAACTTTTTCAATAACTCTTTTGCATACCCATTGTTGCCTTAGTTAGCATTTACTGGTTGATATCATAAGTTGAAATGTCTTTCCCACCTACTCTACTTTCCCACCTACTCTTCGAGCAGGTGTCCACATACTTTTGTACCTACACCCCTCCCCCAATTATTTATTTAATTTTTCCGAGACCTCAAAAATTGTCTCCTGATGTGGTGTAGCTCTTTCCGTATAAGGGTTGAAAATGGCAGATTTGTCATTGATTAGCGCCTAAACTGGAACGCAGTGGCTGTACAGTAACATGCTATACATGACGTCAGAGCTCAGGTTTTCTGCTTCACATCGCTGTATGGGTTTTGACTGACTGGTTTTGATGAAAGCCTAACACTGTAAGAACGTATTTTATAACTTAGCTAGACATGTTGGAAATAGAATAAGCTCTTAAATGATGCCCAGCTGACCCAGATTTATAAATGGAACGTTTTTGGATTACGTAAACAGTAATTGTGTGATGTTTTTCTGTAGTTCAATGCTTCCCATGGCTCCCACTTCTAGCTATTGGGATACAATTCATAGTGCGTTTAAAAAATGTATATGTCAAGGTAAACGCTCCCGGATAAAATTAACACATTTACAAAGTGGGAAAGATGTAGGAGGACTATTTTAAACGGTATTTCCAGGCACTAGCATTTTGCCCCATCCTAAATTGGTTTAGACATGATTCTTCTGCCCACTGGCTGAGTATAGAGAGAAATATGGTGTCTGCTATTGCTCTGGAAGAGGTGGTCTTCACTGATATATACCCTTAAACAATGTAAACTACGCTATGGTCCTATTATTGCTCACACAATTTCTATATGGTGCAACAACAAAAAGAACGATGTAACTGGGAATCAAAATGGCATGCCCATACTCCAATATTTCACAATAATGCCTTGCAGATCGTGGCCTATTGCATCCCCCGAATGGTCCAAATGTGGAATCCGTACCCTTAACGATATCATGGTTTGAGAATATTACAAGATTTGAAAGATACATACACATTACCAGGCAACTCCTTTTCTCTATATGTACCACTTAGGTCAGCTATGCTGGCCTATGGAGTCCCTTGGGAAACCCAACTACCAAACCATCCAAATGATCTGAGCTCCCGAAAGGACTGATCTCTATAATACAGTATATAGGCGGGGTGGGAAACGTAGTTTCTGGGTGGAGAGGGAGGATGCGGGAGAGTGGATGGGGACTGAGAGGGGGAATGGTTGGGGTAACCTTTATATGCATTTAATTGTTTTTGTACCAAAAAAAAAAAAGACAAATTAATAAGAAGTTGGTCACAAAAAAATAGTAATTGTTTGATGGTGGGGACACAGGGCTGTGTTCCAAACAAACAACTACTGTACAAATGTGCTTGCTTCAGTTCCTCAATGGCAAAGCTAGGAGAGCTCAAAAAAGCACCTTATAGTTGAAGGCTCTTTCCTTGAGTCATAAAAGTGCATTGAAATTACATAGCAACAAGTACATTGAAATTACATAGCAACTGTGCACAGTTTGGAGAGGTGTGGGGCCACTTGGAGACACCAGTTAGACCTCTCACTCAAACCCTTGTAATCATTTAAATGCACATAAAATCAACAGTGTAATGTTTGGATTCAGTCTTTTGTAATCTCCAGTGTTCTCTTTCAACTGCTACCATGGTCAAGCATATGCTTCTTATAGTTCTTCTGTTAGAAACATTTCAATTTTGCCCTATCCATATAGGCCAATTTCGAAGAGTTTAAGGGGTTTTAAGCATTGTTGTGGACTTAGAACGTCCAATTTTTGCCCTTTTTCTATAAAAAGGTTTGATTTTGAGAGTAAAACCCGCCCAAAAAACTATAGGAGAACTCATAAAAACTATAGGAAAATATAATTTTTCACACAGGGCACGTTTCCTCTGCCGGGCGGGCCGTTTGGGAAATGTTTGGCAAAAGTAGAGTATACCCACTTTTCCAGGCACCACTACACTACTGGTTGGACTGAAGATAAAACACATTATACTGTATCACCTCCCAGTTTGCTGCCAAACCGCCTAATCGTGGACTAATTGGAACACGAGTGAGGATAAAGTGGTATGGACTGAATTGTCGTTCCTGATTGAGACAGAGGGAATATAGATTTTTGGCATGGGGACTGGGAATAGAGCTCTCAGTTGTCACACGCAAATGAAGATCCACCTGACCCCCCCACCCTTCAGTTAGGATCATTTAAACAGACAGACCTTGTCTACATCCTATTCCTTATTACAGTGCCTTCTGAAAGTATTCACACCCCTTGACTTTTTCCACATTCCGTTGTGTTACAAAGTGGGGTTAAAATGGATTTATATGTCATTTTTTGGAAAATTAAACACTAACATATCTTGATTAGATACGTATTCAACCCCCTGAGTCAATACATTAGAATCACCTTTGGCAGCGATTACAGCTGTGAATCTTTCTGGGTAAGTCTTTAAGAGCGTTGCACACCTGGATTGTACAACATTTGCCCATTATTCTTTTTAAAATTCTTCAAGCTCTGTCAAGTTGGTTGTTGATCATTGCTAGACAGACATTTTCAAGTCTTGCCATAGATTTTCAAGCTGATTTAAGTCAAAACTGTAACTAGGTCACTCAGGAACATTCAATGTCGCCTTGGTAAGCAACTCCAGCCTTGTGTTTTAGGTAATGTTTTGCAGTATTACTTTAGTGCCTTGTTGCAAACAGCATGCATGTTTTGGAATATTTGTTATTCTGTACAGGCTTCCTCCTTTTTACTCTGTCATTTATGTTAGTATTGTGTAGTAACTACAATGTTGTTGATCCATCCTCAGTTATCTCCTGTCACAGCCATTAAACTCTGTAACTGTTGAAAATCCCTGAGCGATTTCTTTCGACTACGCCAACGGAGTTAGGAAGGACGCCTGTATCTTTGTAGTGACTGGGTGTATTGACACACCATCCAAAGTGTAATTAATGACTGCACCATGCTCAAAGACTGCACCATACCCATCTATCAATAGGTGCCCTTCTTTGCGAACCATTGGAAAACCTCTGTGGTCTTTGTGGTTGAATCTGTGGTTGAAATTCACTGCTCGACTGAGGGACCTTACAGATAATTGTATGTGTGGGCTACAGAGATGAGGTAGTCATTCAAAAATCATGTTAAACACTATTATTGGCACACAGAGTCCATGCAACTTATTATGTGAGTTGTTAAGCAAAGTTTTACTCCTGAACTTATTTAGGCTTGCCATAACAAAAGGGTTGAATACTTATTGACTCAAGACATTTCAGCTTTTAATTTTTAATGAATTTGTAAGCATTTCTAAAAACATAATTCCACTTTGACATTATGGGGTATTGTGTGTAGATCAGTGACACAACATCTCAATTTAATCCATTTAAAATTCAGGCTGTAACACAACGAAATGTGGAAAAAGTCAAGAGGTGTGAATATTTTCTGAAGGCACTGTAGTGCAGTACTTTTGACCAGAGTCCTATTAGCCCTGGTCAAAAGTAGTGCACTATATAGCGAACGGGGTGCCATTTGGGACAAGGCCCCTTTCTTAAACACCGTGACTGGGAATGATATGAAACAATAATATTAGGTTAATGGATACCTTGGCTAGTTAGTTCAAAATGTGTGTTAATGGTGGAGAATATGGATTTAACTATCCGTTTCCCATTAAATTCCATGATTCATATAATCAGATAATTTTTATGATGTTCTCTTATCCTGTCTTTTTCTGTTACAGTCATATGAATATCTTGTGGTTCAGGTTCTTGCTGGCCATTCTTGTAGCCCTTTTCTGGTCTCATGTTGCACCTACAACACATTTTCCAGGAATACTCTTATCATGTTATTGAATGTATTCAGATTATTTTCAGATTTCGTTATCAACAAATGAGGCAAAAAGTACAGTAAATGTAAAATGTACATAGAATCAACAGTGTAATGTTTGGATTCAGTCTTGTGTTAGGTAAACTGTTGTGTCCTCACCTTTGGTCTAATAATTTCCCCATAATCTACAAACTGTTCCCTTTCAATTGCTACCATGGTTATGCATTTTCATATTTCTTCCGTAAGAAACATTTCAATTTAGCCCTATCCATATTGGCCAATTCCCACGAGTGTAAAGGGTTAAGATGGATTTATGGTCAGGGACAGAGGTAAGCTCAGCAGTTTACTGTAGCTTCATGGTTACCAAAAGTTTGCCAAGGGCCTTAGTTTACAAAGCTATTGCAATGAAAGAGTCTGGACCTAATCTACTCAAAACAGAGGACAGGCAATGTCATGTTATACTCGGCAGTTTAAAAGCATATTAAAATGCACCCTAGGGTGAGCCATGCACAGTCTGTCTCCTCTCCACCAGCCTGCTGTATGCCAATGGAGTCCTTGCTAGAAATAATCTTGTTACGGCGAATGTAAAACATAGATTAACAGCCAGTTTTACCACAGATTTTATCCAGATTTATGTGTGTAATACAGAAAGGGAGCTCCATCCATGAAACTAGTCTCGGTGCGGTGGCTGACGAGTGGATCATACCGGCATAGCTCATATTTGATGTCTCAATGTGATATCAATCGAGGCACTTATCAGATACATTTCAGAGTTCATTCGATAGAGTTCACAGTCAACGCAGCGCAACCCGCAAATCCACTATGCATAATGAGGCTAGGTTCACATTTACATAAATGTATCATTGGTATCCTTTGATCATATTTGATGACAGTCGCAGTAGCCTAAACCGACAGGGGAAATTTGTAATCGCCATAAAAATATCCTGCTAAACTGAAATCCCATTCATATTCATGACCTTTTCATTTTATGGGGCTGCTGGCAGCTGTTTGGCTGTCGGCTCACCTTCAAGTCAGAGTGCATTATGCTTTTTTATGTTCTCTGTTTGAGGAGTAGAACTAAATGAGTGAGAGAAATGTGTCACTGTGTTTCTATCTTATACCGTACCTCCTAACAGCTCAGATTCAAATTCTGCATCCCAAATGGCAACCCATTCCCTAAATAGTGTCCTACTTTTGACCCATAGGGCTCTGGGCAAAAATAGTGCACTACATTTGGAAAAATATTGTGCACTACATTTGGAACGGGCCCAGTGTCACAGACTGCCTACAGTATTTCTGTTCCCTCCCGGTGGGCTGAGCCATTGTTAGAGAAGTCTGATCATGACTGATGGCTCAGAAGTTCCCAATGTTGATATGAATAGACAGCTCAATGGAATAGAAGTTACAGTGCCTTCAGAAAGTATTCACACCCTTTGACTTTTTCCACATTTTGATGTGTTACAAGTTGGATTAATATGGATTTAAAATGTTATATTTTTGTCAGCGATCTACACAAAATACTCTATTGTCAAAGTGCACGAAAAATTACACTAATATATGTTGATTACATAAGTATTCAACCCCTTTCTGGGTAAGTCTCTAAGAGCTTTGCACACCTGGATTGTACAATATTTGCACATTATTATTTTAAATATTCTTCAAGCTAAGTGTAATTGGTTTTCAAGCCGATTTAAGTCAAAACTGTAACTAGGCAACTCAAGAACATTCAATATCGTCTTGGTAAGCAACTCCAGTATATATTTGGCCTTGTGTTTTAGGTTATTGTCCTGCTGAAAGGTGAATTTGTCTCCCAGTGTCTGTTGGAAAGCAGACTGAACCGTGTTTTCCTCTAGGATTTTGCCTGTGCTTAGCGCTATTCCATTTATTTGTATACTAAAAAACTCCCTGAGTTAGGAAGGACGCCTGTATATTTGTAGTTACTGGGTGTATTGATACATCATCCAAAGTGTAATCAATAACTTCACCATGCTCAAAGGGATATTCAATGTCTGCTTTTTAAAAGTTTTGCCCATCTACTAATGGGTGCCCTTCTTTGCGAGGCATAAGAAAACCTCCCTGGTCTACAGATCCCCTGTAGCTCAGTTGGTAGAGCATGGCACTTGCAACGCCAGGGTTGTGTGTTCGTTTCCCACGGGGGGGCCAGTATGAAAAATGTATGCACTCACTAACTGTAAGTCGCTCTGGATAAGAGTGTCTGCTAAATGACTAAAATGTCTATGTGGTTGAAACTGTGTTTGAAATTCACTACTTGACTGAGGGACCTTACAGATAATTGTATGTGTGGGGTACAAAGATGAGCTAGTCATAAAAGAAATAATGTTAAACACTATTATTGCACACAGAGTCCATGCAACTTATGTGACTTGTTAAGCACAATTTTACTCCTGAACTTATTTAGGCTTGCCATAACAAAGGGGATAAATGGTTATTGACTCAAGACATTTCAGCTTATCATTGTTTATTAATTTGTAAAAATTCTAAAATCATAATTCCACTTTGACATTATGGGGTATTGTGTGTAGGCCAGTGACACAAAATCGCAATTTAATCCATTTTAAATTCAGGCTGTAACACAGCAAAATGTGGAACAAGTCAAGGGTTTTGAATACTTGTGGTTGTAACACTCTGGCTCCAGGGACTCTGATTGTTGAGCCAGGGTTGTTATTTTCATTTAGGGTGTATTTTGTTTTGTTGGGTTTTGGTTTTGTATTTCTAGGTTTGCCTTTCTGTTGGTTGTATTTCTAGGTTTGGTCTATGACTCCCAATCGGAGGTAACGAGTGTCAGCTGTCGGCTCGTTATCTCTGATTGGGAGCCATATTTATTCTGAATGTTTTCCTGTGGGAATTGTGGGTTTTTGTTTCCGTTTCAGTCGTATCACTGAGGACTTCATGATCGTGGTTTATTGTTTTTATCGTGGTTTCTTTAATAATAAAGTCTACGATGTTCGCTCAACACGCTGCGCTTTGGTCTGCTCCTTTCTACGATCGTGACAGAAAAACCCACCAAAGAAAGACCAAGCAGCGTGTCCAGGAGCAAGGAGACTGGACATGGGAGGAGGCGCCGGGCAAGGAGATGGAGAGGCTGGCGATGGCCCAGGTGGGCACATCGTGGTCCTGGGAGGACATGCTCGGAGGCAAGGGACCTTGGGGAAGGATCAAGGCCCTGGCGAGAGAGGAGCAACGGCGGCAGCAGGGCCATCGTCGGAGGGTCGTGAGTCAACCCCAGAAAATTTTTAGGGGGCACACGGCATGGACGACGGGGCTGACGGAGGAGAAAAGGGGGAGTATCCAGGAGGCCACCAGGCCAGGGGTACACCGCCCTGTACGTCCTGTGCTGATGCCTCACACAGAGTGTGTGAGGGTAGGCATTCAGCCAGGACGGGTGGTGGCCGCTGTTCACTCCAGGCCTCCTGTCCGTCTCCACAGCCCGGTCCGGCCTGTTCCTGCCACCCGCACCAAGACTACGGTGCGCGTCGCCAGCCCGACCCGGCCTGTTCCTGCCACCCGCACCAAGACTACGGTGCGCGTCGCCAGCCCGGTCCGGCCTGTTCCTGCCACCCGCACCAAGTCTACGGTGCGCGTCGCCAGCCCGACCCGGCCTGTTCCTGCCACCCGCACCAAGACTACGGTGCGCGTCGCCAGCCCGGTCCGGCCTGTTCCTGCCACCCGCACCAAGTCTACGGTGCGCGTCGCCAGCCCGACCCGGCCTGTTCCTGCCACCCGCACCAAGACTACGGTGCGCGTCGCCAGCCCGGTCCGGCCTGTTCCGGACACCCGCACCAAGACTACGGTGCGCGTCGCCAGCCCGACCCGGCCTGTTCCTGCCACCCGCACCAAGTCTACGGTGCGCGTCGCCAGCCCGGTCCGGCCTGTTCCGGCCACCCGCACCAAGACTACGGTGCGCGTCGCCAGCCCGGTCAGGCCTGTTCCGGCCACCCGCACCAAGTCTACGGTGCGCCTCAGACGGCCAGAGTCTGCCGTCTGCCCAACGGGGCCTGAACTGCCCGTCTGCCCAAAGCCTGCAAAGCCGCCCGTCTGCCATGAGCCATCAGAGCCGTCCGCCAGACCAGAGCCGCTAGAGCCTTCCGCCAGACAGGATCAGCCAGAGCCTTCCGCCAGACAGGATCAGCCAGAGCCTTCTGCCAGACAGGATCAGCCAGAGCCTTCCGCCAGCCATGAGCAGCCAGATCCGTCGGCCAGCCATGAGCAGCCAGATCCGTCGGCCAGCCATGAGCAGCCAGATCCGTCGGCCAGCCATGAGCAGCCAGATCCGTCAGCCAGCCATGAGCAGCCAGATCCTTCAGCCTGCCATGAGCCGTCCAGCCAGGTGCTGTCCCTTAGCCCGGTGCTGCCCCTAAATCCAGGTGGAGTAAGTTGGAGGGTGGTCATGTGGAGGAGGCTAGGGAAGCGGGTGGTGACTAAGGTGGGGTGGGGACCACGACCAGGGCCAGAACCGCCACCGTGGACAGACGCCCACCCAGACCCTCCCCGAGACTGTATGCTGGTGCGCCCGGAGTGCGCACCTTTAGGGGGTACTGTAACACTCTGGCTCCAGGGACTCTGATTGTTGAGCCAGGGTTGTTATTTTCATTTAGGGTGTATTTTGTTTTGTTGGGTTTTGGTTTTGTATTTCTAGGTTTGCCTTTCTGTTGGTTGTATTTCTAGGTTTGGTCTATGACTCCCAATCGGAGGTAACGAGTGTCAGCTGTCGGCTCGTTATCTCTGATTGGGAGCCATATTTATTCTGAATGTTTTCCTGTGGGAATTGTGGGTTTTTGTTTCCGTTTCAGTCGTATCACTGAGGACTTCATGATCGTGGTTTATTGTTTTTATCGTGGTTTCTTTAATAATAAAGTCTACGATGTTCGCTCAACACGCTGCGCTTTGGTCTGCTCCTTTCTACGATCGTGACAGTGGTCCTCTGTAGCTCAGCTGGTAGAGCACGGCGCTTGTAACGCCAAGGTAGTGGGTTCGATCCCCGGGACCACCCATACACAAAAAAAATTATGCACGCATGACTGTAAGTCGCTTTGGATAAAAGCGTCTGCTAAATGGCATATTGTTATTATTATTACTTTCTGAAGGCACTGTGAATTCAGAGGAGAAGTGTTTAGTGATTAAGGCCAGGTACATGCAGTTCTCCCTCCTCTTTACCTATCAAGGAATCCTGAGTCATAATTACAGTTCAGTTAGTTCCCTTAGTTCTGCAAACACCTTTGAAGACCACCTCTCTGTTCATATTACACTGTGTCCTTCAGAATGGCATAGGCCATTATCCAAGTTTCAAGTTTTTATGTCACGTGCACAAGTACAGTGAAATGCCTTTCTTGCAAACTCATAGCCCAACAATGCAATAATCAATAACAATGTGTTACTAGAAGAAGAAAAAACACGAGAAATAAGAATACAAAATATTAAATACACAATAAAGTAAGTGAGTAAGTAAGCATACTATATACAGGAAGTATAAAAATAGTGAGTTCCAATACTATATTTACATGTGCAGGGATACTGTAGTGATGGAGGTAGATATCTACTGTATAGGGGTAAGGTGCCTAGGCAACATGATATAAGATAAACAGAGTAGCAGCAGCTTGTATGTGAGTGGGTGTGCGGGTGTGTAGAGTCAGTATAAATGTACACTACCGGTCAAAAGTTTTAGAACACCTACTCATTCAAGGGTTTTTCTTTCTTTTTACTATTTTCTACATTGTAGAATAATAGTGAAGACATCAGAACTATGAAATAACACATATGGAATCATGTAGTAACCAAAAAAGTGTTAAACAAATTTATATATATTTATATTTGAGATTCTTCAAACAGCCACGCTTTGCCTTGATGACAGCTTTGCACACTCTTGGCATTCTCTCAACCAGCTTCACCTGGAATGCTTTTCCAACAGTCTTGAAGGAGTTCCCACATATGCTGAGCACTTGTTGGCTGCTTTTCCTTCTTTTTTCCTATGTGCATATTATGTGTGAATGAGAAAATGATGGAGTGAGTGTTTGTGTGTGTGTTGGAGTGACAGTGTGTGTGTCACTCCAATAGTCTACGGCTTGGGTGGTTGGGGTCTTTGACGATTTTAGCCATTACCCACAGCACACAGAGCAGTGTGTGTTTGTGTGTGTGTGTCCTCAACATGGCCTGTACAGACTAGAGCTGTCATTGCTCCTCACCCTTCAAACGAACACAGTGACAAGAGGTCAGAGTGTTGCACGGTCGCATACACAGACACACACACTACATCTATATTAATATGGCCCACCATGATTCCCTTTATCTCCCACTCTGATCTGATACTAGTGTTAACTTAGATGTAATCATGTCCATGATCATGTGTGACATTTTGTCCCCTCATCTCCATCATAACAGTGACCTTTCAGAAAGGTCATGTTCCATCTACATGAAAGAGGGCGATATGAAAAGTAATCAGCACATCTCCCGAAGATCCTACATGTCAAGCTGCCACTCCACAAGTCACAGTCCAATCAAACAGTCAGCGGGTTAGAGTCAAATTCCAGATCCAATTGTGCATAGCCCGCTGTCTAGCACTAATGCTCCCGGCCTAGACACATATATACTCGTCTCCTCACCAAAGACCGGGGTTCAATCCCAATTCCAACTCTTTAATATGTTACTGTCACCTGCCTGTCTCCCCCTTGGTCATTACATAAATGGTTCAATAAAGTGGTAAAAAATCCCAGGTCCAGCACTATGACAAAAATTAGCCCAGCAGTCTGCACTATCCTATGGGATAGCCTGGCGGGCTCAAAATCCAAGCAATGCAGCTCAGTTAAATGAGTGGGAGAAGTAAAATGAAAATAATGTTGCACATTACCTTCATACATAGAACTGCACTACTGCACTTTACAGACTCATATGCGATTCCTGATCTGTGATGTGAATAAGGTTGATAATCACTTTTATCACTGCACGTGTACAGTCCCCTGTCCCCATATGTTTTTGTAAAGTGTCTGTTGCTGGTTTTTATGTCCTGTAATGATTTTGTTATGATGCAAGGCACATTTCTGTGAAAACAGATGATTACATTCTGTTATTTTAACTTATTACAGTCATCTACTGAAATCACAGAGATGACACCATTGCCAAAAATGGATGTTGTGGGGGTTTAAATGATTTCTAAACAACCATCCCCTTAGCAACCAACCTCTGACAAGGCACACAGTTAGCTTCAGGCTCTGGTGCATTGGACTAAGGTGGATCTCAAAGGCACCCAATTCCCGGTATAGTGCACTACTTTTGACCAGGCACTATATAGGAAATAGGGTGCCATTTTGCTCTTACACACTCAACATGCACCATGAGCTCTGTTACGCTAGCGTGTTTTACCGCTAGCAGTGCAACCTCTTGCATAAGGCATTATCTTGGTTATTAGCATAACAGTTGCCTCCTTTATTAGGGGAAGCTTAATGAAATGCTAATTCCTGTAGGTGGGATACCACCCCTTGCTGCTTGCTAGAAGAGGAATAAGAGGCTTTACTGGAATTTACATGATGACTTCCTGACCTGCTTTGCAAATTGCACAGAATGGTTCTTGCTGTGTGTGCAAGCTCACACACACAGGGAACCACTCGTGAAAGCTAACACACACACGCACACTCGGTGTCAAGCACACATACACACACACACAGTACCACATGTGTATGCTAACACACAGAGCAGTGTGTGTGTGTTTGTATGTGTTTGCGTGCGTGCGTGTGCTCAACATGCATGGCCTGTACCATGACTCACATGCCGTAGCTAAACACAGAGTGACAGAGTATCTCACACACACACACACACAAACCTGCTGATCTAAAGCTTTGTTTGCACCTTAACCTTGAGCACTACCTTGCCAAGTTTAATCAGGTTTGAGAGTAAACAAACAATGCGCAGCAAGAAACAAGAGAACCCTGCCATAGCAAAACTATAAAAAACACACAGCAACAACTTGCAAGTCAAATACATAGTCAAGAAAAAGAAAAATGATGGTGTGTCAGCTTAACAAGTGGAGCTGGCAGGGGTGCTGGTGTACCCTCAGCCCAGCAGGTGGGGTGGGTCTACCCTGGTCTGGGAAAACCCCTCACACCCCGCCAGTCTCTGCACACCTGCAGACATCCAGCCTATGGAGCGCTGGCATGGAGAGTGACCGGTGTTTGGCTCACCCCTCCGAAAATTACAGAGAACATGGCAACAGGACAGCAGCTCTAATATGACATTACTGTTCCTGGGCCCATTTGGGACACAGCCGTCTACGCGAGTCATCAGCAATGGTACTAACTTTTTTTGCTGACATCCTATGGACAGTACATTGAATGCTTCAAAGTGCAAACATAGCTATTTCTTGCTGCATTCAATGTAAATGCAGACACTATTCCATATTATGTCCATACCTCAACAAGAAGTAAAATAACATTCGTACCTTGACCAGTAAGCGGATGGTGCCTGATGCTTTGTGGGAAATGTAGTACCAGAAGGTGAGCTTGCAGGTGGCACTGGACTCCTTCCACACAGAGCTCTTCATGTGAGCCTTATCACCTTTAAATCCCACTGGAGTGGCCTCCAGATAGACAAAATGACCTGGGTGTGTGTGAGAGAGAGAGCGAGAGAGAGAGAGAGAGAGAGAGTGAGAGAGTGAGAGAGGTGTGAGGCAGATTGATAGCCACCTCCTCAGATTGCTCTTGCTGATGGTGACAAAATACAGTTAGGTCATAGGGGTGCGAGGGAGAGTCATGAGGTGGCGATCACTGCAACTGCCCCTTAGTGCCTTCGGTGGTTGCCATTGCAGAGGGCACAGAAAAGTTTCACAAGTCAATGATCAAACCTCCAAAGTTAGAAAAGAATGTGCTGGATTCAACATGAGTCAGTGATCTAGAACATTCTACAGACTGGAAGAGTATGATCATTCATATATGTGGCTCTGAGTAAGTTCAAAAGCTTCTCAAGATACTGCAGATTAATAGTCATTCAATACCTTGTCTAAGTGATACACCTTAATGGCATCCTATCCTATTCCCTATATAGTGCAATACTACTGACCAGAGCCCTTTGGGCCCTATGTAGGGAATGCACTATATAAGGAATAGGATGCTATTTGGGACACGTCCATAGGGTTTATTCTGCTCAAATGTATTTCTCTATCAAAGCTGCTGTGAAGAAGTTATGAATTTCCATTCCAGACACAGATGTTAAAATGCATAAACATTACGAATGTTATTTTTCTTATCAATCCTCTCCACCTTGAGCCAAGAATTGTGATCCAACTATCTCATCAAATTCTGGGATATGGGTTTTAATTTATTCGCAGAGGTGGTAGGGAATGTAAAAAAGCAAACTTATATCCACTTCCTCAAATCAATCCAAGTACATTATTGGACTCTATTCTATGTTTTCATGTTTGGTTCAGCAGATACAGTATGAAGAAAAAATACATTGTCCGGTTATGGTGGGATAGAGAAATAGCCACCATGGCAAGGTGCTCAGAGGCCCGAACTGTTCAGAGCCCCAAACTGTGCAAGTGTACCAAGTTTCATGTTTTTATAAAAAGTGGGGGGAAAAATGCACATATCGCCTGGACTATAAGGGGAATTCACATAGAAATTGCAGAGAGAAATACACTAATACACTACCATGTTCATTCTTCAGAGTGTGGTCAAATGGAGGTCTTATGCCCTGGACTGAGCCAACCCCCAACGCCCAATCAAAGTTGTCAGCCAGGGAGCTCTTCCAACCACAGCGACCATTCTCGAAAGAGCAGGAAGTCCCACAATCCTTTTCATCGGTGCCATCGCCACAAACGTCTACGAAGTCACAGCTCTTGTCTGGATGGAAACACTGGCCATTCTCACACTGCAGGTGGCCAAGAGGACAGGAGTCTAGGGAGCACACACACTGATTATAATGCATAATATAAGCATGAGACAGACAGACAGACACGCACACACACACACACACACATACTGACCGAGTGAGAGGCCATTTATTGAGAATTACACAAAGTCAATCTATTTTATAACATTCAATGGCTTGCACATGAAGGCAAAGGGAAACTGCAGCAGTGTCCGGATCTGTGTGTGTAGCTAGCATGGTGTTGGCTTGCATTAGCTTCCTCATACATCATGTAGAGTAGAGGTCATGGGTCAGCCATTAGTGAAGTGAAGCACCACTCAAATGAAAGAGGGTAAGGTCAGGCTGCCCAGCACTAGGGTTGTGTCCCAAATTGCACTCTATTCCCTATAAAGTGCACTACTTTTGGGCCTTGGTCAAATGTAGTGCACTATATATGAAATAGGGTGCCATTTGGGACACAAAAGTACTGTAGCAATGTTATGGATCATGCTACAACATGCAGCCAAGAGACTAGGGTAATAAGCAGGACCAGACTGGACAAAGGACAGTGAGATAAGAAATCAATGATGTATTGAAATCAAAACAAATAGTGCACAACTAAAGGTCGTATTCATTCAGTGCACAAACAGCAGCTGTGTGAATTCCCTGTGGATTTGTGTTGGCTCTGATCTTAAGACCTAACAATTATCAGACATAGACTCTATATACAAAAGTACCCCCCTTCAAATTAGTGGATTTGGCTATTTCAGCCACACCCGTTGCTGACAGGTGTATAAAATCGAGCACAGCCAAGCAATCTCCATTGACAAACATTGGTAGTAGAATGGCCTTACTGAAGTGACTTTCAATGTGGCACTGTCCTCGGTTGCAACACTCACTACCGAGTTCCAAACTGCCTCTGGAAGCAACGTCAGCACAATAACAGTTCATTGAGGGAGCTTCATGAAATGGGTTTCCATGGCTGAGTAGCCACACACAAGCCTAAGATCACCATGTGCAATATTAAGCGTTGGCTGGAGTGGATTAAAGCTCGCCGCCATTGGACTCTGGAGCAGTGGAAACGCGTTCTCTGGAGTGACGAATCCCGCTTAACCATCTGGCAGTCCGACGGACTAATCTGGGTTTGGCGGATGCCAGGAGAACACTACCTGGCCAAATGCATAGTGCCAACTGTAAAGTTTGGTGGAGGAGGAATAATGGTCTGGGGCTGTTTTCCCTTAGTTCCAGTGAAGGGAAATCTTAATTCTACAGCATACAATTACATTCTAGACGATTCTGTGCTTCCACCTTTGTGGCAACAGTTTGGGGAAGGCCCTTTCCTGTTTTAGCATGACAATGCCCCCGTGCACAAAGCGAGGTCCATACAGAAATTGTTTGTCGAGATCAGTGTGGAAGAACTTGACTGGGCTGCACAGAGCCCTGACCTCAACCCCATCGAAGCCCTTTATGATTAATTGGAACGCCGACTGCGAGCCAGGCCTAATCGCCCAACATCAGTGCCCGACCTCACTAACGCTCTTGTGGCTGAATGGAAGCAATTCCCCGCAGAAAAGTTCCAACATCTAGTGGAAAGCCTTCCCAGAAGAGTGGAGGCTGTTATAGCAGCAAAGGGGGGACCAACTTTATATTAATGCCAATGATTTTGGAATGAGATGTTCGATGAGCAGGTGTCCACATACCTTTGGTCATGTAGTGTACATGTACACATGCGCAGGCACACACACACGCAGACTAGATAAAAAGGCCCAAGGTGCCAATAAAGAGGAAGGTGCTTTTGGATAATGCTGATATTGAGATGGTAAGATCTTCTCTGCATGATCAAAACTTCACCTTCATAATGTAGGGCTAATAACATCTAGTTTCTCAGAGTAGGAGTGCTGATCTAGGATCAGTTCCCACTTTGTCCATGTAATGTTATTAATTGTGATCTAAAAGGCAAAGCTGATCCTAAAATCGCAAAACAAGCAAAGAGACCTAAAAGGCCAAGAATTCAAATTGTATATAAAAAGTAAGCCAAACAAGCAGACGATCTGAATGATACATTAGCCTCTCTTTCAGTCAGTGGCTTAGGAGGACAAAGGAGGGGAGCAGTAAGGCATTGTATCAGAAGAAGGGGGAGTAGAGGGCTGAGGAGAGGGGATGTGGGGCTGGAATTTGGGCTGTATAGGAGCCAGGCATTCCAGTGGTGTCAGACTTGGGGTTTTGGAGTATTAGAGAGGCGTGATGATGCGTGATGAAGAGGGGTGGTCCCAGTAATTAAAGCAAAGAAAGCGGGATAAATCCCCTCTAATCTTTTGTTCCACTTCTTCAGGTGCACAGTACCAGAAGGAATATGATACCACCACAGTAGTACAAAACAAAGGAGATGATCGTGGACTTCAGGAAACAGCAGAGGGTGCACGCCCCTATCCACATCGACGGGACCGCAGTGGAGAAGGTGGAAAGCTTCAAGTTCCTTGGCATACACAATTGGCGCACAATTGGCCCAGTGTTGTCCGGGTTTGGCCGGTGTAGGCCGTCATTGTAAATAAGAATTGGTTCTTAACTGACTTGCCTAGTTAAATAAAGGTAAAATTAAAAATATAAAAAATAAAACAAATACACATCACTGACAAAATGAAACGGACCACCCACACAGACAGTGTGGTGAAGAAGGCGCAACAGAGCCTCTTCAACCTCAGGAGGCTAAATAAATTTGGCTTGGCACCTAAAACCCTCATTAACTTTTACAGATGCACAATTGAGAGCATTCTGTCGGGCTGTTTCACAGCCTGGTACGGCAACAGCACCACCCACAACCGCAAGGCTCTCCAGAGGGTGGTGCGGTCTGCACAACCCATTACCGGGGGCAAACTACCCTCACTCCAGGACACCTACAGCACCCGATGTCACAGGAAGGCCAAAAGGATCATCAAAGACATCAACCACCCGGCCACTGCCTGTTCACCCCGCTATTGTCCAGAAGGCGAGGTCAGTACAGGTGCATCAAAGCTTGGACCGAGAGACTGAAAAACAGCTTCTATTTCAAGACCATCAGACTGTTAAACAGCCATCACTAGCACATTAGAGGCTGCTGCCTATAGACATAGACTAGAAATCACTGGCACTTTAAGAAATTGAACACTAGCCACTTTAATAATGTTTACATATCTTGCATTACTCATATCATATGTATATACTGTATTCTATACTATTCTACTGTATCTTAGTCCATGCCGCTCTGACATCACTCGTCCATACAGTAAATGTATATATTCTTAATTAATTCCTTACTTAGATTTGTGTGTATTGGGTATATGTTGTGAAATTGTTAGATATTACTTGTTAGATATTACTGCACTGTCAGAGCTAGAAGCACAAGCATTTTGTTACACCTGCAATAACATCTGCTAAACACGTGTATGTGACCAATACAATTTGATTTGATTTGAAATACATCCCAAATGGCACCCTATTCCCTATATAGTGCACTACTTTTGACCAGAGCCCTACAGTCAATAGTAGGACACCATAAAGGGAACAGGGTGCAATTTGGGACCATCCATGGATATGGAAAAACAGGAAGCCATTGCTCCTCTCAAAGGTAACGAAGAAAGAGTTTGGTCTACCGTGATGGTCAATCATTTCCATACATTCAAGTCATTTTAAGTGTTGAAAGTTGTTTCTGCCTTTGTAAATAGCTGGTTTCAAATGGTATGAAATCATTATAACATATGTATATGTGCTTGATTGAGTTTGCCTGGCTTAATGGACCAAACAGAATAGTCCCAAAACTGCAAACCCTGCCCACTTAGCACTCCAAGCAGGATAGAGCAAATGCTCAAAGTATTTGAAAGATTTCAAATAGTTTTTGATCCCAGGTCTAATATCTTCCATCATAACAGCAAAGCCAGCCTCTAGTTTATTCCCCAATTTACCTCTACCTCCATCTCTCCCACCCTCTGCATCAAAGACTGAATGTTAGTGCAGATTAAACCGAGGATTAATGGACTTTTATATGATGATCATTATGGGATATGATAGCTCAGGAGCCTGTACATTAAAAGTGGATCTAATTTATTTGTTTTTACTGATGAGCTGACCACCTTCTTCACCCTGCCTAGTGCCTACCCCACTTTCCACTTAAGCTGTGCTAATATAGACACCGTACACAGCACAGGAGGTTGGTGGCACCTTAATTGGGTAGAACGGGCTCGTGGTAATCGCTGGAGCGGAATCAGTGGAATGGTATCAAATACATCAAACACATGGTTTGATACCATTCCATTCACTCCATTCTAGCCATTATTATGAGCCGTCCTCCCCTCAGCAGCCTCTACTGGTACAGTAATGACCCACTGCCCTTCAACTCCATATACTCACCCTGGGTAGGACATTGTCCCCTGGTGGATTGGGGAGTAGAAGAATCTGTGGAATCTGTGTTTATTTTTTGGTGGGTTGTGTGTTACTCAATACCATCACAGAGCAACCACATCCAAACTGTCAACAATGTTACGGTAATGACCTGTTACAGTAATGACTCTCTTCTTGTATCAGGTGCCGTCACACTGCTGTCTGATTATACTTGTCCTACATGGCTTTCCATCATTCCCTCTCATCTGAATAGAATGTCTTTCATCTCCCTGTCCTCCTCAACAACAGGCCTGTTCTCCACCGCCTTTGATATGATTAGTCCACGGTCGTTAGGTTTTTTACATACCATTATACATCATAAGCTACATATTCAATGGCACCATAGGGCCCATATGGTCCTGATCAAAAATAGTACACTATATAGGGAATAGAGTGCCATTTGGGAGACATCCATACAGTAGCATCTCATAAAAGGCATGAATTCTACATATGAGCTTGATTTAAGCTTGATTTATCTGAGAGAATTGCTAAAGTGTTTTCTGATGCTATCACTTTCTTTCTGAAGAAGGGGGGAGGGGAGAAAGAACGAAAACAAGTTCAGCCGCATTTCATTCATCATAGAAAATTGATTAAAAAGGAAGAAGAGCGAAAGCCAGGTCGACCTTGCTTGCCTGGTGAACAACACGACTGTTGATCAGATTTGATTTTGTCATTGATCTAGGAGATTGTGGGGCTGCCGTCCTTGTGATTGACTCATTCCAAATGGAATAATAATGTTGGGGTAATGATAGTGGAAGGACGAGTGGCCTCGTCTTCTAATGCAAGTACACAAACCATCTGTATCGCTCCCTTAGATCTTCCCCTCCTCTGTTGTTTGTATCTAATTTTGTTTTATTAGGCATTTGACTACATTGTGTTATTCTGACTATATTAACAGTCCGTACTCCCTTTCCAGTGCAATCAATGACCAAGGAATATAATATATGTGTTTAACATAAAATGTCCAGTGAGAGGACTAAGTATACTGCCATTGTTCTGGCCAAATTTATATTTAATGTAAGAGAAAAGACAACCATTTTCTCAACTATGTCCGTCAAAGCCATTTTGGCATAGGTCTTTCTCTCCATTGCAGCGTTTCTTAAACGATGGGTCGGGACAGATGGATCCTGGCCAGTTCCTCTTGGGGTCATCGCTAAAGATGTCATTTTGGCTAGGGACATGGAACATGTCCCAAATTATAGCCTATTCCCTATGTCAGGGCTGCCCAACCCTGTTCCTGGAGAGATACCGTCCTGTAGGTTTTCACTCAAATCCTAATCTAGCACACCTGATTCTAATAATTAGCTAGTTGGTAAAACAGGTTAGTTGTTTTGCTAGGGTTAGAGTGAAAACCTACAGGATTTTAGCTCTCAAGGAATAGTGATGGGCAGTGTGAGAGCAAGCTGGATATCAACATATCATTACCAACATCCTCATATTCACATTGACTCCCACTGACTCCCACTGACTACCACTTGGCTAAGACTCCATTAAAGCCATGTGATGACTAATTAATGCCCCTGCCTGTTGGCAGACTCACAGCATGCTAGGTTGCATTCTCATACACATTCATGGCTGTGAGTAAGTCAGAGAGAGAGAGAAAGAGAGAGATATATAAAGAAGCACACAACAGGACTATTGTGTTTAAGGCCCCTATAGTCCAGCCCAGCAGATCACTAGGGGTCCCTTAAAGAGGCCACACACAAAGCCTTCCCCATCCCCTCTTCTCTCCCTGTCCTCTCCTCTCTTCCTCTCCGGCACCCAATACAATAGTAAAGCTATAAATTAGAAAGGGCAATTATAGCTGCTATGCACAACGGTGACAATGGCGCTAAATCAGTTCACGTTGTAGTCCCTTTCTCTCGTCTCTCAAAGGTTGGCTCGTAAAGAACAGGAAGAATGCAGAGGAAACGTACAATCATCTGAATGGACACCAAGCCGGTCTTTATACGCTGACTGATAACGCTTGGTTCACTCAGTCATTTATGCCCGCAAAACCATGACTAACGTCTCAAATGAAACCCTATTCCCTAAATAATGCACTACTTTGGACCAGAGCCAACTGGCCAAAATTAGTGCACCAAATAGGGAACAGAGTGCCATTTAGGATGCAAACTAAGTTCCAATGGTCTCCCAAAGTTCTTTATTTTCCTTCTTTCCATCATCTGCACTAATGCGAAAGAACTGAACAGGCTAAAGTCAATTCCCAGTGGGTAGGTTTTCAGACTATTATGAAGGAGAGAAAACAAGGAGACGAGGAGGTCACTTAAGACTATTGAGATTTACCCTGAGTGACATCATGACATCATACCTGATGGGGGTGGAGTCTCCAATGCTTCTGACGTAGACGAGAGCAGGCAGCCTGGTGAGAAGGTGATGTCATCCAGACAGATGTCCCCCTTGGCACTGCGGCCCACCTTAGGATAGAATAGAATAACATAATTGTTCCAGAGGGAACATTAGTTATGGCAAGTCAGATAAGATAAAGATAGTAAACATATACAGTGCCGTAAAAAAGTGTTTGCCCCCTTTCTAATTTTCTCTACTTTTGCATATTTTTGATACTGAATGTTATCAGATCTTCCACCAAAACCTAATATTAGATAAAGGGAACCTGAGTGAACAAATAACACAACAATTACTTACTTATTTCATTTATTTAATAAACAAAGTTATGCAACACCCAGTGCCCCTGTGTGTTAAAGTAATTGCCCCCTTACACTCAATAACTGGTTGTGCCACCTTTAGCTGCAATGACTCCAACCAATCGCTTCCTGTAGTTGTTGATCAGTTTCTCATGTAGTTGTTGATCAGTCTCTCATGTCGCTGTGGAGGAATTTTGGCCCACTCTTCCATGCAGAACTGCTGTAACTCAGGGACACTTGTGGGCTTTCAAGCATGAACTGCTCGTTTTAAATCCTGCCACAACATCTCAATTGGGATTAGGTCTGGACTTTGACTAGGCCATTCCAAAACTTAAAATGTATTGCTTTTACCCATTTTCATTTAGACTTGATTGTGTGTTTTGGATCATTGTCTTGCTGCATGACCCAGCTGCACTTTTAGCTCCAGCTCACAGACAGATGGCCTGAACTCTCTGATATAGAGAATAATTCATGGTTCCTTCTATTAAGGCAAGTCATCAAGGTCTTGAGGCAGCAAAGCATCCCCAAACCATCACACTACCATCACCATGCTTGACCGTTGGTATGGGGTTCTTACTTTTGAATGCAGTGTTTGGTTTTCGCCAGGCATAAATGGGACCCATATCATCCAAAAAGTTATACTTTTGAATTATCTGTCCATAGAACATTCTTCCAAAAGTCTTGATGATCATCCAGGTGCTTCCTGGTGCTTTTTGGCAAACCTGAGTAAACTTTTTGGACGACATGGGTTCTATTATGCCTGGCGAAAACCAAACACTTAATTCCACAGCAAGAACCTCATACCAACAGTCAAGCATGGTGGTGGTAGTGTGATGGTTTGGGGATGCTTTTCTGCCTCAGGACCTGGACGACTACCCTTAATAGAAGGAACCATGAATTCTGCTCTGTATCAGAGAATTCTACAGGAGAATGTCAGGTCATCTGTCTGTGAGCTGAATCGCAGCTGGGTCATGCAGCAAGACAATGATCCAAAACACAATGAAGTCTACATGAAAATGGCTAAAAAGCAACACATTTGAAGTTTTGGAATGGCCTAGTCAAAGTCCAGACCTAATCCCAATTGAGATGTTGTGGCAGGACTTGAAACTAGCAGTTCATGCTTGAAAACCTACAAATGTCGCTGAGATAAAGCAGTTCTGCATGCAAGAGCGGGCCAAAATTCCTCCACAGCGATGTGAGAGACTGATCAACAACTACAGGAAGTATTTGGTTGCAGTCATTGCAGCTAAAGGTGGTACAACCAGTTATTGAGTGTAAGGGGGCAATTACTTTTTCACACAGGGGAATTGGGTGTTACATAACTTTGTTAATTAAACAAATAAAGTATATTTGTATTTATTTATTTGTAAACTCAGGTTCCCTTTAGTTAATATTAGGTTTTGGTTGAAGATCTGATAACATTCAGTATCAAAAATATGCAAAAATAGAGAAAATCAGAAAGGGGGCAAATACTTTTTCACGGCACTGTAACAGCAACATTCACAGATACAAATGCTATACCAGATATGTACAAGATGAACACAAGTCACAAGAATTCAATAAAATGTTCATAACCTTGCCCTCGAAGGTGACCCGGAAGTCTTCCTGAGAGGTCAGCTGGATGTCCCTCCTCTGCCAGTAGTTTCCCTGGTCTCCAGTCAGGTTGAGGAGGAGCTGGTGACCTGAGGAGCTGGTGACCTGGAACACGTTCAGTGTTCCGAGGCCGTCTCCAGACATGTGCAGGTAGAAGCGGATCTGGAGAAGGGAAGGGACACACAAGGGAAAGTGACAAACATAGTGAAGTCATGCAAGTGTAACCAAGTTTAATTGGTTTAACTAACTCGTCATCTTAAAATACCACCATCCGTACCATCAAATTTCTAGTTGGCTAAGCATAGACAGTCTGAGAAATACCATGATATTTAAGCATTGACAGACTTTTCTCTTCTCATTAGAGTGAAGTTGAAATACCCCTGACTTGGTCCTGTAAATGATATTCAGTAAGTCTGAACAAAGTAACAAGCACCTGAGACTCATGCTTTCTGCTTTACCATTGACTTTTCACTGCAACACTCTTATTATGAACATTATTTTCACCTCACTGCAGACCATGAAAGCAAAGCAAGAGGTCTATATACAAAGGTCATTTGTTGTGAATGAAAACGGTCATCTCCGTAGCTCCTTTCATTTCCTTCCATTTCCCCTGTTCATTATGGCTAGCCCACGAAGTCCGCCACTCAAACGCAGTGCTAAGGAGTTCTACAGGGGTTTTCTACCAAATGCAACTAGATGCAGAGGGAGGGGGGATGCAGTGAAAAGCCCTACTCTCAGGAGAGAAGACTGAACTACCGCTTCTTCTCTCCTCCCTCTCTTCCCCTCCTCTATTCGCTCCATTTAATTGGTGCTTGTCAGCTGCGTGTGATTGATTGACAGGTCCGGCCCGGGATGAGACAGACACAGTTCCATACAGACGAGGCAGTCAATAAGAAGGCTGGCCTCAGACACACTGACTGAGGTGAGCTCAGTCAGAGAGAGAAGCGAGATGGCCCCTGGACTCACCCACTTCACTGGCTGATCTCATCACACACAAAGGGAGGAGATACTGACTGACCCAGCCATTTACACATATTCCCCCAATTCTACTTCATAATCTACCTAAACCTCCTCCCTTAATCTGTCTGTAGGTTTGTATGGTGGATTACACCTCCACACTGAATTTGACTTTAAAGCAAATAAACCAAATCATTACACACCTTATAACCCACACTTATTTTTTTACATTTTAGTCATTTAGCAGACGCTCTTATCTAGAGCGATTTACAGTTAGTGAGTGCATATATTTTCATACTGGTCCCCTGTGGGAATCAAACCCACAACCCTGGCATTGCAAGCGCCATGCTCTACCAACTGAGCTACACGGGACTTATGGACCCTTTGTATATTTATCCCTTATTTTACCAGATAAATTGACTGAGAACAGATTCTCATTTACAGCAGCGACCTGGGGAATAGTTAGAGGGGCGAGGAGGGAGGATGAATGAGACAATTGGAAGTTGCGGATAATTAAGTGGCCATGATGGTATGATGGCCAGATTGGGAATTTTGCCAGGACACCGGACTTAACACCCCTAGTCTTACGATAAGTGCCATGGGATGTTTAGTGACCATTGAGAGTCAGGACACTCGTTTAACGTCTAATCCGGAAGAAGGTACCCTACACAGGGCAATGTCCCCCATCACTGCCCTGGGGCATTGGGATATTTATTTTTTAGACCAGAGGAAAGAGTGCCTCCTACTGGCCCTCCAACACCACCTGGTCTCCCATCCAGGTACCGACCAGGACCAACCATTGTGTCCATGTACTGATCAGATGACCCTTTTATTTCAACCCAGTAACACCCACATGGCTTCCGAACTGTTATCTACAGTCTCTGCCCTGACCTTGACCTTTGCCTGACCTTGCACTGCTTGCTCCTGCGGCTGAGGAGGGGTCCTGAGATTCGGGCGGCGTCTCCAGTTGCCTGAGGGAAAGAGCTCTCCACATAGAGGTAGTGGCCAGACGGATCCTGTAGGGTGTGGTCAGTAGATGGCCCTGTGCCAGCAGTCGGTGTGCTACCCGCTTTGATAAGCCAATCGAAATTGTCCTGCTGGCACTGGCGCCAGGAGCAGAGGTCAAACTCAAAGTTGCAGTGTCCGCTGAAGCCCTCTGTAAGAGAAAGAGAGAGAGAGAGAGAGAGAGAGAGAGAGAGAGAGAGAGAGAGAGAGAGAGAGAGAGAGAGAGAGAGAGAGAGAGAGAGAGAGATGAATTAGTCATTAGTATACTTACCATGACATACTGTGGGCTTATAAAGAACTTCCCCACTTGGCACATCACATCATTTCAACGTGGATAATTGATTAATATTTGGTTGAGACGTTGATCAATGAGATTACAACCAACAGTGAGCTCCAAAAGTATTGGGACAGTGACATATATTTTGTTGTTTTGGCTCTGTACTCCAGCACTTTGGATTTGAAACGACAATGACTGTGAGGCTAAAGTGCAGACTGTCAGCTTTATTTTTAGGGTATTTTCATCCATATCAGGTGAACCGTTTACAAATTACAGCACTTTTTGTACATAGTCCCCCCATTTTAGGGGACCAAAAGTATTCAGACAAATTCACTTATGTATATTAAAGTAGTCAAAAGTTTAGTATTTGGTCCCATATTCCTAGCACGCAATGATTACATCAAGCTTATCACTCTACAAACATGTTGGATGCATTTGCTGTTTGTTTTGGTTGTGTTTCAGATAATTTTGTGCCCAATAGAAATGAACGGTAAATAATGTATTGTATCATTTTGGATTCACTTTTATTGTAAATAGGGAGAGAATATGTTTTCTAAACACTTCTACATGCTATTTAACCAATACAAAATGTGAAATGATAAAATAATGTATCTTTCGTCTCTCTCTCTCTGTTTTCATAATTTTATTTTAATTCGCAAGTGGTTGAATCTCACCGGAGAAATCATCAGAGCGAGGGAAACAGCGCCCCTCTGTCTCAGTATGTGTAGCCCATGTATCTGATGCTGTCTGGACCAGAAGAGTATAACATGTTGCCGCTGTAGCGTTTGATTGATTGATGCCAGCAAGCATTTGGCCTCCCTTGATAAAGAAATTCTAAAAGAATTAGCCAATCAGTGTTGAGTTGAGCTCAACTGTGGGTTGTCCTGGTGCAGCAAAACGCCCCCCAAGGTAGGCCAGTTTGGATTTGGCTTCACACCTGTCACGCCCTGACTCTGGGGACTCTTATTTGTTGAGTCAGGGTGTGTATTTTCTATGTGGTGTAGGTCTATGTTGTAAGTCTAGTATGTCTAGATCTATGTTGGCCGGTGTGGTTCCCAATCAGAGGCAGCTGTCGCTCATTGTCTCTGATTGGGGACCATACTTAGGCAGCCTATTGGCACTAGTGGGTTGTGGGATCTTGTTCTGTATAAGGTTAGTTTATTGTTTTGTCGTGTGTTCATTCGTGTAATAAACATGTTTGCATATCACGCTGCGCCTTGGTCTGACCCGTTCATCAACGAGCGTGACAGAAGATCCCACCAAACGAGGACCAAGCAGCGTGCCCAGGCGGAGCGAAGGGCCATGTCACAGGTGGGTAAGTTGTGGTCATGGGAAGAGATATTTGCGGGGAAAGGACCATGGGCTAAGGTAGATGCCCAGGCAGGAGAGGAGCAACGGCAACACGGAGGAGGCCGGTCAAGGAGGAAGCCCGAGAGGCAGCCCCAAGATAATTTTTTTGGGGGGCACACGGGGTGGTTGGCGGAGCCTAGGGTTAGAGCAGAGCCAACTCCCCGTACTCACGCGAGAAGGCATATGACTGGGCAAGCTCCGTGTTATGTGGAGCTATGTACTGTGTCGCCAGTGCGCCGGCACAGTCCTGTACGTCCTGTGCTTGCACCACGCACGTGCCGTGCAAAGATGGGCATCCAGCCAGGACGGGGTGTGCCGGCTCAACGCTCCTGGTCTCCAGTACACCTCCTCGGTCCCGCATATCCTGCGCCAGTTCTACGAGCTGTATCGCCAGTACGCATGCACAGCCCAGTGCGTCCTGTGCCAGCGCCCCGCACGTGTAGTGCGAAAGTGGGTAGCCAGCCAGGACGGGTTGTGCCAACTCTCCGCTCCAGACCTCCAGTCCGCCTTCGCAGTCCGGTCCGGCCCGTTCCTGCTCCTCGCACCAAGCCAGTGGTGCGCGTCGCCAGTCCGGCCCGGCCTGTTCCTGTCCCTCGCACCAAGTCAGTGGTGCGCGTCGCCAGCCCGGCCCGTCCTGTTCCTGCTCCTCGCACCAAGCCAGTGGTGCGCGCCGCCAGCCCGGCCCGGCCTGTTCCTGCCCCTCGCACCAAGCCAGTGGTGCGCGTCGCCAGCCTGGCCCGGCCTGTTCCTGCCCCTCGCACCAAGCCAGTGGTGCGTGTCGCCAGCCCGGCCCGGCCTGTTCCTGCTCCTCGCACTAAGCCAGTGGTGCATGTTCCTAGTCCGGTTCGGCCCGTGCCTGCTCCTCGCACCAGACCAGTGGTGAGTGTGTCCAGTCCGGCACGGCCCGTGCCCGTTCCACCGGTGTCTGGTCCGGCACCAGTCAGCAGCTCCAGTCCGGAGCCAGAGCAGTCCGCTCCACCAGTGCCTGATCCAGCTCCGGTCAGCTGCTCCAGTCCGGAGCCAGAGCAGTCCGCTCCACCAGTGCCTGATCCAGCTCCGGTAAGCTGCTCCAGTCCGGAGCCAGAGAAGTCCGCTCCACCGGTGCCTGATCCAGCTCCGGTCAGCTGCTCCACTCCAGAGCCAGAGTAGTCCACTCCACCGGGGTCTAGTCCAGCTCCGGTCAGCGGCTCCACTCCGGAGCCAGAGCAGTCCGCTCCACCGGTGCCTGATCCAGCTCCGGTCAGCGGCTCCACTCCGGAGCCAGAGCAGTCCGCTCCACCGGGGTCCAGTCCAGATCCGGTCAGCGGCTCCAGTCCGGAGCCTGAGCAGTCCGCTCCACCGGTGCCCGGTCCAGCTCCGGTCAGCGGCTCCAGTCCAGACCCAGACGTCAGCCCCTCTCCAGGTTCGGGGTCTCCCACACCAGGGTCCAGACAGGGCTTGGAGTATAGTGGGAGGAAGGAGAGGGGAAGCAGCGCGCCGAGGTCCAGACCAGACCAGGGGGGCAACAGGGAGGCGGAGAATAGGTGGTTGTCACGCCCGGAGCCGGATCCGCCTCCGAGGCGGAATGCCCACCCGGCCCCTACCCTGTTAAGTAAAGGTTGTGTGGTCGGAGTCCGCACCTTTGGGGGGGGGGGGGGTACTGTCACGCCCTGACTCTGGGGACTCTTATTTGTTGAGTCAGGGTGTGTATTTTCTATGTGGTGTAGGTCTATGTTGTAAGTCTAGTATGTCTAGATCTATGTTGGCCAGTGTGGTTCCCAATCAGAGGCAGCTGTCGCTCATTGTCTCTGATTGGGGACCATACTTAGGCAGCCTATTGGCACTAGTGGGTTGTGGGATCTTGTTCTGTATAAGGTGTGATGTCACGAGAGGCTACACAGCTTTCAGCGGGATTGCTCAAGTAGTGCAAGGAGACCAGGTTCAACCAAAACAAGGATTTTATTAAAGGTCTTGGGAAACTAACGAAAGTATAACACAATTCTGTTCTCTGGTGGCTCTTTAAGGGTTAACAGTTCAGGGATGTCTCTTCCACATCCAAAATCATAACTCTCCCTCGCTCAAATAACTTTTCCCCAGTCTTACTGTATTCCACGTTGCAGCTAGTGGCCAACCCAGCAAAACGTCCTTCCAAATGTCCCACACGTATTTCCACAGGTGCATATATCCAAAGGTGAGTATTTCCCAAAGGTAAGTATCTCCAAATCCTTATATTCCTCATGGAAGTGGACGTGCAGCACTCTTGTCCTCCAGAGAGCCCAGGTTGGAGACCGTGTCTCTTCACCCCCACACACTCACCCCCAGTGTGTCTCTTCCCTTCAACAAACCTTCAGCTCATCAGCTCCTGATTGGTTTCAGCTGCGTGGGAAGATTGGCCATAGAGGGTTGGAGTTCCCGACCATACCAGCAGATGGAGCCATAGCTGTCTGGGTTTGCAGCCACCTCAGGGGGATGTAACGTCCCTCCAGGACACAGCCTCTCGTGACATCACACATCCCCCTCCTCGGGTCCGACGTCCTCGTCGGGGTAAAGGCAGCGAAGAAGGCATCACGCCGGGAGAGGGCGTCCGCATTGCCGTGGTGCTTGCCAGACTGCTCTCTCTTCAACTCCTCCAACTCTAGGACCAGGGACTCTGCCTCCTGTTGTCTCTCCTTGAGTTTCTTACTGAACGCATCAGCCTTGGTTTTAGCAGAGTTTAGCTTCTGTTGAGCAGCTTTCAGTTCCTTCTCTCTCTCTGCCTCCGCATTCTTCATCTTGTTCTCCAACACCTTGTACTTCTCCTCTGCCTTCTTCTGGACCTCCTTACTACTGCGCAGGGTCTCCTCACACTCCTCGATGGTCCTGCGCAGCCTCTCCAGCTCCTCCTGTTGCTTAGTGAAGGAGCTCTGTTGGAGTTTAGCCTGGAGGATATCTAACTCTTCTGTCTTCATGTCTAACTGTTGCTTTAACAAACGATACCTCTCAGCGGTCCCCTTCAGACCAGACAGTTCTTTGTCCAGATTCTGTAGCTCCGTCTCTGTGTCGGTCTGGGCACCTGCCATCCCTATCAGAGCCCGGGGCGGGAGTGAGTAACTCGGAGGATTGCACCGGAGCCTTCCCAGGATGAGTCTTGCCTCTCCGTTTCCGAGGTACTCGGGTTATCCTCTCCTGAGACTCTCTCCAGAGTGGGTAAAAGGCTGGGCAGTCTCGTCCAATTAGGACAGGGACGGGGAGGGAATCAACCACCCCCGCCGTCGTGTGTATGGTTCCCCGTGTGCTGGTCATTGTAAGTTCAGTAATGGGGTATTCTCTGGTGTCCCCATGGACACAGGAAACTGGGAGGACTTTCCCCGGGGTCAGACACGTTGGGCCCACCAAATCCTTACGCACCAGGGTGGCCCGGCTACCAGAATCCAGTAAGGCCTCCACATCATGGTGATTCACAGTTACCGGGCAGGTGGGGGGGTCGATCTGGGCCGCCATCTACGACTCCCAAGAGCGAGGCAAAACGGTGTGTGGGTGCTGAGCTGGAGGACTCCGCAGTGGGCATAGGTTCATCGGCTGGTTTCCCACACTGCCAGGAGATATGTCCCATCTCCCCACACCGGTAACACTGTCGAGTTTCCCCCTCCTGGTGTACTCTTCTTGGACCCGCCTGGTTTCTGGCTCCCCCTGGAGCCGGGATAAGTCCTGACGTGGCTGGGTTCGAGACCTTGGGGTCCTTTGGACGGGTTCTTCCCATTTGTGGTGGGGGCGCACTCCTGGGGTCTTTTTGGGAAGCATTCAGCATCTCCGCTGTGGCCTGGTACTTTTCCACAGCTTCCACGGTCAGATCAGCCGTGGTCAAGGCCTGTTGACTGATGAACCGTTTTGCCTCATAAGGCAGGGCGCGTAGGTAACGATCCACCACAACGGCCTCCACCACCGCCGCTGCTGTATTCCTCTGCGGATCCAGCCATTTCCTTGCGATTCGGACAAGTTCATGCATCTGCGCCCGAGGAGGTTGGTCTGGTTGGAAGGTCCAGCTGTGAAAGCGCTGGGCCATACCAAACTTTGTGAGTCCATATCTGCTGAGGATCTCAGACTTCAGGGCATCATAGTCAGTAACCTGGTCAGGGCCCAGGTCCCGGACAGCATTCAGCGATTCCCCGGTTAGAAAGGGGGCTAACAGACCAACCCACTGTTGCTTGGGCCAGGCTTCCCTAGTGGCCGTGGCCTCAAATGCATGCAGGTATGCCTCAATGTCATCGGTAGCTCCCATCTTAGATATAAAGTCACTTGCCTTTATTGGGCGGGTATTTTGGACCACCCTCTGTCTCTGCAACTGCAATTCCTCTGCCTTCAGAAGGTTGGCTTTCTTTTGCTCCTCCAAGAGAGCCACGTTTGCTTGCATCTGGGCTTGCTGGCCAGCAACAAGGGCTTTCAATATGTCCTCCATTTCAGTCGGGCGGGGAGCCTACGGCCAACTTGGAAAACTGGGTGATCAAACCTTCGGTATCCTCCTCTGACATGCACTATTAACGCTTGAGCGTGCCTGTATTCTCCACCATCTGTGATGTCACGAGAGGCTACACAGCTTTCAGCGGGATTGCTCAAGTAGTGCAAGGAGACCAGGTTCAACCAAAACAAGGATTTTATTAAAGGTCTTGGGAAACTAACGAAAGTATAACACAATTCTGTTCTCTGGTGGCTCTTTAAGGGTTAACAGTTCAGGGATGTCTCTTCCACATCCAAAATCATAACTCTCCCTCGCTCAAATAACTTTTCCCCAGTCTTACTGTATTCCACGTTGCAGCTAGTGGCCAACCCAGCAAAACGTCCTTCCAAATGTCCCACACGTATTTCCACAGGTGCATATATCCAAAGGTGAGTATTTCCCAAAGGTAAGTATCTCCAAATCCTTATATTCCTCATGGAAGTGGACGTGCAGCACTCTTGTCCTCCAGAGAGCCCAGGTTGGAGACCGTGTCTCTTCACCCCCACACACTCACCCCCAGTGTGTCTCTTCCCTTCAACAAACCTTCAGCTCATCAGCTCCTGATTGGTTTCAGCTGCGTGGGAAGATTGGCCATAGAGGGTTGGAGTTCCCGACCATACCAGCAGATGGAGCCATAGCTGTCTGGGTTTGCAGCCACCTCAGGGGGATGTAACGTCCCTCCAGGACACAGCCTCTCGTGACATCACAAAGGTTTGTTGTGTTACCGTAGGACTTCACGTGTCGTTAGTTTATTGTTTTGTCGTGTGTTCATTCGTGTAATAAACATGTTTGCATATCACGCTGCGCCTTGGTCTGACCCGTTCATCAATGAGCGTGACAACACCAATCAAATCACTTCCTAAGCAAAACATAATTTTCAGAAAAACTTGTTTCTGGTATGCTTGTGTTGATGACATGGATGGAGATGGGGATTTGGACTTGTGGTTTTGACTTAATTCTCTGTACAGGCCAATGATTATGACGGTGATTCTGATCGAACCATATATTAATATTTTGTGCCACTGGCCTGTGACGATTGAAGTTCAGTATGTAGCCTAGATTTAGCCTAGTAGGCTCATGTTAACTAGCTAGCTAACTTAGCTGGTTCATTGTTGCCCATGTGAGGAAGTTAGGCTAGCAAGCATTTTAGCTAGGTAGCCTATGACAACCAAAACTAAAGGTGTACTGTATGACAGACCATAGACAGTTTTGCCAACATGAAAGAGAGGAGGATGGCATTGGCATTCAACTAGTCTACAAGTAGGGTGAGTAAAAAAATGTTTTACTTGTGCGCGCACGCGCACACACACACACACACAGAGAAATCAGTCGCATGGACAGCCACATGATATTAAGCAACATTGATTGGACTAAATAGTTTTCGGTATCTTTAAGTTTGTTTTCAGTGTATTAAACTAAGCATAAATAGCCTTGTTGATTTGATGATGTTTAAATCTTTAAGTTGAATTGGTGCTGGAATAGCGGAGGCAGTTCTCCTGTTGTCTTTGTGTTGACTTGTGGTAACTCTGTGGTTCTAAATCAGTAGTTGTTTAGTAAACCTTTGAAAACATTAACTTGCTTGACCATGCTGCAGATTATATAACTGTGTTACATGCAATACTTCAACTGACAGATGTTGCTCTCTAGTTTGTGATGAAACAAACAAATGTGTAGTTAAATGTATTCCGCCACTGTGTGACTGTTATCTTTTTGTTGTCAATGCCTTATTGAATACCACGTGGCGTATGAACTAATGGGTTATATAGAAAACAACGCAATTATCACAACATACTGTAGGTTGTAATATGGCTTTTTTACTGGCTTGGCTTCCTCAGTGATTTTACCCACACACTGCTACTGCTCAAATGAAAGCTGACAGTCTGCACTTTAACCTCACAGTCATTGTATCATTTCAAATCCAAAGTGCTGGAGTACATAGCCCAAACAACAACAAAAATAATCACTGTCCAAATACTTTTGGAGCTCACTCCAAAAGACAGCCTAAAGTTATTTGAATTTCCAATGTGTTATCACTATGCTTTGAACTATCTAAAAGTAGTCTCGTAAACCCGACCCTAGACAAGAGCAGTGTATACATTGTGGGAGGCAACTGTCTGCCTAGGGAGACTAATCTAATAGCACAACCAAATTCCAATGGAACAACAATGTCTGATATTTGGTTTAGTTGTCACCCAAATGTATATCACTGTGCTTTTAACCATTTAAAAGCACAGCAAAGTTCAAATGGGAATACAATGTCATATATTTTGTTTATTTATACAACAGATTAATGTGTTATCACTGTGGTTCATCTAATAGCAGAACCAAATGACTTGGAATGCAGTTGAGAATACATTAAAAAGTAGGCTACATGGTGCAAGTGATCAATGTCATTCGAGATTCTGCTCAGATTATTACAGCAATTGTGAAGATCTCCACAGACCTGCAATGACATGCACGCTTTATATAATTATATAAGAAGACATTTATAGGTACTGTGATGTCACGAGAGGCTACACAGCTTTCAGCGGGATTGCTCAAGTAGTGCAAGGAGACCAGGTTCCACCAAAACAAGGATTTTATTAAAGGTCTTGGGAAACTAACGAAAGTATAACACAATTCTGTTCTCTGGTGGCTCTTTAAGGGTTAACAGTTCAGGGATGTCTCTTCCACATCCAAAATCATAACTCTCCCTCGCTCAAATAACTTTTCCCCAGTCTTACTGTATTCCACGTTGCAGCTAGTGGCCAACCCAGCAAAACGTCCTTCCAAATGTCCCACACGTTTTTCCACAGGGGCATATATCCAAAGGTGAGTATTTCCCAAAGGTAAGTATCTCCAAATCCTTATATTCCTCATGGAAGTGGACGTGCAGCACTCTTGTCCTCCAGAGAGCCCAGCTTGGAGACCGTGTCTCTTCCCTTCAACAAACCTTCAGCTCATCAGCTCCTGATTGGTTTCAGCTGCGTGGGAAGATTGGCCATAGAGGGTTGGAGTTCCCGACCATACCAGCAGATGGAGCCATAGCTGTCTGGGTTTGCAGCCATCTCAGGGGGATGTAACGTCCCTCCAGGACACAGCCTCTCGTGACATCACAGTACATTAAGGTCAAAATGTGGCCATGGATGTGTTACTCATTTTAAGGTTGAATGTTACATTAGTTTGTAAGATAGCTAGCCTTAACTTTAGGCTATTTACTGTATAACAAAAGTAATATTGAATTGTGTTAGGTTGACAACACAACCAAATAGCAATTTTTAAAGGAGATGTAACTACTGCTTGGATAGTTCCATCTGAGCCACTGAATTAATCCCATTCTTGAACTTATTTTTGGTTAAGTTGGAGACGTGAATCCAACACATCATTTGTTCACTTTTTGACAAGTTAATAGGCTATTGATTATTTTTCAAAAATGATAATGAATTGTGTTTGGTTGTCAACACAACCAAATATCAACATTTGAAGGAGATTTTTTCTTCTGCTTGGATAGTTCCATCTGTGCCACTGACTTAGTCTGGATTTAATTCCAGTTTGTCTACAAATTAATAATTGATATGTTGGATTGACATCTCCATCTCTCTCTAATTTGTAGAAAAACTGGAATTAAAGCCAGACTAAGTCAGTGGCACAGATGGAACAATACCATGGCTATAATTTAACACATTTGCCACTAGAAATGTGTTTATTTGCCGGTAGGAATGTGTTCAACATCAACTGAAGTAGCTAGCAAGTTTACTAGATAGCTACAGTAGTTGCCGTGGTAACCAAACAAACAGACTAGTTTAACTAACCAAACCATCAGTCCTAGCTTGCTATTATGAAAATCTAATTCAACAATGCCAATAATGTTTTCAATTCAACTTTTTCTTTCGAAAGCAGCTCAAAAATAGAACTTGTAAGAATGAACTATAGCCATTGAATTCTATTGTGCTGATATACCGTGCGTTATAGGGAAATAATGCACGCTCTAGAATACCCTTCAAGTCAATCAGAATCGAGTATTCAACAACGCCATGGTATAATAAGCATTATAAACTTGGTGGTTCAAGCTCTGAATGCTGATTGGCTGACAGCCGTGGTATATTTAAGCAATAAGGCACGAGGAGGTGTGGTATATGGCCAATATACCACGGCTAAGGACTGTTCTTAGGCACGTGGTATACGGTCTGATATACCACGGCTGTCAGCCAATCAGCATTCAGGGCTCGAACCACCCATTCATTTCTGATTACGTTGGTAACCATTTTATAATAGCAATAAGGCACCACTTGGGTTGGTGGTATAAGGCCAATATATCATGGCTAAGGGCTGTATCCAGGCACGCCGCGTTGCGTCGTGCATAAGAACAGCCCATATACCACACCCCCTCGGGCCTTATTGCTTAAATATCATTACATTTTTGGAACACTAGGCCTATGTATTGAATCCTGGGTTGAATTTAAATAATATCTGTTGATGACTTTGCAAATGCTATATAGGCCTAAATAGCAACATTGATGATACAGTATATGAGTGAGAAAGTAGGGTCACATTTCATTTGCTCTGTTAAACCTACCCTTTGGAATGCCTTCATAGCAACAGTGAATCTATTTAGTTTTGTGTAGATCTTTCAAAAAGGCATAAGCTGACGCACACCCAAAAATGTTTTGTACAGGTGCTGACTAAGAGAGTAAACTATAAAAAGAAAGAAAGAAAGTTGCACACTCTAATTATGCCCCCAAACATTCTATGCTCCCAAACACAATTATGCAACAATAACTCTCATGATAGCACATTGGTAATGGTCAGTGAGTGTGACAAATATCATAGCTAAGCAGGGCTGGGTTTGGTTAAAACCCTGGATGGGAGACCAAAAGGGTAACTGTAGATAGATACATTCTCTAGAAGAAGGTCCTGCCCAGCCTATTGTTTTTTTTCTGATAGTGGATATCATGATGACATAATCCTGTGGTTGAAATTTCAACCTCAAAACAACAGTTGATAACTTTTTTCAAATCCAATGTATTTTCCACGTAGATTCCACAAATTACGTTGATTCAACCAGTTTGTGCCCAGTGGGACACATGTCATTCTGTGGCTGGTAAGAACCAGGTGGCTAGAATGGAGACCAGACTAACATAATAATTCTCATGGCTGTATGTAAAATTGTTTGTAAAATCGAGAGCTTGGGACCATAAGGTTCTATCTGCAGAAATATGATTCTGAGATAATTGGCTTTAAAGTTCCGAACACTCGTTGGTTTGAATGGTGTCAGCAATTTTGATCTTGTTTTCTTTTGAAATTAACAACATGAGTACTATATTTAAGTGATAATGCCAGAGAAGCCGGTGTTTGGAGGATATATTGGCATGGGTGTTGTTAGGCAAACCATGCCAATATATCCTCCAAACACTGGCTTCGAGGGCATTATCACTTTTATACAACGGGTTACCAACATATCCAAATAATGATTGACATATTTTAATTCAAAATATTATTTTGATGGATTTATTCATACTATTTCATCCTTCCACAATATATAGTCCCGACACAAATCTAGGGTTGCTACCCAAGCCGGCTGGTCGTTCGTTCTATCGGTTTGGTTGCTAGAGACGTGACCCAGTCGTTCAGTCTTTTTGTTCTGTATCTATGGACGCGACCCAGTCATTTGCTCTAAATGTGCCATTACCATACTGGCTGGCAACATTCTTATCCCTTGCTTGCTAGCTAGCCAACTATGGCTAATTTACAGTCACGTCGAAAAGACAGATTAACAGCAAAGTAGCCGTATTTGCATTTGTTTAAGCTGTTTTCTAGTGACATTTATTTGGATACATCCATAACAAAGAGCTAATGAGGCGTGATTTCGCCTGGCATAGAAAATGTGCTCACTCGTCAGGACACTGTTGTTCAGAGGAGCTAGCCAATAACACAGCTAACACAATCACTTCAAACTGAAGCTGGAAAGACTGCAAACTAGCTGCTCTTTGTTTAGTTTGACCTTTTTTCAATTGACATTTCTCTGTATACAGTTGAAGTCGGAAGTTTACATACACCTTAACCAAATACATTTAAACTCAGTTTTTCAGAATTTCCTCTGTAGCTCAGCTGGTAGAGCACGGCTCTTGTAACGCCAAGGTAGTGGGTTCGATCCCCGTGACCACCCATACACAAAAAATGTATGCACGCATGACTGTAAGTCGCTTTGGATAAAAGCGTCTGCTAAATGGCATATTATTATTATCACCACTTTATTTTAAGAATGTGAAATGTCAGAATAATAGTAGAGAGAATTATTTATTTCAGTTTTTATTTCTTTCATCACATTCCCAGTGTGTCAGAAGTTTACTCCCGAGTGGCGCAGTGGTCTAAGGCAGTGCTAGCTGTGCCACTAGAGATCCTGGTTCGACTCCAGGCTCTGTCATAGCTGGCCGTGACCGGGAGACCCATGGGGTGGCGCACAATTGGCCCAGCGTCGTCCAGGGTAGGGGAGGCAGGGATGTAGCTCAGTTGGTAGAGCATGGTGATTGCAACGCCAGGGTTGTGGGTTCGATTCCCATGGGGGGCCAGTATGAAAAATTAAAAAAAAATAATGTATGCACTCACTAACTGTAAGTCGCTCTGGATAAGAGTGTCTGCTAAATGACCAAAAAAAAAGTATTTGGTAGCATTGCCTTTAACTTGGGTCAAACGTTTCGGGTAGCCTTCCACAAGCTTCCCACAATAAGTTGGGTGAATTTTGGCCCATTCCTCCTTTTGATTTTCCCATGATGTCAAGCAAAGAGGCACTGAGTTCGAAGGTAGGCCTTGAAATACATCCACAGGTACACCTCCAATTGACTCAAATGATGTCAATTATCCTATCAGAAGCTTCTAAAGCCATGACTTCATTTTCTGGAAATTTCCAAGCTGTTTAAAGGCACAGTCAACTTAGTGTATGTCAACTTCTGACCCACTGGAATTGTGATACAATGAATTATAAGTGAAATAATCTGTCTGTAAACAATTGTTGGAACAATTACTTGTGTCATGCACAAAGTAGATGTCCTAACCGACTTGCCAAAACTATAGTTTGTTAACAAGAAATTTGTGGAGTGGTTGAAAAACAAGTTTTAATGACTCCAACCTAAGTGTATGTAAACTTTCGACTTCAACTGTATATCCATAACAATTATGCCAGCTGAGTCATGATTTCGACTGGCTGAGAAACGCTGCCTGTCTGTCTCGTCCTGACTCCGGACACGTTCATTACTATGGGACAGCTGGAGATCGAATTTGAATATTGAAACAATGTTGCAAATGTCGGAGAGACAGACAGCAAGGTTTATACAAATCTCTGCTTTTGAAAACTAAATGTTAGTCTAAAAGAAATGTGAGATAATGTCTAGATGCTTTTTATATTGGAGATCAAGTTTATAAATTGCCTGGCTGGGCTGATGAGACAGAGGATTGCACAGTCAGATGGAACAGAGTAAATAGGCATTTTAACGTTATAGATTTAGCCGGTGGTAACTTGTGGAATAGACACCGACTGGAATGCGGTTTTAACCAATCAGCATTCAGGATTAGACCCACCCGTTGGATAAAGGTAGACAACATTGAACAGAATAAGGCTGTCAATAACTCAATTTTGACAAAAATGCAGATAGAACCTTATAGGCCTAAGCTCTCGAAAGGCTGTATGTACAATTAATAAACACCACCATTGCCACCACAGTAATCACACAAAATTATTTAATGAACTATTATCAATTGGGCAGACGAAGGGTCTCTCACTCACTGCAGATATAGGGGTCCTCGTCGGAGCCATCCCCACAGTGGTTGAGGAAGTCACACAGGTTGTCCTCGGGGATGCAGTGTCCGTTGGAGCAGGTGTATTCCTCAGGCCCACACGGCTGCTCTGGGCTGAGGGGAGGGGTGCAGTTCTGGAAGGTCACGTCATCCACCACCACATCTCCCATGTAGCTGATCCCCCGCTTGGCCTGGAAGATCACCTAAATGACGGACAGGATGGAAGTCAGCCATCTGTCCAAGTCTTTCAATGCTTGTAATACCCAAACATATAAAAATCAACAAAACTGTCTAGTACCGTATGAGCAAATTCACAATAACATGTCATTAGTCTCGTTCGCAGCCATCTTCACTATAATCCTGGTAAGCAAGGCTAAACATTACATAAACACAATTCAACTCAACATACCAAGGCATCCCAAATGTTACCTGGTCAAAAGAAGTAGCACAGCGGTCTAAGGCACTGCATCGCAGTGCTAGAGGCGTCACTACAGACCTGGGTTCGATCCCGGGCTGTATCACAACCGGCTGTGATCGGGTGTCCCATTGGGCGGCGCACAATCACCGGGTTAGGGGAGGGTTTGGCTGGGGGGGCTTTACAAGTAGGCCGTCATTGTAAATAAGAATTTGTTCTTAACTGGCTTGCCTAGTTACAGTGGGGAAAAAAGTATTTAGTCAGCCACCAATTGTGCAAGTTCTCCCACTTTGTCAAGATGTGAGGTGTATGTGGGGTGGAAGTCAGGCGCAGGACACCGAGGCTCAGTCCAACAGAGTTTACTCAAATAATCCAACAAGGAAACGGTAAACAAACTGCCTCGAAAAACACAGAGGCGAGCATTACGCACAATGCGTAAAACACTAAAACAGAAAACAAGAAACGAAACACGCAGCACTACGACAGGCGAACAACAACACACAATCCTACTAAGCAAACAGACAGAACTTATAGGACAGGTGATCAATAAACAATTGGACACAGGTGTGACAGACAGACAAAAGCAATCACACACAGAACAAAGATCGGTGGCAGCTAGTACTCCGGGACGGCGACCGCCGACGCCTGCTCGTACAAGGAGGAGGAGCAGCCTCGGCAGAATCCGTGACAGTACCCCCCCCTTGACGCGCGGCTCCAGCCGTGCACCGACCCCGGCCTCGGGGACGGCCAGGAGGACGCGGACCCGGGCGCGTGGGATGCCCACGGTGGAACTCAGTCAGGAGGGATGGATCGAGGATGTCCCTCCTGGGCACCCAGGACCGTTCCTCCGGACCGTACCCCTCCCACTCCACGAGATACTGGAGACCACTCCTCCGGCGCCTCGAGTCCAATATAGTCCGGACCCTGTACGCGGTGCCCCTCGATGTCCAAAGGGGGTGGAGGGGTCTCTCCTATCTCCTCCTCTTGGAGTGGACCAGCTACCACCGGCCTGAGAAGAGACACATGGAACGAGGGGTTAATATTTTTGTACTCAATAGGCAGTTGTAATCTGTAACACACCTCGTTCAATCTTCTCAGGACTTTGAAGGGCCCCACAAACCGCCGACCCAGCTTCCGGCAGGGCAGGCGGAGGGGCAGGTTTCGAGTCGAGAGCCAGACTCGATCTCCCGGTGCGTACACCGGCCCCTCACTGCGGTGGCGATCGGCGCTCGCCTTCTGTTGACGGATGGCACGCTGCAGATGGACATGGGCAGCGTCCCACGTCTCTTCTGAGCGCCGAATCCACTCGTCCACCGCAGGGGCCTCGGTCTGGCTCTCGTGCCACGGTGCCAGGACCGGCTGATACCCTAAAATACACTGGAAAGGTGTTAATCCGGTGGAGGAGTGGCGGAGAGAGTTCCGGGCCATCTCTGCCCAGGGGATATACCTCGACCACTCCTCCGGCCGGTCCCGGCAATAGGACCTCAAAAACCTACCCACATCCTGGTTAACACGTTCAACCTGCCCATTGCTCTCTGGGTGGTACCCCGAGGTAAGGCTAACCCGAGACCCCCAGGCGTTCCATAAAAGCCCCCAGACTCTGGAGGTGAACTGGGGACCTCGGTCGGACACAATATCCTCGGGGACCCCATAGTGCCGGAACACGTGGGTAAAGAGGGCCTCGGCGGTCTGTAGGGCAGTAGGGAGACCCGGCAGTGGGAGGAGACGACAGGCCTTAGAAAACCGATCCACAACGACCAAAATGGTAGTATTACCCTGGGAAGGGGGTAGATCGGTCACAAAATCTACAGATAGGTGGGACCATGGTCGTTGTGGAACGGGCAGAGGATGTAACTTACCCCTGGGCAAATGTCTAGGTGCCTTACACTGGGCACACACCGAGCAGGAGGAGACATAAACCCTCACATCCCTGGCTAACGTTGGCCACCAGTATTTCACGCTAAGGCAGTGCACCGTCCCACCAATACCAGGATGTCCAGAGGAGGGTGATGTATGAGCCCACGAAATAAGCTGATCACGAACCTCGAGCGGAACGTACGTCCGCCCCACAGGACACTCGGGGGGAGTAGGGTCGGTACGCAGCGCCCGCTCGATTTCCCAGCGACCTCCCATACTACCGGAGCCACCAGACAAGACTTCGGCAGTATGGAAGTAGGCTCAATGGACCTCTCCTCCGTGTCATACTGTCGGGACAGTGCGTCTGCCTTACCGTTCTGGGACCCAGGGATGTATGTGATCTTAAACACAAACCGGGTTAGGAACATGTTCCACCTAGCCTGACGAGGGTTCAATCTCCTAGCTGCCCGGATGTACTCCAGGTTGCGGTGATCAGTCAGAATGAGAAAAGGGTGTTGAGCCCCCTCAAGCCAATGCCTCCACACCTTTAGGGCCTGGACTACAGCTAACAGCTCCCTGTCCCCAACGTCATAATTGCGCTCCGCCGAGCTGAGGCTTCTTGGAGTAGAACGCACAGGGGCGGAGCTTAGGTGGCGTGCCGGACCGTTGTGACAGGACTGCCCCTATACCGGTCTCGGACGCGTCCACCTCTACTTGGAAAGGCAAAGAGGGATCCGGATGTGCCAGCACCGGGGCCGAAGCGAACAGGTTCTTCAGCTTGACAAATGCCCTGTCCGCCTCAGCTGACCACCGCAAGCGCACCGGACCCCCCTTTAGCAGGGACGTAATGGGAACTGCAACCTGTCCAAAAACCCCGGATAAACCTCCGGTAGTAATTAGCAAAACCCAAGAACCGCTGCACCTCTTTTACGGTGGTTGGAGTTTGCCAATTACGCACAGCTGATACCCGATCTACCTCTATCTCCACGCCAGACGCGGACAACCGATAACCCAAAAAGGAGACGGACTCCTGGAAGAACAGGCATTTCTCTGCCTTGACATACAAGTCATGCTCCAACAGTCGTCTCAATACTCGGGCGCACCTGGGCTACATGCTCGGCTCGTGTAGAAGAATACACTAGAATGTCGTCAATGTACACCACTACACCCTGCCCATGCATGTCCCGGAAAATCTCATCAACAAAGGATTGGAAGACTGAAGGAGCATTCATTAACCCATACGGCATGACGAGATACTCGTAATGACCCGAGGTGGTGCTAAATGCTGTTTTCCATTCATCCCCCCCTTAATGCGCACCAAATTGTACGCGCTCCTGAGATCCAACTTTGTGAAGAAACGCGCTCCGCGTAATGACTCCGTCATCGTCGCAATCAGTGGAAGTGGGTAACTGTATTTTACTGTGATCTGATTGAGACTACGGTAATCAATACACGGGCGCAATCCCCCGTCCTTCTTCTTCACAAAGAAGAAACTCGAGGAAACCGGAGAAGTAGAGGGCCGTATGTATCCCTGTGCCAAGGACTCGGCTATGTAAGTCTCCATAGCCGCAGTCTCCTCTTGAGACAGGGGATACACACGACTCCTGGGAAAAGCTGCTCCGGTCTGGAGATTTATCGCACAGTCCACCTGTCTATGAGGAGGTAGCCGTGCTGCTCTCGATTTGCTAAACGCTAGTGCTAAATCCTCATACTGGGGGAATGCGCAGTGCGGGCACTTGGTTCGGACTCTCTACCGAGGTCGCCCCTATGGAAACACCTAGACATCTCCCCTACACACTGGGCAGACCACTCCATAAGAGCCCTCTGTTGCCACGCTATGGTAGGATCGTGGGTGCTTAACCAGGGAAGCCCCAACACCACTGGGTACGCAGGAGAGTCAATCAGATAGAACTGAATGATTTCCTCATGACCCCCCTGCGTAGTCATCGTCAGCGGTGCCGTGACATCCCTGATTAGACCCGACCCCAACGGCCGGCTGTCTAACGCATGGACAGGGAATGGAACTTCTACCGGCCGAAGGGGAATTCCTAACCTAGCACAAAATGCCCGATCAATAAAGTTCCCAGCTGCGCCTGAATCTACTAGCGCCTTATGCTGGGAATGAGGTGCCACCTGTGGAAAACGCACAGGAATGCTCATGTGACCAACAGAGAGCTCTGGGTAAGTGGGGCGCCTACTCACCTGAAATGACTCCCCAGTGCGTGACCTGTTGTCCCCTCTCTCAGAAGACCCTCCCCAGCACCTGGCCGCGGTGTGTCCTCCACGGCCACAGTTGGTGCAGGGATTGGCCCTCCTCGGGTTCTCCCTCCTCCTCTCTCTAGCGCCAGCACCCCCGAGCTCCATAGGAATTGGCTCAGAGGTGCTGGAGGATGGAATGGACGACCCCCACTCGGGACGTCCGCGGGCGGCCAGCAGGGTGTCAAGCCTGATGGAGATGTCCACCAGCTGGTCGAAGCATAGGTTGGTGTCCCTGCAGGCCAGCTCACGACGAACGTCCTCTCGCAGGCTACACCGATACTGGTCGATGAGGGCCCTCTCATTCCATCCCGCATCCGCAGCTAACGTCCGGAACTCCAGTGCGAACTCCTGTGCGCTCCTCTTCTCCTGTCGGAGGTAGAACAGACGCTCCCCCGCCGCCTTTCCTTCAGGTGGGTGATCGAAGACTGCCCGGAAGCGGCGGGAGAACTCAGCGTAGGTGATGGTAGCTGCGTCTATTCTCCTCCATTCGGCGTTGGCCCATTCCAACGCCTTACCGGATAGACAGGAGATGAGGGCGGCGACGCTCTCGTATCCCGAGGGCGCTGGGTGTATAGTAGCCAGGTATAGTTCTATCTGCAGGAGGAAACCCTGACACCCGGCTGCAGAACCGTCATATGCCCTCGGGAGCGAGAGCCGAATGCCACTGGGTTCCGGTGCTGAGAGAGGAGGACTGGTCGTTGGTGATGGGATCGTGGGTGATGGCGTGGGCACTTCCCTCGTCACCAAGCGACTCATCTTGTTGGACACCTCGTCAAGGGCGGCCTCAAGTTGCTGGAACAAGATGTCTTGATCGCGTAACTGCTCCTCCAGCAACCTGGGTGCCGCTACTGCTCCTGCTGACTCCATGATGGTGTGTTGTTCTGTCAAGATGTGAGGTGTATGTGGGGTGGAAGTCAGGCGCAGGACACCGAGGCTCAGTCCAACAGAGTTTACTCAAATAATCCAACAAGGAAAGCGGTAAACAAACTGCCTCGAAAAACACAGAGGCGAGCATTACGCACAATGCGTAAAACACTAAAACAGAAAACAAGAAACGAAACACGCAGCACTACGACAGGCGAACAACAACACACAATCCTACTAAGCAAACAGACAGAACTTATAGGACAGGTGATCAATAAACAATTGGACACAGGTGTGACAGACAGACAAAAGCAATCACACACAGAACAAAGATCGGTGGCAGCTAGTACTCCGGGGACGGCGACCGCCGACGCCTGCTCGTACAAGGAGGAGGAGCAGCCTCGGCAGAATCCGTGACACACTTAAAAAGATGAGAGAGGCCTGTAATTTTAATCATAGGTACACGTCAACTATGACAGACAAAATGATAAAAAAATATCCAGAAAATCACATTGTAGGATTTTTAATGAATTTATTTGCAAATTATGGTGGAAAATAAGTATTTGGTCAATAACAAAAGTTTCTCAATACTTTGTTATATACCCTTTGTTGGCAATGACACAGGTCAAACGTTTTCTGTAAGTCTTCACAAGGTTTTCACACACTGTTGCTGGTATTTTGGCCCATTCCTCCATGCAGATCTCCTCTAGAGCAGTGATGTTTTGGGGCTGTCGCTGGGCAACACAGACTTTCAACTCCCTCCAAAGATTTTCTATGGGGTTGAGATCTGGAGACTGGCTAGGCCACTCCAGGACCTTGAAATGCTTCTTACGAAGCCACTCCTTCATTGCCCGGGCGGTGTGTTTGGGATCATTGTCATGCTGAAAGACCCAGCCACGTTTCATCTTCAATGCCCTTGCTGATGGAAGGAGGTTTTCACTCAAAATCTCACGATACATGGCCCCATTCATTCTTTCCTTTACACGGATCAGTCGTCTTGGTCCCTTTGCAGAAAAACAGCCCCAAAGCATGATGTTTCCACCCCCATGCTTCACAGTAGGTATGGTGTTCTTTGGATGCAACTCAGCATTCTTTGTCCTCCAAACACGACGAGTTGAGTTTTTACCAAAAAGTTATATTTTGGTTTCATCTGACCATATGACATTCTCCCAATCCTCTTCTGGATCATCCAAATGCACTCTAGCAAACTTCAGACGGGCCTGGACATGTACTGGCTTAAGCAGGGGGACACGTCTGGCACTGCAGGATTTGAGTCCCTGGCGGCGTAGTGTGTTACTGATTGTAGGCTTTGTTACTTTGGTCCCAGCTCTCTGCAGGTCATTCACTAGGTCCCCCCGTGTGGTTCTGGGATTTCTGCTCACCGTTCTTGTGATCATTTTGACCCCACGGGGTGAGATCTTGCGTGGAGCCCCAGATCGAGGGAGATTATCAGTGGTCTTGTATGTCTTCCATTTCCTAATAATTGCTCCCACAGTTGATTTCTTCAAACCAAGCTGCTTACCTATTGCAGATTCAGTCTTCCCAGCCTGGTGCAGGTCTACAATTTTGTTTCTGGTGTCCTTTGACAGCTCTTTGGTCTTGGCCATAGTGGAGTTTGGAGTGTGACTGTTTGAGGTTGTGGACAGGTGTCTTTTATACTGATAACAAGTTCAAACAGGTGCCATTAATACAGGTAACGAGTGGAGGACAGAGGAGCCTCTTAAAGAAGAAGTTACAGGTCTGTGAGAGCCAGAAATCTTGCTTGTTTGTAGGTGACCAAATACTTATTTTCCACCATAATTTGCAAATAAATTCATTAAAAATCCTACAATGTGATTTTCTGGATTTTTTTTCCTCAATTTGTCTGTCATAGTTGACGTGTACCTATGATGAAAATTACAGGCCTCTCTCATCTTTTTAAGTGGGAGAACTTGCACAATTGGTGGCTGACTAAATACTTTTTTTCCCCACTGTAAATAAAGGTTAAATACAAAATTTAAAAAGGGCACTATACAGGGAATAAGGTGCCATTTGGGATGCTGCCCAAAATCACCAACTGCATACTACACAAGCTGCTCATCCTCCAGATTGCTGAGTCATGTACAGGTAACTGCCAAAATAAAGGAAACACTTGAGTAGCTGAGGATTACAAAGTATATTGAAAGCAAGTGCATTTTCTGAATTAATTAAGCAATTAACATCCCATCATGCTTAGGGTCATGTATAAAATGCACAGTTACCCATTATTTTGGCTACCATGGCTAGAAGAAGAGATCTCAGTGACGTTAAAAGAGGGGTCTCAAAGGAGCATAGGGGGTTTAAAGGGTGTGTGTATGTGTCTCAGTCACCAGATCTCAACCCAATTGAACACTTATGGGAGATTCTAGAGAGACACCTGAGACGGTGTTTTCCACCACCATCAACAAAACACCAAATTATGGAATTCCTTGTGGAATAATGGTGTTGCATCCCTTCAATGGAGTTCCAGACACTTGTAGAATCTATTCCAAGGCGCATTGAAGCTGTTTTGGTGGCTCAACACCCTTAAGACACTTTATGTTGGTGTTTCCTTTATCTTGGCAGTTACCTGTATTTCACATGAGAGAGAGGACCTGGGCTGATTAAGTGCTTTGTGGGAGAGAGAAAGGGCACTGAAGCTGTGATGGTGAGAAAGCTGCTCTTGAACACACCGCTTCAGTGCTAAAGGACACTTGAGACACTGATTGCTCCATCTGAATGACTGATCTGAGTGGGCCCGATTGACAAAGGTTAATGGACATCAGTACAAAGGTCAGGGGATTTGTTGCTAAAATTGTTATTTCACTGTTGATGTCAGGTCTTTGTCTTGTTTCTGGTAGGGTGAACTCAGCCATTGGATAGCATGTAGTGATAGCATGCAGTTTCTTCCTAGATAACTTCCGTCTAGGGAGATTTTCCTGGCCACTGTGCTTTTGCATCTGCTTTGCTTGATCTTTGGGGTTTAGGCCGGGTATCTGTAAAGCACTTTGTGGCAAATGCTGATGTAAAAAGGGCTTTATAAAATAAATGTGAGTAATTCTCTTTACAGAGTCAAACAATCAATCTGTGGCAGTGTGAGTCGAAATCATCTTAGTGTAACAGTCAAGCATGAATTGCAAATGATCCCCCCTCCAAAAAAGAGTCCACAAAACAAAAACGTAAAAGCATGAATCACTCCACAACACCTATGACAGATGGATTTATGGACATGGTTCTCTCCGAGACAAGATGATTGACAGACCTGGAATTCATGGCCAATTCCGAGAAACACCTCTCCACGTCTCCATTTGTTTCCTTGGTTACCAGTCTGGGACCACACTTCATGGGTGACATTTCCAAACTTCAATAACACCTGTGAAATACATAATATCTCACAATTGTACCACAGATTTGTGATTTCAAAAACATTGTCATAGCCATTAGACGTATTTTATTCACCATATGGTATGTTGTGGTGCAAAGTATTTTTGAGAGACTGAGAACAAAACAAGTTTAAGCTTATGTAAAAAAATTAAACTGTCCAACTTAAAGTCTGCAACAACAAAACAAGGCACTCCTTTCGTGATCTAAATTAAAACGCCTATAGTAGATTGGCATATCACCACCAAGTTTCGACAAACATGTTTTCATCAGTGTATGACAATCTAATAAAGGCTTTTAAATTTAGATTACAAAATAAGTGCCTTGTTTTTTTGTTGCTGGCTTTTAGTTTCACCGTTGTTGTTTTTTACCTAAGCCACAACTTCTTTTGTTCTCAGTCTATTTAGACCCTAGTTTCCTATGTGCATCCTTTTGATACCATTTATATATTTCTCACAGAAGCAATGCAACGCTCCTTATTTTCCCTTTTCTTGATGATACTTCTGAGAGACTCTATGGGATTCATTCACCTGCAGGGTTCCCACAGTGAAGCCGCTCATGTGATACCAGAATCCCAAGGTGCACTGGGGTCCAGTGGAGGAGATGACAGGAGTCTGCAGGTCGGTGGTGTGGCCGTAACCACCGTTGGAGCTGTCTGCATACATGTACCAACCTTCTGGACTGCCACTGGTGTAGAGACAAGGAGAGGGGAGGTTAGAGGTTCACATTATGAACACAATTCAATTGAATTCAAACAACTTTATTTGTCACCTTGGGGCAATTCTATTTAGGGCTATAGCCGTGGTTCAGACACAAACAGAGACAATAAATAGAGATGAACGTAAAAGACAATTACCTTAAAGTACAATACAATACATTTGATAATGAAAATATAAAATGCAGAAAGTATTAGTTTATGGGAAATAGGGTTGGGTAAGAACAAATACACTGTAGTAGTCAATGGAACACAATCCCATTCTTGCTTTTCTTTGTTCGCCACACTGTACATAAATAGAAGGGAAAAACGTGTAAATCGGCAGGAAAACACTAGTGCTTCCTCATCTTTATTTTCACCTCAACCATGAAATGGAATTAAGGTTAGTGTCCAGTAAGCTCAACTAGGTATGTGAAGCCTCAGTTGTCCAACACACACACACACACAGACTGCACCCTCCCACCCCACACATTGAGTGCCCGCCCACAGAGACAGAGACAGGTCACTGAAAGTCATCTATCTCTCCCTGTACTAGACCCAGGCCCCTACAGATTGTCAATCACAGTCATCCTTTACAACCATGGGAGAATAGAGTAGTGGGCTGCGATTCGCTTGACTGCTTTCATCCATCTCCATAAGCTTGCAGCTCCCTGGATACCATGCCTCTCCGCCCTTCCTCTCTCCACTCTCTACCCAAGAGAGGAGAGTTTCCCCTCTCACTTCCATGGCTGCCGGAGCTTAACGATTGTCTGCTATTGAAGAGTAAAGGACTGCAGCAGGAGTGAGGGAAAGACGGAGGAGGAGGGGAGGAGAAGGATGATTGCACCTGCACTCTGGCCCACTGGCTACAAGAGGAAAGGAAATTACAGAAATGGAGGAGTTGATTTCTGATCTCACTGTCAACCCCAAGGACCTCAGATAGGCAATCATAGCCCAGACAGGTAACCATCTGAAACATCATCACTCGGTTTCATAGATGTCTCAGAGGGCTGTGATGGCGTTTTTGACCCCGTGTGTGGCAATGGTCATCAAAATTGTTATTGTAAAATGTATCTTTCTTATAATACACTCATATACATTTTCTTAGTATATCAGGTATTTTTCTAAAAATATTTTGTGATAAAATAAAGAAAAGTATATGTGCCTCATTTGCATATACTGTATACACTGGGTGTATTTCCATACATTAATACATTAATATAAAGGGGTGGAAGAGGGCTGCAACCACCAAAAACATGCTCTGTCCTCCAACTTGCAATCACCTGCGCTGTCTAGACTCCCTCATTAATTACTGTTCTCACATTCTCTTGCATAATTCAACAAGTGTGTCAAGAGAACGATACCAACGCATTTAATATCACTATAATCCGAGTGTTCATTTTCGGAAGTTGCATTCATTTCAGCGCATTTCATTTGTAAACATTTCACCTGTATTAAATCATTACTTTTTTCAATTGCACAAAAAATCAACACCAACTAAAATAAAGTTATCGTCAAGCCAATGTATTCCATTGAGCACATTTGAGCCATTACTGGAGTTTGTAATTACAGGTCCGCGGTCGCTACGTTATCGGGAAGAAATGAATGGCACAAGCAAGAAAGAGTCGCTACAGTAAAATGAAAGCCATCAATCCAGTGAGATTTAAGTGACAAGTGGATTTTCAGATGGCTGAAAAGGAGAGATCCTCAGGTGGGCATGCACGTTGCTAGTGTGTGTGTGCCTGTATGTGTACGCGTGTGCCTGTGTGTGCGCATGCGTGTGTTTGGGACTCACAGGGTGTGGTCGATGACTGGCCGGTGGTACTGCTCTCCAAAGTGTACAGTGTTGCCCTGGTCAGGAAGCCAGCTGAATGAATGGAGCAGGCCAGAGGGAGCAGGACAGACCCTCTCCCAGCCACACAGGTCACCCCCCTCAAAATCACACACCTCCTTCACTGGGGGACACACAGAGGACACAGAAAGTGAGAGCGAGGAAAGAAAGAAACACAGACACCATTAGACAATACCTATGGTCTTTGAAAATTCTGAACAATTCTATTTCTGATTCAAGACAATTCTAGTGGTCTCTGTCTTCTCTGTGGATGAAGAGTGCACAGCAAGGACAGAAAGAGGGTGGGAGAGAAAGAGAGAGAGGGGAAAGATTCCAATAATCCAATGCTGGTCAAATAACAGCCAAGGGGCCATATGTATCAAGCAGATTTGCCTTTGCAACACACAATTAAAAAGGTTACAGGGGAGGCAAGACCTGATCCTATACATAGCCCCAGATCTGAGGGAACAAGGTCACTACCCACCACAGTGCTGTTCATCCGACCCATCGGAGCAGTCATGTCTAAAGTCACACACCCTGCTCTGGTCCACACACTCTCCGTGAGCTCCACACACAAACTTCCCCTCTGGGCAGACGTGGGGCTGGACTGTAGGGGCTTCCGTCGGGGGGAAGGGGGTGGTGGGGCTCACTGAGGGCAAGCCCCCTGAAACAAACAAATTAATAACGCATAACACATCCAACAAACTGTAACTCAATCTAGAGTGGGACACAGTTTTATATGCTGGTGGTAAGGTATAACTACAAAGGGAAATCTTCCTGAAGAAGAATTTTGTGCTTGCCTCAGCTGTCCCAAAAATGTTTTATGGTAGTGGAAGTGGTCTAAATAATAATAATAATAATAATAATAATAATAATAATAATATAAGTATGTTGAATATCTAGGGGTCTTGCTGAAGTAAGCATACTAATTACCATTATAGAGCACACAGTCCAGGAAGGACAGGTCATCAATGGCGATGTCTCCATTGAAGTCGTCACCGACTGTGCCCTCGACCAGAATCTGCAGACACAGACAACAAGGTATGGCTCTGTGTGTGTGTGTATGTTTGTTTTGCATCTAAGTACAGTGTGTTATACTTTATGCAGTGTCCCAAATGGCCACTGATTCCCTATATAGTGAACTACATTTGACCAGAGCCCTATGGGCACTGGTCAATAGAAGTGCACTACATAAGGAATAGGGTGTAATTTGAGACACAGTCATGTCTCTTTCATCCACACAGGTAGACATCTTATCATAGTTCTGACCTCCTCAGCAGGTTCAGCCTATAGCCTGGTAACTATCGCTCTACCAGGAGAGCAGCACCGTATGGAGAACAATTTACACAGTTGTAGGTTGTCGATTCAGAATAACCCCAAAACGATGAGTACTCAGCAAGTCAAGCACTACAACCAGAGATGTAGTGCTGCCGTAGCGCGGGGGAGCAGCACTCCCTCACTTTTTTCTATTTGAGATTACACGGAGCTGCTACAAAAATTCCATGAAAACAGTAGAATGGCAAACTAAATAAATATGTAGGCTATAGTAGCCTTGCAAAAGTATTCATCCCCCTTGGCATTTTTCCTATTTTGTTGCATTACAACCTGTAATTTAAATTGATTTTTATTTGGATTTCATGTAATGCACATACACAAAATAGTCCAAATTGGTGAAGTGAAATGAAAAAAATAACTTGTTTCAAAAAATTCAAAAAAATTAAGAACGGAAAAGTGGTGTGCGCATATGTATTCACCCCCTTTGATATGAAGCCCCTAAATAAGATCTGGTTCAACCAATTACCTTCAGAAGTCACATAATTAGTTATATAAAGTCCACCTGTGTGCAATCTAAATGTCACATGATCTGTCACATGATCTCAATATATATACACCTGTTCTGAAAGGCCCCAGTGTCTGCAACACCACTAAGCAAGGGGCACCACCAAGCAAGCGGCACCATGAAGACCAAGGAGCTCTCCAAACAGGTCAGGGACAAAGTTGTGGAGAAGTACAGATCAGGGTTGGGTTATAAAAAAATATCAGACACTTTTAACATCCCACGGAGCACCATTAAATCCATTATTAAAAAATTTAAAGAATATGGCACCACAACAAACCTGCCAAGAGAGGGCCGCCCACCATAACTCACGGACCAGGCAAGGAGGGCATTAATCAGAGAGGCAACAAAGAGACCAAAGATAACCCTGAAGCAGCTGCAAAGCTCCAAAGCGGCGATTGGAGTATCTGTCCATATTTAGATTTTAGTCATTTAGCAGACGCTCTTATCCAAAGCGACTTACAGTTAGTGAGTGCATACATTTTCATATGACCACTTTAAGCCGTACACTCCACAGAGCTGGGCTTTACGGAAGAGTGGCCAGAAAAAAGCCATTGCTTAAAGAAAAAAATAAGCAAACACGTTTGGTGTTCGCAAAAGGCATGTGGGAGACTCCCCAAACATATGGAAGAAGGTACTCTGGTCAGATGAGACTAAAATTGAGCTTTTTGTCCATCAAGGAAAACGCTATGTCTGACGCAAACCCAACACCTCTCATCACCCCGAGAACACCATCCCCACAGTGAAGCATGGTGGTGGCAGCATCATGCTGTGGGGATGTTTTTCATCGGCAGGGACTGGGAAACTGGTCAGACTTGAAGGATGGTGCTAAATACAGGGAAATTCTTGAGGGAAACCTGTTTCAGTTTTCCAGAGATTTGAGACTGGGATGGAGGTTCACCTTCCAGCAGGACAATGACCCTAAGCATACTGCTAAAGCATCACTCGAGTGGTTTAAGGGGAAACATTTAAATGTCTTGGAATGGCCTTGTCAAAGCCCAGACCTCAATCCAATTGAGAATCTGTGGTATGACTTAAAGATTGCTGTACACCAGCGGAACGCATGGAACTTGAAGGAGCTGGAGCAGTTTTGCCTTGAAGAATGGGCAAAAATCCCAGTGGCTAGATGTGCCAAGCTTATAGAGACACACCCCAAGAGACTTGCAGCTGTAATTGCTGCAAAAGGTGGCTCTACAAAGTATTGCCATTGAATAGTTATGCACGCTCAAGTTCTGTTTTGTTGTCTTATTTCTTGTTTGTTTCACAATAAAAAATATTTTGCATCTTCAAAGTGGTACGCATGTTGTGTAAATCAAATGATACAAACCCCCCAAAAATATATTTTAATTCCAGGTTGTAAGGCAACAAAATAGGAAAAATGCCAAGGGGGGTGAATACTTTCGCAAGCCACTGTATATGCATTGATTGAAACAAAATAGGCCTACAAGAAAGGCTAATAGTTTGTTAATGCTGTATGCTTTCATCCGCTCACAAAACAGTAATTCAAGAAGATCTAAATGCGTATTCCCATGAAACTGATTGAGATCCAATGATTGGCATGCAGTATAACTTGGTGTTGGAGGGTATTCAAATGTACAAATGTTCTTGAGACAATACGTGTGGGCACGGGCAGACGTTGCAATTGGAGGATGCATTTTATGCATAGGCATATTCTACAATGATATTCAATAGGTTACATCTGTCGGTACAAATTTTGATTGAGAAATGATTAAATAATTATACTTTTTTTATTGCGCTTCCTCACCTAAAATAGCACTACACTATTGACTACAACGCCTCTCACTTCAAATCCAATTCACTGGTAACTAGCAAGCTAATGAAATACTCCACCACTGACCACCCCCAGCTCTGTTCTATACTCAACTAAAATATAAACGCAACATGTAAAGCGTTGGTCCCATGTTTCATAAGCCGAAATAAAAGATCCCAGACATTTTCCTTTCCATACGCACAAAAAGCTTATTTATCTGAAATGTTGTGCACATGTGTCACGATCGTCTAAAGGAGCGGACCAATACGCAGCGTTGCGAGTGAACATGATGACTTTAATAATTAAAGCAACCACGGAAAAACAACAAAAGACGATAGTGAAGTCCAACAGACAAAATACTGAACCTGGAACAAAAACCCACAAACAAACAGTGAAACACAACAGTTTAAATATGGCTCCCAATCAGAGATAACGAGCCGACAGCTGACACTCGTTACCTCCGATTGGGAGTCACACGACACCAATCAACGACCTAGAAATAGACACCCAGAACTCCCAACCTAGAAATAAACGTGACAGACATGCGAACATAAACAATCACCCAAAACCCAACAAAACAACATACACCCTGGCTCAAATACACAAGTCCTGGAGCCAGAGTGTGACAGTACCCCCCCCTAAAGGTGCGAACTCCGGGCGCACCAGCATACAGTCTAGGGGAGGGTCTGGGTGGGCGTCTGTCCACGGTGGCGGTTCTGCCCCTGGTCGTGGTCCCCATCCCACCTTAGTCACCACCCGCTTCCCTAGCCTCCTCCACATGACCACCCCCCAACTAAACCCCACTGGGTTAAGGGGCGGCACCGGACTAAGGGGCAGCACCGGACTAAGGGGCAGTACCGGACTAAGGGGCAGTACCGGACTAAGGGGCAGTACCAGGCTAAGGGACAGCACCGGACTAAGGGGCAGCACCGGCCTAAGGGGCAGCACCGGACTAAGGGGCAGCACCGGGCTAAGGGGCAGCACCGGGCTAAGGAGCAGCACCGGGCTAAGGGGCAGTACCGGACTAAGGGGCAGTACCGGACTAAGGGGCAGTACCGGACTAAGGGGCAGTACCAGGCTGAATGGCGGATACTGGCTGGACGGCTCTGGTGGCTCCCGGCTGGTCGGCTCTGGCGGATCCCGGCTTGACGGCTCTGGCGGATCCCGGCTGGACGGCTCTGGCGGATCCCGGCTGGACGGCTCTGGCGGATCCCGGCTGGACGGCTCTGGCGGATCCCGGCTGGACGGCTCTGGCGGATCCCGGCTGGACGGCTCTGGCGGATCCCGGCTGGACGGCTCTGGCGGGTCCCGGCTGGACGGCACTGGCGGGTCCCGGCTGGACGGCTCTGGCGGGTCCCGGCTGGACGGCTCTGGCGGATCCCGGCTGGACGGCTCTGGCGGATCCCGGCTGGACGGCTCTGGCGGATCCCGGCTGGACGGCTCTGGCGGATCCCGGCTGGCTGGCTCTGGCGGATCCCGGCTGGACGGCTCTGGCGGATCCCGGCTGGACGGCTCTGGCGGATCCCGGCTGGACGGCTCTGGCGGATCCTGGCTGGACGGCTCTGGCGGGTCCCGGCTGGACGGCTCTGGCGGATCCCGGCTGGACGGCTCTGGCGGGTCCCGGCTGGACGGCTCTGGCGGATCCCGGCTGGACGGCTCTGGCGGATCCCGGCTGGACGGCTCTGGCGGATCCCGGCTGGACGGCTCTGGCGGATCCCGGCCGGACGGCTCTGGCGGATCCCGGCCGGACGGCTCTGGCGGATCCCGGCCGGACGGCTCTGGCGGATCCCGGCCGGACGGCTCTGGCGGATCCTGGCTGGCTGGCTCTGGCGGATCCTGGCTGGACGGCTCTGGCGGATCCTGGCTGGACGGCTCTGGCGGATCCTGGCTGGACGGCTCTGGCGGATCCTGGCTGGACGGCTCATGGCTGGCTAACGGATCTGGCTGCTCATGGCTGGCTGACGGATCTGGCTGCTCGTGGCTGGCTGACGGATCTGGCTGCTCATGGCTGGCTGACGGATCTGGCTGCTCATGGCTAGCTAACGGATCTGGCTGCTCATGGCTGGCTGACGGATCTGGCTGCTCGTGGCTGGCTGGACGGGTCTGGCTGCTCATGGCTGGCTGACGGATCTGGCTGCTCATGGCTGGCTGACGGATCTGGCTGCTCATGGCTAGCTGACGGATCTGGCTGCTCGCGGCTGGCTGACGGATCTGGCTGCTCATGGCTGGCTGACGGGTCTGGCTGCTCATGGCTGGCTGACGGATCTGGCTGCTCATGGCTGGCTGACGGATCTGGCTGCTCATGGCTGGCTGATGGTGCTGGCTGGGCGGCTAGCGGTGGAGGCGGACCCCAGCCTCGGATTGCAGTCATCACCTCCAGCAGGGCGGCTCCCATCCGCATGAGCCGCTCCTGCCCGTCACGAACCCGAGCCTCCAGTCCAGCATAGGCTGCGTCGGCTCCTGCTGATTCCATAGCAGGTGTATGATTCTGTCTGGCGGAAGGCTCTAGCGGCTCCGGTCTGGCGGACGGCTCTGAAGGAACAGGCCGGGCTGGGCTGGTGACGCACCCCGTAGGATACGTGCTTGGAGCAGGAACAGGCCGGTCCGTACCGGGAACACACACCACTGGCCTTAACTGGGGATCAGGAACGGGCCGGACCGGACTGGTAACACACTTCAGTCTCTCATGCCGTGCGACAACAACTTCCCTCCCTCTACTCGCCAATGGCTCCCGTAATCCGATAGCCTTCTCTCCACATCTCCCTGTGGCAGCCTCCTGCTGCCCAGGCGCCCAAGCCATGTGCCCCCCCCAAAAAAATTTTTGGGTAGTACTCCCGGGCTTCCAGCCTTGCCTCCGTGCTGCCTCCTCATATCGCCTCCTCTCGGCTTTAGCTGCCTCCAGCTCTTCACGAGGGAGGCGATATTCTCCCGGTTGTGCCCAAGGACCCTTACCATCCAGTATCTCCTCCCATGTCCATGAATCCTTTATGGGTGGATATAAATCCTGTGTAGGTGGATCCTGTTGCCGCTTGACACGCTGCTTGGTCCTTTTTTGGTGGGTTTTTCTGTCACGATCGTCTAAAGGAGCGGACCAATACGCAGCGTTGCGAGTGAACATGATGACTTTAATAATTAAAGCAACCACGGAAAAACAACAAAAGACGATAGTGAAGTCCAACAGACAAAATACTGAACCTGGAACAAAAACCCACAAACAAACAGTGAAACACAACAGTTTAAATATGGCTCCCAATCAGAGATAACGAGCCGAAAGCTGACACTCGTTACCTCCGATTGGGAGTCACACGACACCAATCAACGACCTAGAAATAGACACCCAGAACTCCCAACCTAGAAATAAACGTGACAGACATGCGAACATAAACAATCACCCAAAACCCAACAAAACAACATACACCCTGGCTCAAATACACAAGTCCTGGAGCCAGAGTGTGACAACATGTGTTTACACCCTGTTAGTGAGCATTTATCATTGGCCAAGATAATCCATCCACCTGACAGGTGTGGCATATCAAGAAGCTGATTAAACAGCATGATCATTACACAGGTGCACCTTGTGCTCTAAAATGTGCAGTTTTGTCACACAACACAAATGCCACTGATGTCTCAAATGTTGAGGGAGCATGCAATTGGCATGCTGACTGCAGGAATGTTCACCAGAGCTGTTGCCAGAGAATTGAATGTTCATTTCTCTACCATAAGCTGCCTTCAAAGTCGTTTTAGAGAATTTGGCAGTACAGTCATGCTCAAAAGTTTTGAGAATGACACAAATATTAATTTTCACAAAGTATGCTGCCTCAGTTTTTATGATGTCAATTTGCATATACTCCAGAATGTTATGAAGAGAGATCAGATGAATTGCAATTAATTGCAAAGTTCCTCTTTGCCATAGAAATGAACTTAATCCCCCCCAAAAACATGTCCACTGCATTTCAGCCCTGCCACAAAAGGACCAGCTGACATCATGTCAGTGATTCTCTAGTTAACACAGGTGAGAGTGTTGACGAGGACAAGGCTGGAGATCACTATGTCATGCTGATTGAGTTAGAATAACAGACTGGAAGCTTTAAAAGGAGGGTGGTGCTTGAAATCATTGTTCTTCCTCTGTTAACCATGGTTACCTGCAAGGAAACACGTGCCATCATCATTGCTTTGCACAAAAAGGGCTTCACAGGCAAGGATATTGCTGCTAGTAAGATTGCACCTAAATCAACCATTTATCGGATCATCAAGAACTTCAACGAGAGAGGTTCAATTGTTGTGAAGAAGGCTTCAGGGCACCCAAGAAAGTCCAGCAAGCGCCAGGACCGTCTCCTAAAGTTAATTCAGCTGCGGGATCAGGGCACCACCAGTGCAGAGCTTGCTCAGGAATGGCATCAGGCAGGTGTGAGTGCATCTGCACGCACAGTGAGGCAAAGACCTTTGGAGGATGGCCTGGTGTCAAGAAGGGCAGCGAGGAAGCCACTTCTCCACAGGAAAAACATCAGGGACAGACTGATATTCTGCAAAAGGTACAGGGATTGGACTGCTGAGGACTGGGGTAAAGTCATTTTCTCTGATGAATCCCCTGTCCGATTGTTTGGGGCATCCGGAAAAAAGCTTGTCCGGAGAAGGCAAGATGAGCGCTACCATCAGTCCTGTGTAGCTTAGTGGGTAAGAGCGTTGTGCCAGTAACCGAAAGGTCGCTGGTTCTAATCCCCGAGCCGACTAGGTGAAAAATCTGTCGATGTGCCCTTGAGCAAGGCACTTAACCCTAATTGCTTCTGTAAGTCGCTCTGGATAAGAGCGTCTGCTAAATGACTAAAATGTAAATGTAAATGTCATGCCAACAGTAAAGCATCCTGGGACCATTCATGTGTGGGGTTGCTTCTCAGCCAAGGGAGTGCCTAAGAACACAGCCATGAATAAAGAATGGTACCAACACATCCTCCGAAAGCAACTTCTCCCAACCATCCAAGAACAGCTTGGTGACAAACAGTGCCTTTTCCAGCATGATGGAGCACCTTGTCATAAGGCAAAAGTGATAACTAAGTGGCTCGGGGAACAAAACATCAACATTTTGGGTCCATGGCCAGGAAACTCCCCAGACCTTAATCCCAACTTGTGGTCAATCCTCAAGAGGCAAGTAGACAAACAAAAACCTACAAATTCTGACAAACTCCAAGCATTGATTATGCCTCATGCCTGAGCCAATTAATCTGGACTGTTAATTGGACGGGAGCTGGAATAAGCCCAAATTTATTGCACAGAGGGGAGATATGCAGAGTCTAGGGAAGGACGTGACAACCCCTGACTACAGCATATTAGCTAGTGACTTAATCAGGCCCTCTTTGCTTCAGTGCATTTAAGCCTTGTTCACACTGCAGGCCTTAATGCTCAAATCAGTTTTGTTTTTCAAATCCGTTTTGGAATACTGACTGTCCAAACAGCAAGTTACAAGTGACCAAATTTGTGTGTTCAGACAACAGTAATTTGCTGTCATGGCTACGCTAGCTGTCATAGTAACAACGGGTGTATGCGCAGAGGTGTAGGCTGATTGGTGGTGGTGCTCGTGCTTCCTATCACTCAGAAGTTATGTAGCATGCTAAGGTGACAACAATGCCTGGCATGGACATTTCCCAGTGGTTTAGAATGTTAAGGGGGATCACGTGACCCTTGAACGAGATGGCAGCATGAACTGAGAGCTCCGCACATGTAATTTCCAATTCTTAATCTTACCTCCACTTCAAGTTAAACCCCATTAGCTTTAGTAAAAAAAAGCCATGGCGGCTACAAAAGGCGACATTACTTGTGACATTTCTACCTGGACTCGAGCAATAGCCGCTGAAAAAGCCTCCAAGAAACAGCTGGCTTCAGAAAAAGCTAGCGCCATTAGCCAACCTCGTCCTCTGTCGAAGACATCCTTTCTGAGCTGAGATCCCAACATACAGAACTCAACATTAAACTAGATGGCATTAACTCTCAGCTCAGTGCGATAGGGGGCAACCCTGGAAAATGCCTTGCCTGACATCAACAACAAGATAACCATAAACGCAAGGTGCCTGGATGAGGCAGAGGGGCGAACCCTATCCATGGAAAACTCACTGGCATATGCCATGGAAACAATAGCATCTGCTAAAAAGAAAATAGAGCATCTGGAAGAGAAAAGAGGACCTGGAAAATAGGGGGCGAAAGAATAACTGTGTTCTATTAAACCTGGCCGAAAAAGAAGAGGGAAACATGCCACTAATCCACTACCTACGATACAAACTCCCCGAGTGGCTCCACCTGTCCACCGAAAGGCCCATAGAGCTCACCGAGCACTGGGCCCCCACCAGCAGCCAGACAACCACCGCGCCCAATCACCATACGTTTCCTGAGATCACCGACAAGGAATGAGTGCTACAGGTGGCGAAAATCAACACCATTACAGTGGGAAACACCAAACCCACATTGCACCAGGACCTGTCAGCTGGTATACGCCAAAAGCGCAGAGAGTTTGACGAGATGAAGAAACACGTCATAGACCGAGGCATCTTCAGAGGATTGAAATACCCAAACGAGTTCAGGATTCTTCACCAAGGAGCCCTGTGACACTTCAAAACTCCCGAAGAGGCAAAAATGTTTTTGAAGGACAATCCTTGACACTGAGAAATGGATCGATGACTAAAAGCAATGACTTTTATTCCTATTGGAGGTGAGACAACATATTGTGGCCATCCAATGACCCACCCGCCCCGTTAAATGTCACTAATTTTAATTTACTTTCTTTTGGCTGCTAGAGGGATATGCCATATAGGCCTACTAACATTTTAGCCTACTTTTATTTCCCCTTTTATGTCAAGTGAGAAAATTAACCATTTACAGGCTGTTATCTTGTCTGTAGAACATATAGGCTATTTGGCAGACAAAGTGATCAGATACTGTCAATTTTATATTAGACTACTTTATTATTTGTATTGTAATTTTCACATTGATAGCCTGTCGTTTACGACACATCTACAGACCTAACGAAAGGATCGGTGTTTGAAGTTTATGTTTATGGTTATGACCACCTTATTCTGTTGATAATTAATTTTAATAATAACAAACAACTTATCCTATAGATCCCTCTTAGGGATTTGCTCCCTCATTTCTGTTTTATTTAGTCCAAATGATTAGGCCTATGTCCTTTTTTTTTAGGGGGTAGATCAGCTTTAATATTGCAGATAGATTGTAACTTCCATCAATGTAATTGTCTGCATCACTTCCAAAGGCCTATATCCTTTGTGGGATGTATTTGTAGGCTGGGCTATTGATTTTATTTACTTTATTTCTCCCTCTCTTTTTTACTGTGGCCTGGACGGGGGCTCCATTGTCACTCACTTCATGCGGGGCGGAGAAGATGAGGCATTTTTTTTTTCTCTCTCTCTCTCGTGAGATGTTGTGCGTTGCGAACTGTTCCCGTTTTTCGTAACACAGAATTGTGACTGAGGTTGGGGTTAACAGATCCAACAGGATATGTCGAGTTGTTTGGGAATTCGGCTGGGGTGTTCAGAGATTGTTATTTTATGTACACTGTTTCGTTTTCTTTTATGTGATCGCAGCTTTAACTATTATCCACCTATACCCAGAGATGACTTGCACTAGAGTTCAATTACTGTACGTTGACGTTGACTAGTACCTTAAATCTACTGACATGGAACTGCCATGGGATAGGTCCTGCAATAAAACTGAAAAATATACTATGTGCTCTCAAAAAGGAAAAAGCAGACAATGCCAAACACGCTAAACTCAGCAGGGCTTGGGTGGGACAGATGTATTTCTCATCTTTCAAATCTAACAGTAGAGGTACAGCCATACTTATCCATAAGCATGTTCCATTCATAATTGACAAAAACATATCTGATCCAGAGGGGAGATTTATTCTAATAACTGGGTCACTGTATGGACAACCAATTACTATCTTAAATATATATGACCCTAACACAGATACTCCTGCTTTCATGTCGAGAATGATAACCCTGTTCAATGAGCATTGCGTTTCCTTTGGAGTGCTGGCTAGAGATTTTAATTGTACCCTCAACTCAACTCTGAACAAATCATCTCAAGTCCCCACCACAAACCCTAGATCGGCAAAGATGTTGAACTCTCTTACTAAAGAGATGGGACTGATAGATATCTGGACAGAGACTAATAGCTCATCTATGGACTATACATACTACTCCAATGTCCATAACACCTACTCTTTATCCATAAGATCTTCATAACTTCTGCCACTTGTACAATCGGACCCATAGCACTTTCAGATCATGCCTTTGTCCACCTTCCCTTTGACCTCTGTAAAAACATCCTGAGGTCAAAGAGCTGGAAATTCAACACCTCTATGTTATCAAACGAAGCATTCCATACATTGGTTACTTCATGGATAGACAACTACACACAAGACAACAAAGACTCTCCTGTTTCTCTGGCCACAATGTGGGACGCTGCCAAAGCCACACTAAGAGGTCATCTAATTGCATATGCTTCCTCTAAGAAAAAAGCAATGGAATCACACAGGTTAGATCTTGAGAGGGAGATGGAACCCTGTGAAAAAGTACATAAACAATCCCCAGACAGCGCCTCCTGGAGTCAACTTAAAGCACCCAAAGCCAAACTAAACTTGGACTATACTGGAGAGATAAAAAAAAAAAAAAAGGTTTCTTTACTAAACAGAAATACCATAAGTATAGCAATTGGCCTAGCAGATTGCTTGCATACCAATTTAAAAAATATCAGTCAAAGCGTACAATCATGGCCATCCGAACTGAAGATGACGTGGTCACATATGATCCAGATAAGATTTTTACTGCAAATTATATACTTCTGAGAGAAAACATACAGATGCAGAACTCCCTTTATTCCTAGACCGACCAAGAAGATCTCAACTCCCCCTTCACTCCTGAGGAGGTCCTAGAGGCAATTAACTCCATGCCACCCAACAAGTCCCCAGATCCTAGACGGATTTCCCATAGTTCTACAAAGCTTTTTGGCACCAGTTTAGCCCTATTTTCATGCCAATGCTGGATGATTTTTGCCAAAACTGAGCTCTCCCAGACTATGTACACAGCCCGCATTACAGTATTGCTCAAAAAAGACAAGGACCCTCTATCCTGCTCGTCCTTCCGGCCCATAAGCTTGTTGGATTTAGACTACAAAATAATTACCAAATTGCTCGCCAAAAGACTAAACACTCTTCTTCCCAAAATAAAAATAAAAGCGGACCAAACTGGATTTAGTAGAGACAGGTACTCTTCTGATAACATTCGCAGTCTTTTTGATATTATAGATCAAGCAAACGCACAGAAGACCCCTGTCCTGCTGGCTTCACTGGATGCTGAGAAAGCATTTGACAGGATGGAGTGGAGCTTTCTGTTCTCAGTCTTAGAAAAGTTCAATATGTTCCCAAACTTTATTAAATGGATAAAGTCCCTATATTCTCATCCAAATGCCATGGTGTCTACTAATGGTCTGAACTCTGACAGATTCCCTTTGAGATGTGGAACAAGACAAGGATGCTCGCTGTCCCCCCTGCTCTACTTGTTGGGGGCGGAGCCTTTGGCGGAGTTGATCAGGAGCAATCCAGTATTATGGGTTTTTCGCTATACACGGATGATGTCTTGCTCCACATATCCAACCCTGAGAAATCCCTCCCTCCCATTTTAGACACAATTGCTCAGTACGGCAAGTTTTCAGGATATATACATTTGAACAAATCCATTGTTTGCCCTCTCAATCTTACACTCACCAGCTCTATGAAGAGCACCCTCCCTGTAGCTCAGCTGGTAGAGCACGGCGCTTGTAACGCCAAGGTAGTGGGTTCGATCCCCGGGACCACCCATACACAAAAAAATGTATGCACGCATGACTGTAAGTCGCTTTGGATAAAAGCGTCTGCTAAATGGCATATTATTATTATTCCCATTCCAATGGAAGACACAGGGGTTTCAATACCTTGGAATCTTTGTAACACCAGATCTGAATTGCCTTTTCAAGGAAAATTATCTCCCACTCCTGGATCGAATCAAGAATGATCTCCAAACCTGGATCTCTCTCTCAATTAGCTTAGTCGGAAGAATCAGTGCTATCCGTATGAACATCCTCCCTAGATTGAACTATTTATTTCAGATGCTCCCACGCTATCTCCCAGTTTCTTTGTCATAACAACCAACCAAAGAATCCCCAAATTTATATGGCGCAATAAAAAACTTAGGATCAAGTTCTCCACTCTATCGAAACCTGAATCTAAGGGTGGTCTTGCACTTCCCTGCCTTCAATTGTACTACTCGTCTGCCCAAATCCGCAACATGTTAACATGGATCACAAACAGACAAGACTCAATGTAGATTCAAATAGAGGCCCAATCCTGTGGTCCATTGCCCCTAAACTCAGTTATATTCAATAATAACTGTCACGACTTCCTCCGAAGCTGCCTCCCCTCCTTGTTCGGGCAGGCTTCGGCGTTCGTCGTCACCGGCCTTCTAGCCACTGCCGCTCCTCATCTCATCATTCCATTTGTTTTGTCTTGTTTATTACACACCCCTCATCAGTACCTGTATAATTGTTCCCTCTGCATTTTACATTTACATTTTAGTCATTTAGCAGACGTTCTTATCCAGAGCGACTTACAGTTAGTGAGTGCATACATTCATTTTTTTTTTTTCATACTGGCCCCCTGTGGGAATCAAACCCACAACCCTGGTGTTGCAAACGCCATGCTCTACCAACTGAGCTACCTGCCGGCCATTCCCTCCCCTACCCTGGACGACGCTGGGCCAATTGTGCGCCGCCCCATGGGTCTCCCGGTCGAGGCCGGCTACGACAGAGCCTGGAGTCAAACCAGGATCTCTAGTGGCACAGCTAGCACTGCGATGCAGTGCCTTAGACCACTGCGCCATCGGGATGCAGTGCCTTAGACCACTGCGCCTCTGCCCCCTTATCTTTGTGTGTGATAGTTTATTGTGGAGGTATTATAGCTCGGTGGAGTTACTTTGTATTTGTATTGCCGGGATATTCACCCGTGTGCCTTATTTTCTCCAGTGCGCCGTATTTACCGCACTAGAGTGTATTACGCATTGATGCGTACCGCTGTGTTCCTGATTAAACTATATATTCTGTGATTTACCCTCCTGCACCTGACTCCGTCCGAAATCACCCACCACAATAACTTTAGTGAAGTGTGCAACGTACCCAAAACCTTTGTGATTTACAACACCCTACTAGCATGGAAGGACTGTAAGAAAATACCTAGGCATTTCCTCCCAGATATGCTCTCACTCGCCAATAGTATGCAACCCAGACTTGCCCAAAGCCCTGAGTGATGCCAACTTTAATCTTTGGCATACTGTAGGGATCAGGATATGTTATTTTATTATATTATATTTGTCTGCCACATCTGTGAATGTGGAATGTGTTTTGTTTGTTGATTGAAAAACAAGAAAAAGTAATACAACTTTTTAAAAAAATCATACTGTAATAACACTTTTAAAGCCTCAAAGGATAAATTATGCAACTCTCAAAACAAGTCCTTTTTGGCTAACCACAGCAGTCAACTAGCTAGCTAGGTAGCTGTCTAGCTTTCTAGCACATTCACTAATTTGTTTGTTAACAATTAACAAGCTAGTTAGCTATCACTTGTTCTTGTCAAAACTGTCAACAGAGTAGCTAGCAAGCAACAAGATATGCCAGATAAGTCTAAAAACCACTTGAGGGCAAATAAATAACAAGTCGCATGGCCAAGAATCAGATTTGGATCAGATTTCAAACCAAAAGTGGTTTGAAATGTGGATTGAAATATTTGATTCAATGTGCTTTTTGGCTATTCAGACTGCAGGAAAAAGAACAGATTCCAATCAGATATGAAGAAAGAAAATATGGAACCAACCATCCCTCACAAAGGCTTATTCACCAGACGACAACATCAATAAACCATCACATATAAAAGTCATCATGATTCTCTCTGGCATTAATTTGAAGAGTTTTGAATGAGTTACCGGTAGGGTTACAAAGCTTTCCCAAAATTCCCTGGTTTTCCAGAAATCTCAGTTGGAGGATTCCTGGATTTCGTCATTATTCCCTTCTGATTCCAGGAAACTTCCAATCTGGGATTTGTAGAAAACCTGGGAATTTTGGGAGAGTTACCCGAATTTTGCAACCCTAGTTACCTGGAAGGGCTTGGCACTGTTGAGGTAGAGTGTTTTCCTGTGCCACAGGTTGCCCTGGTCGCCGTAGCGCACCCACAGCATGTGACCGCGGCCGAGCTTGGTGGTCCTCATGTACACGGCCAGGCGGAACACATGAGCCCCAAACATGTGGTAGTGGAAGCGGAACACACAGGGGTGGCGTGGGCCGGTGGTGATGCCGGGCATTCCATTACCATGGCGGAGGGTAGGCTGTAACACTGGGCTGACCAGCATTGCCGTGTCCTTAAACTCCTGGGGGGCGGAGGTCTCGATGTACAGGTAGTGACCGTTAACGTGGCCAAGGGTATGGTCCTTCCAGGGGCCAGTTTGGAGGGTGGGCGTTGGGCCCTGAATAAGCGTCCAGTCAAAGATGTCACCCCCCTCGTGGCTCTGCTCCTGGGTCCAGCTACACAGCCCCTGTTCAAAGTCGCAAATCAACTCCGCGGCTGAGAGAGGAGGAGATGGAGAGGAAGACAATATTGACAGAGAGAAAGAGTTTTCCTGTTATCGTCCCACAAAATATGGAGCTATAAGAGCCAAGTGCTCAGCTAAAATGTTCCTATTTTGTTGTTTATTCTAGTATCTCATACATATACTGTACATTCTATTTTGACTGTATGGTTGCCTATGCGTCTGTCTGTGTGAACTCACAGCAGTCCTCCTCGTCCGAGCCATCTCCACAGTCGTCCACCAGGTCACAAAGCTGCAGGTGCTCCACACACGCCCGGCTCCGCGAGCAGTGGAAGTGGGTGTGGCTGGGGCACTGCCCCGCCTCCACCGCTGGGGGCAACGAGCAGTTCTGGAAGCTGATGTCGTCCAGGGCGGAGACTCCATCAAACACGCCCAGGCTGAGCTTAGCCAATGAGAACTGGAAGGGCTGGGTGATTCGGCCCAGCTGCACCGTGACCCGGTTCCAGCGGTTCCCTTGGTTATAGAGGGTTTGCCACAGCACGGTGATGTTGTCCATGCCAGCGATACGCAGGCACATTTCTGCAGCCCCCACCGAGATGCCTGAGTTATAATGCCTGGGTGTGTGGGCGTAGAGAGGGACAATTGGCTGCGTCCCAAATGGCAAGCTATTCCCTCTATAGTGCACTACTTGGCTCTGGTCAAAAGTAGTGCACTATGTAGGGAATAGGTTGCCATTTGGGACGCATTCTTTACATACTACTGATACATAACAGCCATTTGACCAGGCTGGTTTGCAACCCATCACAGTTTTCTGTTGAAGTGTACTTTGTTTCTTGAGATGAGGTAATGATTTCTCCAGGAGTGATAATGCAACATGCTGGACATTAAACGTGAACATTTCTACTTGCTCTGGAGAAAATGAAATGTATAAACCCTTGAACTGCAATTTTCTGACAAATGTAGCATTCCAATCATCCACAGGAAATATACAATCTGTCCTCTGACAGGGATGTTAAACAGCCATAAAATGTGGCATAAAGTGACCGATTCAGATGCACGTCTCACTACTGAGTGAAGCTATGAAATGGGAGATGCTCGTAGAGCAAAAAGAGAGGGAGAGAGATAGCGAGAGAGAGGCAGAGATAGTGAAATACTGTAATTGAACATCTATAACTCAAATTGGCAGTCTACAACAGCAGAGCTTTAGAAAGGCATGTGATATATCTACAGACAAATTAGTTCAGGAAAAATGTCAGCTCAATCTCAATTAATGCCTATTCTGTTGAGCAATACAAAATATTTACCAGTGTATCTGTACCACAATGTCATGGCGCCCCATAGAGAAAGTGAGCTACTGTACTGAGATAATCAAAAGCTATACCCTGAGGCACACCAGTGTGGAAATAACATTGGGCCCATTACTGAACCATGAGGAACGGAATCTTCTAATGACGTTTGTAAGACAACAGGGTCATCGTCCTCACCAGAAGGTCATGGTGCACCCAGAGGCTGACTGGCGGTACTGGGGGCCCCGGAGAAAAGCCATCTGGGATATACTGCTACTGTTCTTCAAGACAAACATAAAGTGGCCTGCAATGAGAGGGGAAAGCTTTTCAAATCACAGGCAGAGGAGAACTTTACAACAGCATAAAAACCTGAAAATTCCAGAGCTGAGAGAAATGGACTGAGGGAAGGACAGAGGGGGGAGAGAGGGAGGGAGGAAGGAGACATCTCATATTAAAAAAACATGAGGAAGAAGGCATAAACGTACAAAATGGACCTGACCTCCGCAAGAAGTTGATTATCCTGATTACAACCCAAAAAACATTGAAAATGCAGAGGAGGAAGAGCATATAAAGTTTGGGAGTGGGTGAAATATTGTGCAGAGGTGTGTGGTTTTTAATACCAGGCGGGAGAGATGTCGATTTCCCCTCTATTATTCAGACAGCTGAGAAAGCGTTTCTCGCTCCAGCCGCCGCTGCTCTCTCTGGCTCTGTACTTACAAAAATATCAGCAGGGGTGTTTTCTGAAGAAGTGATTGATTTAATCTGTGAATAATATTATTTTCTTCTGCCTCTTATTTCCAAACTGACAGCGTTGAGCAGACACCACACAGCCTCTTATCAGGCAATCACACCTCTGTGCTTATTCCATTAGCGCACTCTGTGGGGGGTGGGGGATATAACTTGCTATTTTCAGACCACAGTGTTACCTAGCTCTGGTTCAAGGTGTTACGTGCAGTTTGCTGACACTGATGCTGTTAGGAAGCCGCACGTAACACCCTGGACCAGAGCTAAGTGTTACTGTGCTGTATGGAGTGTTGTGTGGTGTTGTGTTGATAGTGACTCCTCCCTCCTACCCTGGCTGCTGTTGGTGGAGTGGTCCAGAGGAGGGATCTGGCCCTGGTGGTCCAGTGGTACGGTCATCGCTGAGCCCCTGACCCAGTCGAAACCATCGCCCTGGACAAAGCCATACTCATGCCAGCCGCAGGAGTTGCTCTCAAAGTCACAGAAGGAGCCTGGGTGAAGAGAGAACATAAGTAAGTAAGTATATTTAAAGCTTACTTGTGTTATCCTCTGGGATTTCAGTGTACTTTTTAAACTGTAGTAACGTTTTACCCCAAAATATATCAAACCAAATCAACAAGACAATGGATTAAATGGCCTCTAGCAGAGGGCGAGTCAATTCCATCTACATTCCAGTCAATGCATGGATTGAAATGCTTTCCTACGGTGAAATTCAATAGGAATGGAATGGATCCCCTCTCTGGCTTCCAGACTACATTTGACTAATTCATAGCTTAGACTACATTAGACAATGAAGTACTCTTACATCAAACTTCAAAACCCTGAAGGATCAAACATGATCGTTACTTATATAGCCTACAACTGTGGCAGAAAAAATGATGACCATTGAAACTACAAAAAGCCAGAAGCTGGAGCATGGCACCTGGGATACGACCAGGGTTGTTGATGGGATTTGGAGTTTTGTGTGTTTGTTACTTGGCATTTTTGGCAACAGGGTTCTTACGGCAGCTGCCTTCATCCTCCCCGCCAGGACAATGTGGGGTGAAGTCACACACCTTGCCCTCATCAATACACTCCCCACTGGCACAGGCGAAGGAGGAGGGGGGGCACAGAGGGTCTGTGGACAGAGGCACACTGCTATCTGGGTCTGGAAATGAAAACAGATAAAGAACATAGAAAGGAAGGAATACACATATCACATGACAAGACAATGCTATTACTGGTAGCAGTAACAACAGCTTGTCATGTGGACTAGGGACAGTGTATTAGAGGCCTTTCAGACAGTGTCCCAAATGGCACCCTATCCCCTATTTACTGCACTACTATAGGCCCTGGTCAAAAGCAGTGCACTACAGTGCCTTCAGAAAGTATTCACACCCCTTGACATTTTCCAAATGTTGTTGTGTTACATGATGCAGCCACCACTATGCTTGAAATTATGGAGAGTGGTACTCAGTAATGTGTTGTACTGGATTTGCCCCAAACATAACCCTTTGTATTCAGGACAAAAGTTAATTGCTTTGCAAATTTTTTTGCAGTATTACTTTAGTGCCTTGTTGCAAACAGGATGCATGTTTTGGAATATTTTTTATTCTTTACAGGCTTCCTTCTTTTCACTCTGTCAATTAGGTTAGTATTGTGGAGTAACTACATTGTTGTTGATCCATCCTCAGTTTTCTCCTATCACAGTCATGTTTTAAAGTCACCATTGGCCTCATGGAGAAATCCCTGAGAGGTTTCCTTCCTCTCCGGCAACTGAGTTAGAAAGGACGCCTGTGACTTTGTAGTGACTGGGTGCATTGATACACCATCCAAAGTGTCATTAATAACTTCACCATGCTTAAAGGGATATTCATTGTCTGCTTTTTTTATTTTTTACCATTCTACCAATAGGTGCCCTTCTTTGCGAGGCAACCTCCCTGGTCTTTGTTGTTGAATCTGGGTTTGCTCGACTGAGGGACCTTACAGATAATTGTATGTGTGGGGTACAGAGATGAGGTAGATGATAAACACTATTATTGCACACAGAGTGAGTTCATGCAACTTATTATATGACTTATTAAGCAAATTTTTACTCCTGAAAGTATTTAGGCTTGCCACAACAAAGGTGTTGAATACTTATTGACTCAAGACATTTCAGCTTTTCACTTTTAATTCATAAAAAAGAAAAAAAAAAAGAAAAACATAATTCCACTTTGAGATTATGGGGTATTGTGTGTAGGCCAGTGACAAAAAAAAACATAATTTAATCCATTGTAAATTCAGGCTGTAACACAACAAAATGTGGAAAAAGTCAAGGGGTGTGAATACTTTCAGAAGGCACTGTATATAGGGAATTGGGTGCCATTTGAGACGCAGACTTCGTAGTGCAGACAGAGCTCTATGTTATGTCTTGTACCACATTCAGGCACTTAAAGACATGATTTCTATCCCGTGCACGTTTTTCATAAAGTTCCACTCATGTGCACTGTGCACTAAAGATGAGCTACCCTTAAATCAGTCTTCATCCTCCATAAGAGTAAGTACATTATGTTGTTATGGTAGAGATGATTTTGATTGGACCATGAAGTGATGAGAACCAATGAGAGCGTGTTATTTAGATCAATATTGAGCCGTAGACTCCATCTCTTAATTGGACTGAAATTAAATTCTGGCTTTTATATGAGAAGTATCGGAAACACGATTAAATAAAATAGTCCAATTTTCAGATGGGTTCTGGCGGGATATTGAAAAAAAAATAATCTGTGAGTAAGAACAGCAACTCACAAACATTGTACAGGAAGTTCATGCATAGTTCCTCTGTTGCACTTGGATACTGTGGACTATAGTGCCTGTGAGTTGTATCCATTTTAAATACAGTAAGACCATCAGGTTGTGTTTTAGAACAGATAGCAGGTCTATGGTAGCCTGGCTAATACATTTACATTTTACATTTTAGTCATTTAGCAGACGCTCTTATCCAGAGCAACTTACAGTTAGTGAGTACATACATTATTATTTTTTTCATACTGGCCCCCCGTGGGAATCAAACCCACAACCCTGGCGTTGCAAACGACATGCTCTACCAACTGAGCTACATCCCTGCCGGCCATTCCCTCCCCTCCCCTGGACGACGCTGGGCCAATTGTGCGTCGCCCCATGGGTCGCCCGGTCGCGGCCTGCTACGACAGAGCCTGGATTCAAACCAGGATCTCTAGTGGCACAGCTAGCACTGCGATGCAGTGCCTTAGACCACTGCACCACTCGGGAGGTAATACTGACCGCATGGTACAATGCAAGCTGTCTACTTTGAGTTTGATATTAGCCAGGCTACATAAATGTACAGGAAGGTCATGCATAGTTCCTCTGTTTTACTTGGATACTATAGACGAGTGGTTCTCAAACCTCTCCTCTGGGACCCCCAGACTAGTCACAATTTGTTGTAGCCTAAACTAGCACACCTGATTCACCTAGTCAAGGGTTGATGATTAGTTGACAAGTTGTATCAGGTGTGCTAGCTCTGCAATAAATAAAATACATGAAGTGGCTAGGGTCCCCTATAGGAGAGGTTTGAGAACTACTACTATATAATATAGTGACTGTGAGTTGTATATGTTTTAAATTAAACCATCAGGTTGTGTTTTGGAGGAGGTATCAGGTCTATGGCCTGGCCCTAGTATTCTATGAATGAATGGGGTGAAAAAATAACATCTCCCTTCCCCTTGGAGCCTTTGGTAATAAAGACGACTATCTCCTGGATGGACTCCAGCAACATGAGTTGTGACTGACAGAGAGAGATCCAGTCTGCATCCCAAATGCCACCCTATTCCCTATATAGTGCACTACTTTTAGTAATGCACTATGTAGGGAATAGGGTGGCATTTGGAACGCAACCATAGAGAGATCCAGACTGAGGAGCCAGCTGCCAGACAGACGTCCATTCAGTTCCTCTCCAGAGCCCCAGACAAAACAACTAAGAATATCACTGGAACGGGTCAGAGTGATTCATTTGGAGCAGCGTGTTCCACACACACATGCCATGCCCACCCACCCACTCACCAACAATCATCCAAAAAGACAAGACACACACATCCAAAGCCCTTCAGACACACACAAACGTACACAAGCATCCACTGACATTTACATAAGCAAAGTGTGTTTGTGTGTGTGTATGTGTGTGTGCATGCATGTGTGTCCCTTTGGAGATACACTGAGTGCACAAAACATTGCGAACACCTACTCTTTCCATCACAGACTCACCAGGTGAATCCAGGTCAAAGCTATGATCCCTTATTGATGTCACTTGTTAAATCCACTTCAATCAATTGAGGCATGGATTGTGAACAGTGAGGGAAAAAAGTATTTGATCCCCTTCTGATTTTGTACGTTTGCCCACTGACAAAGAAGTTATCAGTCTATAATTTTAATGGTAGGTTTATTTGAACAGTGAGAAACAGAATAAATAAATAAAAATCCAGAAAAACGCATGTCAAAAATGTTATAAATTGATTTGCATTTTAATGAGGAAACTAAGTATTTGACCCCCTCTCAATCAGAAAGATTTCTGGCTCCCATGTGTCTTTTATACAGGTAACGAGCTGAGATTAGGATCAGATTCCAAACTCTCCACCATGGCCAAGACCAAAGACCTCTCCAAGGATGTCAGGGACAAGATTGTAGACCTACACAAGGCTGGAATGGGCTACAAGACCATCGCCAAGCAGCTTGGTGAGAAGGTGACAACAGTTGGTGCGATTATTCGCAAATGGAAGAAACACAAAAGAACTGTCAATCTCCCTCGGCCTGGGGCTCCATGCAAGATCTCACCTCGTGGAGTTGCAATGATCATGAGAACGGTGAGGAATCAGCCCAGAACGACACGGGAGGATCTTGTCAATGATCTCAAGGCAGCTGGGACCATAGTCACCAAGAAAACAATTGGTAGCACACTATGCCGTGAAGGACTGAAATCCTGCAGCGCCCGCAAGGTCCCCCTGCTCAAGAAAGCACATATAGAGTGGGGGGAAAAAGTATTTAGTCAGCCACCAATTGTGCAAGTTCTCCCACTTAAAAAGATGAGAGAGGCCTGTAATTTTCATCATAGGTACACGTCAACTATGACAGACAAATTGAGAAAAGAAATCCAGAAAATCACATTGTAGGATTTTTTATGAATTTATTTGCATATTATGGTGGAAAATAAGTATTTGGTCACCTACAAACAAGCAAGATTTCTGGCTCTCACAGACCTGTAACTTCTTCTTTAAGAGGCTCCTCTGTCCTCCACTCGTTACCTGTATTAATGGCACCTGTTTGAACACCTGTCCACAACCTCAAACAGTCACACTCCAAACTCCACTATGGCCAAGACCAAAGAGCTGTCAAAGGACACCAGAAACAAAATTGTAGACCTGCACCAGGCGGGGAAGACTGAATCTGCAATAGGTAAGCAGCTTGGTTTGAAGAAATCAACTGTGGGAGCAATTATTAGGAAATGGAAGACATACAAGACCACTGATAATCTCCCTCGATCTGGGGCTCCACGCAAGATCTCACCCCGTGGGGTCAAAATGATCACAAGAACGGTGAGCAAAAATCCCAGAACCACACGGGGGGACCTAGTGAATGACCTGCAGAGAGCTGAGACCAAAGTAACAAAGCCTACCATCAGTAACACACTACGCCGCCAGGGACTCAAATCCTGCAGTGCCAGACGTGTCCCCCTGCTTAAGCCAGTACATGTCCAGGCCCGTCTGAAGTTTGCTACAGTGATGATCCAGAAGAGGATTGGGAGAATGTCATATGGTCAGATGAAACCAAAATATAACTTTTTGGTAAAAACTCAACTCGTCGTGTTTGGAGGACAAAGAATGCTGAGTTGCATCCAAAAAACACCATACCTACAGTGAAGCATGGGGGTGGAAACATCATGCTTTGGGGCTGTTTTTCTGCAAAGGGACCAGGACGACTGATCCGTGTAAAGGAAAGAATGAATGGGGCCATGTATCGTGAGATTTTGAGTGAAAACCTCCTTCCATCAGCAAGGGCATTGAAGATGAAACGTGGCTGGGTCTTTCAGCATGACAATGATCCCAAACACACCGCCCGGGCAACGAAGGAGTGGCTTCGTAAGAAGCATTTCAAGGTCTTGGAGTGGCCTAGCCAGTCTCCAGATCTCAACCCCATAGAAAATCTTTGGAGGGAGTTGAAAGTCCGTGTTGCCCAGCGACAGCCCCAAAACATCACTGCTCTAGAGGAGATCTGCATGGAGGAATGGGCCAAAATACCAGCAACAGTGTGTGAAAACCTTGTGAAGACTTACAGAAAACGTTTGACCTGTGCCAATGCCAACAAAAAGGGTATATAACAAAGTATTGAGAAACTTTTATTATTGACCAAATACTTATTTTCCACCATAATTTGCAAATAAATTCATAAAAAATCCTACAATGTGATTTTCTGGATTTTTTTTTCTCATTTTGTCTGTCATAGTTGACGTGTACCTATGATGAAAATTACAGGCCTCTCTCATCTTTTTAAGTGGGAGAACTTGCACAATTGGTGGTTGACTAAATACTTTTTTCCCCCACTGTACATGCCCGTCTGAAGTTTGCCAATGAACATCTGAATGATTCAGAGGAGAACTGGGTGAAAGTGTTGTGGTCAGATGAGACCAAAATCGAGCTCTTTGGCATCAACTCAACTCGCCGTGTTTGGAGGAGGAGGAATGCTGCCTATGACCCCAAGAACACCATCCCCACCGTCAAACATGGAGGTGGAAACATTATGCTTTGGGGGTGTTTTTCTGCTAAGGGGACAGGACAACTTCACCGCATCAAAGGGACGATGGACAGGGCCATGTACCGTCAAATCTTGGGTGAGAACCTCCTTCCCTCAGCCAGGGCATTGGAAATGGGTCGTGGATGGGTATTCCAGCATGAAAATGACCCAAAACACACGGCCAAGGCAACAAAGGAGTGGCTCAAGAAGAAGCACATTAAGGTCCTGGAGTGGCCTAGCCAGTCTCCGGACCTTAATCCCATAGGAAATCTGTGGAGGTAGCTGAAGGTTCGAGTTGCCAAACGTCAGCCTCGAAACCTTAATGACTTGGAGAAGATCTGCAAAGAGGAGTGGGACAAAATCCCTCCTGAGATGTGTGCAAACCTGGTGGCCAACTACAAGAAATGTCTGACCTCTGTGATTGCCAACAAGGTTTTTGCCACCAAGTACTAAGTCATGTTTTGCAGAGGGGTCAAATACTTATTTCCCTCATTAAAATGCAAATCAATTTATAACATTTTTTACATGCGTTTTTCTGGATTTTTTTGTTGTTATTCTGTCTCTCACTGTTCAAATAACCTACCATTAAAATTATAGACTAATCATTTCTTTGTCAGTGGGCAAACGTACAAAATCAGCAGGGGATCAAATACTTTTTTCCCTCACTGTATGTGTGCCATTCAGAGGGTGAATAGGCAAGACAAAATATTTAAGTGTATTTGAACTGGCCAGGCACATCGGTTTGAGTGTGTCAAGAACTGCAATGCTGCTGGGTTTTTCATGCTCAACAGTTTCCCGTGTGTATCAAGAATGGTCCACCACCCAAAGGGCATCCAGCCAACTTGACAACTGTGCGAAACGTTGGAGTCAACATGGGCCAGCATCAACACCTTGTAGAGACCATGCCCCGACAAAATGAGGCTGTTCTGAGGGCAAAATGGGGTGCAACTCAATATTAGGAAGGTGTTCCTAATGTTTTTTTACACTCAGTGTATTTTGATTGCACCAAGGTGAAATATGGTGAAGATGACTTGTTCTGTGCGCCTTGCATTTCTAACCAGAATTTGTTTCAGGGGACGGGAAGATTTAAAATAACCTGTTTCTGTCATGTTTCATCATGTATCCATGGTTACCGTTTAATCATGGGGTCTTATTGATGGTTCTAATCCCATTATTTGTGACAAAGCACTGTATCGGAATGTATGCCCGTTGTGGTGAAATATTTCACTACTGCAAATTTGCAGCCGAATTGGAGGTGAGATGAATAGTAAAAGACATTGCGCATAAAGAAGCCACTGTAACTGAACAAAATGACACATGGTTAGATATCGAAGACGTGAGCTACCTATCCAAAGAGGCTTTTCTTGGCTAAAAACACAAGCATTAATTAGTTTGTAATCTGTTGTGCATTCCTATTAGGGAAAACTGTAATATAATAATAATATAATCCAATTAATATAATCAGACACTTTTATGGATCTTCTGCCAAATATCTAGACTTAAAGGCAGTGTAGCACCTTTTTCTCAATACCAGAAATGCATATAATAGTAACTTAGAGCAGCCCAAGAAATCATTCCCAAATTACAAACTCTTAAATCAATTATTATAATATTATGTTCTAATAGTTGGGTTTGAGGTTTTCTCCAAAACAGCTCTAACTTCGGAAACAATCCCACAACGCCCCACAGTCAGCGTCACACAATAAATTAAAAACTTTGTAAAAAGTGGGATACATTTGTGAGAATGAAGTGGGCGATTTGGGCATCTACTCATCAATCTCCGGGGCACATTTCATCCCTGAGAATTTACACGGCCATCAACAATGTTAGGAGTGCTTCAGCAAGAAGTTGCTTCTCAAAGTGGATGCTGTCCCTATCATCAATATTGCTTCTAAAGCATCTCAAAACAGCCAGCAACACCAGCAGACACCGAGAGAATGGAAGTGAACCGGTAGCTAAGCGAAAGAGCTAGCTTGCTACCTCTATGCTAACGTTAGCTAGCTATAGCGCATTTAGCTTACATCTTCCAATCTAAATAACACTAATAAAACTAACCAAATGTAAGCATATCTGCCAGCTGTTGGTAGCTAACTGCTGATGCTGTCATACTATAGATAGTACAAGCCTATGGGAAAGAGTAGTTTTGGCCCTGACGGAGGTCACTGTTACTGTATTGAGCAAGTTTTCAAGGTGTTTATGGGGGCTGCGGGTTGCTCCAATTCGGCCATTCTGTGGCTCCAGGAGAGTTTTCTCACAGATATGACAATGAGCCCTGAATGCTGCTTGTCTGAAAGCCGTGGTATATCAGACCGTATACCACGGGTATGACAAATTACTTTTTACTGATGGTAACCAGTTTACGTTGGTAACCAGTTTATAATAGCAATAAGGCACCTTGGGGGTTTGTGGTATATGTCCAATACTCCAAGTTGCGTTGTGCATAAGAACAGCCCTTAGCCATGGTATATTGGCCATATAACACGCCCCCTCGTGCCTTATTGCTTAAATATACAGCACCAACTACATAAATATCTGTTAGAGTCCATTATCTACTACAGTACCTGGACTTCAATGGTGCTACAGGTGTAGGATCTTAATTTGAGCCAGCTTGCTACAGCAGGAAAATTATCCTGCAGCAACAGGAAATGTGAATTATGATGTGGATTATAATTAATGGACTTTTTGTAGGGGTTGATACATTTTTCGTAAGGGAAAATCAAGTTTGACATTTTAAAGTGGAAATTACAAACTTTGTAATTACAAAATTACAAAGTTTGACATTTTAAAGTGGAAATTACAAACTACACTGCAAGTTTTACGTTTCCTGCAACAGGGTGATCAAATTAGGATACTACATCTGTATATGTGCTATGGATCAAAGTCAAGCTACTAAGCTACAGCCTACTTTTCACAAGTGTTGGTATAACACAGGTTCTTCTGCTCTGTCCAAGGGTGTTTAATTAAAACATGAAGACATGATTCATAAGCAGTAAAGTTTAGTAGGAGTCGAGATGACCCACCAGACACACCTGAGAGAAAATAACACGGACACTAAGATGACGTCACTAGCGTTGGGATCTTGCACCTGCCCCTGGCGCTAGCAGACCGTGTGTGTTTTTACGTCTTTTCCATTACGGTTGACCAGGAAGGCCAAAAAGATCATCAAGGACATCAACCACCCGAGCCACGGGCTGTTCACCCCGCTACCATCCAGAAGGCGAGGTCAGTACAGGTGCATCAAAGCTGGGACCAAGAGACTAAAAAACAGCTTCTATCTCAAGGCCATCAGACTGTTAAATAGCCATTACTAGCCAGCTACCACCCGGTTACTCAACCCTGCACCTTAGAGGCTGCTGCCCTATATACATAGACATGGAATCACTAGTCACTTTAATAATGGAACACTAGTCACTTTAATAATGGAACACTAGTCACTTTAATAATGGAACACTAGTCACTTTAATAATGGAACACTGGTCACTTTAATAATGGAACACTGGTCACTTTAATAATGGAACACTAGTCACTTTAATAATGTTTACATCCTGCTTTACTCATTTCATATGTATATTCAGTATTCTATTCTACTGTATTTTAGTCAATGCCACTCCGACATTGCTCGTCCTAATATTTATATATTTCTTCATTCCATTATTTTACTTTTAGATTTGTGTGTATTGTTGTGAATTGTTAGATACTACTGCACTGTTCGAGCTAGGAACACAAGCATTTCGCTATTTGACAATTCCCAGGCTTGATGAGCCATAGCACAGTTAAAAGCGGCACTCTGAGAGCAGGAAGACAGATGGAGGCAGAGAGATAGCATGCCTGAAATGACATTGACCTGCCCCCTCCACTTAGACACGCTAAACCAAGCCCGGTGCCGGAGGCTAGTCGCTGGCCCTGTGGTGGGCAGACTAAGGGAACCACGCTCCAAAGCACCGCTTTAGGGGTGTTACCGTTAAACGACAATACCGACTCTCTCTACCCCCATCAAACCATGAGAGAGGTTCAGGGCCCAAAGGCACCCGGCGGATGGTAAAATAGGAAAATCGATAGAGAAGTTATGACCTCTATTTGTTTTATAGACACAGAGAGAAGGTACGTAATCTTATCGGGTGAATTGTATTGGTCGTAAAGCGCACCGTAAAGATGCTATAGTGTACTTTGTGCTAAGAAATATTGCTGTAGTATCATGTAAAAAGAGCGGAAACGTCAAAAACATTGGCTTGTGGGTACAGATTTGAGTTCCATTGTCAGTGCACACAGACATATCCAAGGTATGTAGTTTACTACTAAAGATTATGTGCCAAGGCTGAGTGTCACACTCAGGAGTTGAATATCTGTGTACTCCTGAGTGGCGCAGTGGTCTAAGGCACTGCATCGCAGTGCTAACTGTGCCACTAGAGATCCTGGTTCGAATCCAGGCTCTGTCGCAGCCGGCCGCGACCGGGAGACTCATGGGCAGCGCACAATTGGCCCAGCGTCGTCCATGGTAGGGGAGGGAATGGCCGGCAGGGATGTAGCTCAGTTTGCAACGCCAGGGTTGTGGGTTCGATTCCTACGGGGGGCCAGTATTAAAAAAATATATATGTATTCACTAACTGTAAGTTGCTCTGGATAAGAGCGTCTGCTAAATGACTACAATGTGTACTATTGAAGGAGGTAACTCAATTGAGACATACTGTAGACTCACTGAGCTGGATTTTGAAAAGCATCTCAAGAAGAAAGCCCAGAACAGCAGATGGTACTAAGTGAACTTGAGAAGAATGTCTGTTGTCATAAAACCTGCAGATAAAGGAGGCGCCATTGTGGACAAATCCAAATATGACCAGGAGGTCCTAAGACAACTTAATGACTCTTGTTTCTATGAACAGATGAAAGCAGATCCTACAAGAGCATTCTAAACAGATCTTAGATTCCTACTTGAGGGTGAGCTTAATTCAGATATCACCCCTAAAGTCTTTTATTATTTTTTTATTTTTAGGGGGTAGATCAGCTTTAATATTGCAGATAGATTGTAATTTCCATCAATGTAATTGTCTGCATGACTTCCAATCCCCCATATGTTTTTTTTCCCCTCGCAAATATATTATATATATATATATATATATATATATATATATATATATATATATATATATATATATATATATATATATATATATATATATATATATATACACACACACACACACATACATAAATGCAGTGAGGGAAAAACGTATTTGATCCCCTGCTGATTTTGTACGTTTGACCAATGACAAAGACATGATCAGTCTATAATTTTAATGGTAGGTTTATTTGAACAGTGAGAGACAGAATAACAACAAAAAAATCCAGAAAAACACATGTCAAAAATGTTATCAATTGATTTGCATTTTAATGAGGGAAATAAGTATTTGACCCCACTGCAAAACATGACTTAGTACTTGGTGGCAAAACCTTTGTTGGCAATCACAGAGGTCAGACGTTTCTTGTAGTTGGCCACCAGGTTTGCACACATCTTAGGAGGGATTTTGTCCCACTCCAGATCTTCTCCAAGTCATTAAGGTTTCGAGGCTGACGTTTGGCAACTCGAACCTTCAGCTCCCTCCACAGATTTCCTATGGGATTAAGGTCTGGAGACTGGCTAGGCCACTCCAGGACCTTAATGTGCTTCTTCTTGAGCCACTCCTTTGTTGCCTTAGCCGTGTGTTTTGGGTCATTTTCATGCTGGAATACCCATCCACAACCCATTTTCAAGTTCTGGGCTGATTCCTCACCGTTCTCATGATCATTGCAACTCCACGAGGTGAGATCTTGCATGGAGCCCCAGGCTGAGGGAGATTGACAGTTCTTTGTGTTTCTTCCATTTGCGAATAATCGCACCAACTGTTGTCACTTTCTCACCAAGCTGCTTGGCGATGGTCTTGTAGCCCATTCCAGCCTTGTGTAGGTCTACAATCTTGTCCCTGATATCCTTGGAGAGCTCTTTGGTCTTGGCCATGATGGAGAGTTTGGAATCTGATTGATTGATTGCTTCTGTGGGCAGGTGTCTTTTATACAAGTAACAAACTGAGATTAGGAGCACTCCCTTTAAGAGTGTGCTCCTAATCTCAGTTTGTTACCTCTATAAAAGACACCTGGGAGCCAGAAATCTTTCTGATTGAGAGGGGGTCAAATACTTATTTCCCTCATTAAAATGAAAATCAATTTATAACATTTTTGACATGCGTTTTTCTGGATTTTGTTGTTGTTATTCTGTTTCTCACTGTTCAAAAAAACCTACCATTAAAATTATAGACTGATAATGTCTTTGTCAGTGGGCAAACATACAAAATCAGCAGGCGATCAAATACTTTTTTCCCTCACTGTACATACATACATATACAGTGAGGGAAAAAAGTATTTGATCCCCAGCTGATTTTGTACGTTTGCCCACTGACAAAGACATGATCAGTCTATAATTTTATTGGTAGGTTTATTTGAACAGTGAGAGACAGAATAACAACAAAAAATCCAGAAAACGCATGTCAAAAATGTTATAAATTGATTTGCATTTTAATGAGGGAAATAAGTATTTGACCCCTCTGCAAAACATGACTTAGTACTTGGTGGCAAAAACCTTGATGGCAATCACAGAGGTCAGACGTTTCTTGTAGTTGGCCACCAGGTTTGCACACATCTCAGGAGGGATTTTGTCCCACTCCTCTTTGCAGATCTTCTCCAAGTCATTAAGGTTTCGAGGCTGACGTTTGGCAACTCGAACCTTCAGCTCCCTCCACAGATTTCCTATGGGATTAAGGTCTGGAGACTGGCTAGGCCACTCCAGGACCTTAATGTCCTTCTTCTGAACCTTTCTATTCTCATTGTTTCTACAGATTGTAAATTGAAAATAAACATTTTTGCTAAAAGTATTATTATATTATTGATAGATTGACTATGACTTTTCAGATCACCCAGTAATGCTATCTGCAGGGTTAGCTCCAGGTAAATGTAGCTTAGTGGGTAAGAGCGTTGTGCCAGTAACCGAAAGGTCGCTGGTTCTAATCCCCGAGCCGACTAGGTGAAAAATCTGTCGATGTGCCCTTAAGCAAGGCACTTAACCCTAATTGCTCATGTAAGTCGCTCTGGATAAGAGCGTCTGCTAAATGACGTAAATGTAAATATTGCAATCCTTTAGCCATTCCTGGACCTGTGTCCAAAAACAAGCTACAAATGGACAGTAGCAAAACAAATGATCTAATGATTCTGTCTTTTCGCAGCAAAATCTGCAGAGCTGGGAATATTGTATCCCCCATATAAATAACATTATATTGGTAACAATAATTGTATATAATAATTTAAATTGAAAAATTATAAGTTTTGAATCCGGTGTCGTTTTGCATATCAGTTCATAAACACTATGCCATGGGATCGGTATGTCAAAAATCTCTTCCCAACTATTTTGCAATCTATATGGAATGGCTGTCAATCCTTTGGTCCTTAAATGAAGCTGGTATACTTTGTTATTTATCGCAGTTTTCTTTAACCAATTATGTTCTTTAATGCAAGGCCGACAGACAAGTTCCTTACATTTTCCCCCTTCCACTTTCCTCTTCCATTTTTGCTGTAATGCTGCAATTATTTGGTTGTAATTTTGGGTAGAGCAGACATTTCCATATGTTTTTGTTAGCTGCATGTGCGACATAACTCCACCAGTCCTACCGATGATATCATTTACGAAGATTATACTTTTTGTTTTTTTATCAATTAGTATATTTGAGTTTAACCACAATATTTGTTGCATTATTTGTTCTGTCGTTTCTGGAGGATTAAATTGAAATTGCAACCAAATTTCTATGGCTTGTTTTAGAAATAGTGATATTTGGGAGATGATTTCCTTTTCAGATAACTGAAAGTGTGAGGTTGTAATCTGAATAAAGGGAAAAAGGCCATTCTTGAACATTGGGTGAGACAATCTTACTAATTTGCTAGAGAACCAGTTCGGATTTAAGTATAACTTTTGTATGACTGAAGCTTTTAGTGATAAGTCTAATGCTTTAATATTTAATAATTTCTGTCCTCCGAATTCATATTCATTATATAAATAGGTCCGTTTAATTTTGTCTGGCTTGCCATTCCAAATAAAATGGAATCTGTTCGCTAGGCGTAGGCAAGACCATAAGCAAATAGGTAAACTGGGATAATACTAAAGAGTTAATCAAGGTGATTTTTCCACATTTGGAATATGTATTCCGAGTATATCCACCCCTAGTTGCACAGTTTCTCCTGAATGAGTGCCCCCTCAAGCCACATTAATACATTTGACCTCAAATCCATAGAGATCCCCTTAACCCTCCTTACAGACCAGTTGTCTCAGGGTTGGTGGACTCACAGAAAGGGTCTCCAGTTTTGTAGATCATCACATTAAAGAGTTTGTCCCTAAACTGAAGTCATACATCAAGACCAGCACTCAATTCCTTGTGTTCATCAATAGCCTCCCACGTTGAACCAAGGAACTATATTGTGCATCTTGGACTTGTATACCAACACGCCACACCAACAAGGCCTGGAGACATCAGAACACTATCTTGATACCAGACCAGTACACAACCCCTCCACAAGCTTCACCATCAGTCTGGCTTCTTTTGTTTTTAAAATAAATGTATTTTTCTTCAATAATAAGCCCTACCTCCCACTGGCAAGGGAACAAAGATGGCTCCTATATAGTTATGCTAATCTTTTTGTTTGCAGACTATAATAATAATATGCCATTTAGTAGACGCTTTTATCCAAAGCGACTTACAGTCATGTGTGCATACATTTTTACGTATGGGTGGTCCCGGGGATCGAACCCACTACCCTGGTGTTACAAGCGCCATGCTCTACCAATTGAGCTACAGAGGACAAGAGGAATGTTTTTTCACATGACCCTAACATTAACAATTTTCCCCCCCATATTGTTACTTGGAGACTTTATATCGATAGTTTTTTTACTATGACAGGGAGACATTACAATGTTGGAACACTTTCAGAGGTTTATAAATGTATGAAATTTACTATGAATTATAACACTGAAACTATTACCTTTTTGGACATAAGGATCACTAACAATTAAGTATTTGATCCTCTGATCTACAGTGGGGAAAAAAAGTATTTAGTCAGCCACCAATTGTGCAAGTTCTCCCACTTAAAAAGATGAGAGAGGCCTGTAATTTTCATCATAGGTACACGTCAACTATGACAGACAAAATGAGTTTAAAAAATCCAGAAAATCACATTGTAGGATTTTTATTAAATTTATTTGCAAATTATGGTGGAAAATAAGTATTTGGTCAATAACAAAAGTTTCTCAATACTTTGTTATATACCCTTTGTTGGCAATGACACAGGTCAAACGTTTTCTGTAAGTCTTCACAAGGTTTTCACACACTGTTGCTGGTATTTTGGCCCATTCCTCCATGCAGATCTCCTCTAGAGCAGGGATGTTTTGGGGCTGTCACTGGGCAACACGGACTTTCAACTCCCTCCAAAGATTTTCTATGGGGTTGAGATCTGGAGACTGGCTAGGCCACTCCAGGACCTTGAAATGCTTCTTACGAAGCCACTCCTTCGTTGCCCGGGCGGTGTGTTTGGAATCATTGTCATGCTGAAAGACCCAGCCACGTTTCATCTTCAATGCCCTTGCTGATGGAAGGAGGTTTTCACTCAAAATCTCACGATACATGGCCCCATTCATTCTTTCCTTTACACGGATCAGTCGTCCTGGTCCCTTTGCAGAAAAACAGCCCCAAAGCATGATGTTTCCACCCCCATGCTTCACAGTAGGTATGGTGTTCTTTGGATGCAACTCAGCATTCTTTGTCCTCCAAACACGACGAGTTGAGTTTTTACCAAAAAGTTATATTTTGGTTTCATCTGACCATATGACATTCTCCCAATCCTCTTCTGGATCATCCAAATGCACTCTAGCAAACTTCAGACGGGCCTGGACATGTACTGGCTTAAGCAGGGGGACACGTCTGGTACTGCAGGATTTGAGTCCCTGACGGCGTAGTGTGTTACTGATGGTAGGCTTTGTTACTTTGGTCCCAGCTCTCTGCAGGTCATTCACTAGGTCCCCCCGTGTGGTTCTGGGATTTTTGCTCACCGTTCTTGTGATCATTTTGACCCCACGGGGTGAGATCTTGCGTGGAGCCCCAGATCGAGGGAGATTATCAGTCTTCCATTTCCTAATAATTGCTCCCACAGTTGATTTCTTCAAACCAAGCTGCTTACCCATTGCATATTCAGTCTTCCCAGCCTGGTGCAGGTCTACAATTTTGTTTCTGGTGTCCTTTGACAGCTCTTTGGTCTTGGCCATAGTGGAGTTTGGAGTGTGACTGTTTGAGGTTGTGGACAGGTGTCTTTTATACTGATAACAAGTTCAAACAGGTGCCATTAATACAGGTAACGAGTGGAGGACAGAGGAGCCTCTTAAAGAAGAAGTTACAGGTCTGTGAGAGCCAGAAATCTTGCTTGTTTGTAGGTGACCAAATACTTATTTTCCACCATAATTTGCTAATAAATTCATTAAAAATCCTACAATGTGATTTTCTGGATTTTTTTTCTCAATTTGTCTGTCATAGTTGACGTGTACCTATGATGAAAATTACAGGCCTCATCTTTTTAAGTGGGAGAACTTGCACAATTGGTGGCTGACTAAATACTTTTTTCCCCCACTGTATATACCAAACCCACAGACCACAACACCATTTTACATGCTAACTGCTATCACCCTACCGCTGAAGAAAAGCCTTTAGATTTAGCCAGTGGTAACTTGTTGAATAGACACTGGCTGGAATGCGGTTTTAACCAATCAGCATTCAGGATTAGACCCACCCTTTGTATGCTGGCTAAATTTGAAGATTTGTATTGTCAAAGGGAATGGCTACAAGAAGCTGAACTCAAATTAGAAATGTGGGAAAGTAAACATACAGTGCCTTCGCAAAGTATTCAGAACCCTTGACTTTTTCCACATTTTGTTACGTTACAGCCTTATTCGCCTTATGTAGCCCCGCCCACTTGACCCAGTTCCATTCGAACGCGATTTTGTTTCACAACTTCCGTCAACGCTAGCGAATTACCTCAGAGCGGTGGCTAGCTAATAATTAAAAAACGCGCATCATTAACACATCTTAACAAATAAACAAAAACAAAACATGGCTCACATTTGTGAACACACACAAATGGCTCTTCGGAGGTTGGATGGTATCACCGTACCCCATCCGTCCATGATTAATAATTGGGTGGATGACATGATAAAATGGCCTGAAATGACGTATGGGGACATGTTTTATTACTTCGTGCTCTCCTTGGAGGTGGCTGGTTCCAATATGAAAAAGTACAAAAGTACAGAGGCCTATCAGTACCTCCACAGTGTTAAGGTAGGCCTAGTTTTTCTTCACCAGGAGGAGGGAAAAGGATTGGTATTTTTTAAGGTCGATGTTCAGCCCAGCCAATCAAGCAGCTCTTACCACTCTGCTTGGGTACTTGTATCCAACAACGGATCAGTAGAGACGGCTTGATGCGCTTGCATCGCTGGCCTTGGAAAGTCATACAGCCTCAATTTTGTGGAAGGTAGGCTAATAAGCAAAGTCACTTGCATTTCTATGTCTAACATTACTTAACATAAGCGATAACAGCATACAAGCAGCCTGCATGTGTTGTGGTGACAGTTACTATAATCCATAGGCTAATGTTATGATAGAGTTCTCAGATGATATCTATGATCAATCTCCGCATTACTTGGTCTTGTAATTGATGTTTATAGCCTATTTTCTTCATTCCTTTTATAGATGAAAGTGTGCAATACTGCCTTATCTAGACACAGAATGATAAAATAGTCAAGCTTAACATAGCAGTTAGACCAAACGTTTTGTTGGATGAAAGCTGAATTGAGAATGTCATGATTTATTGGTTATGTTAACATGTATTTGGGAATCAACAGAACTGCTGTATTAATGTGGGGAATGTTGGTGAAGCAAGGTAGGTTTATGGAGTCCAGGTGAGTAGGGTATAACATTTATTGAAACATGTCCGCATCACATGTATTTCTTTAGTGTTATTGTTTTTCTGGGTGAATTAGGTTTGTAAAATATCCTTGTGGTTGGGGGTAATGCCTAAAGTATGGTAAGTATAAGTGGTCTCATCTCATTGGGAACAATAGCAAGGTAAGTTTATGATGAAACTTGCATGTGTTTTGATAAAGGCGATCACATAGTTCTCAGTCACACAATTGTTAATAATGGGATTTTCTCTGAATGTCTTTTTTTGTAACAAACATTCTATCACAGGTGCAGAATGCAGTGTCCAGTGGGCTAACTGGCATAGCCTGCACAGATGAGCAGCGACAATGGAATGCAGGGACTCGGAGGAACCTTGAGCCAAAGAGGTTAAACAGCATTGACTTCACACACCATAAGGCCAGTGACCAATATGCAGAAAAGCTTCCAGAATGTCCACCCCTGCCTCCCACTCATGCATTCCACTCACAGGAGGAATTGAATAGGAGCCTGAGACACCTGAATCAGCCTGTGGGGAGTCTGCTCTATAAGTGTGTTAATGCTGAACCGACAATAATATCACAACCAGTAGCATCCCAGCTAAAATTGTACTGAAAGGAATATTTATTGGTGGCTATACCATTTTAATGTATTTGAACTGATGTGTGTCTCTTCTGTTCAATGCTTTCTAACTCCATATAATAACTTAATGTAAATGTTAATATAGATGATCTACTCTTTCCCAGCCACATGGAGAGCATGTCAATTACAACTGCCAGAAGTGCCTGTCCTACAATGAATTTGTGAAACTTGACCCAACCCAGTCGACTGCTTTGGAAAAGATCACAAAGGAGCAGAGTGCCTCACATTTGTGGCATGACTCAAGGAAGCTTTGAGTTACTGCAAGTTCAGCCAAGAAGGTCCCTGTCAGGGAATCCACCAACCCTGGTAAGTTTCTCCAGGAGCATCTGTATCCCAGGTTCTGAGGGAATGCAGCCACACACTACGGGAAAGATAATGAGCTGATGGCCTCCCAGTGCCTGGAAGACCGTGGATACTCTGTGGACCACAGAGGCCCTGTTGTCAGTGTTGAAGAGCCATGGCTATCAGCAAGCCCTGACAGAGTGCTGAACTCCAGGGAGCTGTTGGAGATCAAGTGTCCTGTCATGGGGAAGGGCTGAGATTCTCTGGATGATGTCTTCAATAGCAAAGCCTGTGATGTGAAGGTGGTGGAGGGCACACCCCAACTGCAACCACATGGGCCATGTGGCTACTACATGCAGGTGCAAATTGGCATCTTTTGCACAGGACTGTGCAGGTTGTTCCTGGTGCTCATCTGGACTCCGTCCCAGCAAGTCATCCCTGTTCCCTGTGATGCACAGTTCTGTGCAGAGAATGTCCTGAGGTTGAAGGCATTCTACTTTACACACATGCTGCCATTTATTGTTGAGGAGCATCAGGCAGGCAGATTGTCACTGAGTGACAAATACATGCAGCTCTGTAGAAGTATGTAGTCAGATGTCTCTCCTGTTTGCAGTTACTATTAACAAATTGTTTTTCAATTAAAAAGCCTGACTTAATGCATCAACAGTCACAGTATTGTGGAAATAGTTTTTATGGCTTAGTTTTTTATTAATATTAATGAGTATGTAAAACAAATAATTAAGTTGAGTTATGGAATTAATTGACATTTATTTAACGTAACTTTTGACACAACTTTAATTCATATTGGGAAATCGACCCTGTGAATGGCATTTGACTGGTCAGTTCATTCAACATTTTCATGAATGATATCACCACGCAGGTTACACAGGGCAGCACAGATTTGAAGTATTTTGTCCATTTTAGATGAGAGGTTGATTGGCACTGTCTGTGAGATGATTCTAAACCGTTTGAGCCTTAGAATTACGCGTTCCACATCAACCCTCACATTAGCTACCCGTCTTGTCCATGTGGTGTCCTCCTCTGACAGCTGTGCGCCACTTTTTGTGAAGGCTGGAATTGTTAATTTGACATTCCTCTCGTGTAGCAGATCACGGATAGTGAAGCCCCGGTCAGCCATGACCTCATCACCTGGACAGAGGTACTCCAGGAACCCAGAATCCGATGTTATATATTTGTCGCTACATCTACCTCCACATGCTGAGGAGATGAACATCACTAGACCACAAGGTGCAATGGCCACCAGGTACTTGATAGCGTTCTGGGCGTAGTAATGGCTGAATGACACACCCCTTGAATCCAGATTATTGCACTTCTGTAAAGCAGTTTCTGAGCAGTCAATAATGCAGGTTGTTCCTGGGTAGTGGTCCTTAAAACATTGTGGCATTGTAGCACGGATGGTCTCCCTTGGCAGCCATGGAATGTACTCCCTCAGATTCTCTTCCATCATGTCAATCCAATAACTAATCACTCGACTGACAATACTCTGGGAAACACCAAACCTTTCTGTTAGGTACTGCTGCAGCAAGTTGAGCTTCAGCTTCATCAGTGTCATCAGGAGTTGGTCTGTCAGGTCTAACTGAAAGCTGTCTTTGTAGTGGGGTAGAAGATGTTCCACCAGCATAGAAAAGGCGCAAGAGACAAGCCTGTATACAGTGTACAGAGGGCTTCGTTCCTCAGCAGGGTTTTGTAGAGAGATGCTGCTGGGCACTGTGTCCCTGCCTCACAAGTAGTGGGCTTTACATGATCACCTGAGCTGTAGTTGTGATCACTTACAGAAGGGTCTTCCCATTGGGTTTGGGCATCATTCTCTGAAGGCATATCCATTACTTCTATCTGTGTTGGCCAATCCCCATTTTCAATTTGGTGAACACTTGAGCCTGTTGTGTCATCTGTTAAGAAATCAGTATGGCTTGTTAAACAAGTCAATGGACAATTAATTTTTAAAAACGTACAATAAAACGTACAATACTGCATGGACGCTCCTAATAATATTTAATAATCATAACAATTAAGTATATATAAAATGGGAATTTTTTATTGAGTTGTAAAGGAAATAAATTGTGCTATTATGAGACTGCGCTTAGATACAAGAGCAAGAGGGAGAACCAAAGTGAGAGCAGGCAAACTGCTCAAGCATTAGGCTTACCTGTCACTGATGACTGCCTGACCAACACCCAACGCTTCTTCACCAGTGGAGCATCGTAGCCAAGCCATTTTTCTGGGTAAGGATGCTCCACTGTAGGCTTCTTGTCAAAGAAGTGGTAGGAGCACACAAAGGGACGTTTTGGTGGTTTCTTTAGGTTCAACGCTTTGAGCCGCAAAGACTCTGTGTCTTTAGGAGGTGGATGCAGGTCGAATGGAGCTCCACAGGTACATTCAGATCGACGTAGAGGTTGGTGTTCAAAACACTGATGTTGTAAAATCATCCAAATATTGTGACAGCCTCATACTGAACATATGCTTGTCATGTTGATCGATTTTAGGTACCACTTTTGCAATGCGCTAGCGTCCCGCAAATGTTACCAGAAATAGAAACACAATTGCAACTAACTCGCCGCGATCACTGTGGCGTTCCAGAATAAGGCGGTTTTTAAAAAAAGAATCCTAAACAATCTACACACAATATCCCATAATGACAAGCGAAAATAGTTTTTTTTACATTTTGGCACATTTATTCAAAATAAAAAACATAAATACCTTATTTACATAAGTATTCAGACCCTTTGCTATGTGACTCGAAATTGAGCTCAGGTGCATCCTGTTTCCATTGATCATCCTTGAGATGTTTCTACAACTTGATTGGAGTCCACCTGTGGTAAATTCAATTGATTGGACATGATTTGGAAAGGCACACACCTGTCTATATAAGGTCCCACAGTTGACAGTGCATGTCAGAGCAAAAACCAAGTCATGATGTAGAAGGAATTGTTCGTAGAGCTCCGAGACAGGATTGTGTCGAGGCATAGATGTGGGGAAGGGTACCAAAAAATGTCTGCAGCATTAAAGGTCCTCAAGAACACAGTGGTCTCCATCATTCTTAAATGGAAGAAGTTTGGAACCACCAAGACTCTTCCTAGAGCTGGCCACGCAGCCAAACTGAGCAATCAGGGGAGAAGGGCCTTGGTCAGGGAGGTGACCAAGAACCCGATGGTCACTCTGACAGAGCTCTAGAGGTCCTCTGTGAAGATGGGAGAACCTTCCAGAAGGATAACCATCTCTGCAGCACTCCACCAATCAGGCCTTTATGGTAGAGTGGCCAGACGGAAGCCACTTCTCAGTCAAAGGCACATGACAGCCCACTTGGAGTTTGCCAAAAGACTCTCAGACCATGAGAAACAAGATTCTCTGGTCTGATGAAACCAAGATTGAACTCTTTGGCCTGAATGCCAAGCGTCACATCTGGAGGAAAACTGACACCATCCCAAAGGTGAAGCATGGTGGTGGCGGAATCATACTGTGGGGATGTTTTTCAGCGGCAGGGTCTGATGAAAACCTGCTCCAGAGCGCTCAGAACCTCAGACGAAGGTTCACCTTCCAACAGGACAACGACCCTAAGCACACAGCCAAGACAACACAGGAGTGGCTTCAGGACAAGTCTCTTATTGTCCTTGAGTGGCCCAGCCAGAGCCCGGACTTAAACCCGATCTAACATTTCTGGAGAGACCTGAAAATAACTGTGCATCAACAAAGTACTGAGTAAAGGGTCTGAATACTTATGTAAATGTAATATTTCAGTTTTTTATTTTGAATAAATTAGCAAACATTTCTAAACCTGTTTTTGCTTTGTCATTATGGGGTATTGTGTGTAGATTGATGAAGGGAAAAAAACAATTTAGTACATTTTAGAATAAGCCAGTAACCTAACAAAATGTGGAAAAAGTACTTTCCGAAGGCACTGTAGGTGAGACTAAATGTTCACTTAATCCCTTAAGGAACATACCATTGAACAGAAACTCTATCAAAATAGAAGATCTTAAAAATCCAGTGGCCAGACATTTTAAAGCAAATCATCACATATCAGCATTCTCTTTTATTGGAATTGAGAAAATGTCCCTTGGTCCAAGAGGTGGTGACATTAATCAATTTAGAAAGTGTAGAGAGGCGTTTTATAGATTCCATTTCAAAAGTCTTAATCCTAATGGTATGAACGAGGAATTCATTATCAAGGATTTCCTCTAGTAAGCACATCTCTTATTTTTCCTTATTTATCATTGGTAATGTCATGAGTGTCTGTTTACATTGTCAGGTGGTAATACACTCTACTGTCTATATCATTGGGCGCATTCGATTATACTGAGCCGCAGGGCACCGGGCAAAGGCCTGTTACGTCATCGGGTGAACGCCGGGAGGGAGGAGCGCCCTTCTCAAATCGAACAGTAATCTGTGCCGCTCGGTCATTTTGTCAACAAGGCAGCATGGTGCATCGTCCAGAAACATTTTCCATAAAATAAATGTTTGAATTTTCTAACTTGTTTTCATTGGGAAGGCAAATAAAGCTCAAAGGCAATCACTTTTGCATGTGAAATAGAATCCTACTCATTACTCCACGCGCTCCTACGTCACTTTGTTTTGAGCCGACATCGCCGTGGGCTTTGAATGGGGCGCCTGGCTCACGCCCAGGAGGCAGTCCGGTTCCAAAACTAATGCAATCAACTTTCACCCAGTGCAAAACATGCCTACACGGCCGCCCGGGCGAGATTAATCGAACCCCCTCATTGAAAGCATATGTACATGTTCTATTGGCCAGTACAACATATCACAATCTATTGGTCAGTCTATGCTAATAATAATTGGTCAGATTCATGTAACTCTTCCAACCTATCATTTTATGTTATTTTGGTGTTTTCACATTCCATTGGTCAGTGCAACATGCACTCACAATCAATTGGTTGGTCTTTCTACAACTGTTTTAACCTATCACATGTTTTTATTTGCATATTCTTTGTGATTGGTCCCTGACGCCATTTTAAAATGTTCAAAAGCCTCATTCCTTCTTTTTTCTGTAAAAACCCTGAAAATGCCAAAAGCTGAAATGCGTTGGTTCAACTCTTTGCAATAAAGAAGCTTTTTTTATTTTAATTCCATTTGTGCTCCAAGTGTTGCTGATCTCCTCTACCTCTATTGAAGGAGCACACTGAGCCGGAGGTTATGGAAATCTTTCTCTAGAGGGCTTAAAATGTATAAGGTAATATGATCCGCTCTAATGCTGTGCAGCCCTGGGGCCTCTCACATTCAGTGCTATCATTCACAAATCCATGTCCAGCAATCACACAAACACACAGCGCTGAATTATGGCTTCACATGGCCACTCTTGTCCAATCCATCACCCCAACAGCCATAAATTAAGATGGTGAGCTCACACTTTGGGGTGAATTTACAGACTCATGATTAAGAGGCCTCAGTGTGAGGCCAGGTACAGTAGGTTTATAAGGGAAAAAACAACCAAACATTGCCACATTTTGAGTTATGACTGACTGCTCGGGCCATGTCCACCTGCCTCTTCAGAATACCAACACACAGAACAGGATTGTGTGTGTATTGACATTTGTATTTTAACTACAGTATATCCTCTCTTCTTGGTTTTCCTCATATGTAGCCCTATAGGGGATATACTTTACTGTGTAACGCTGATTCTGATCATTTTAACCATTGCCATGGCCTGACAACTGTGTGTACAGTGAGGTGGTATGGAAGAAGACCTTACCAGGGACAGTCACACAGCCATCACTGAAGGAGATGTCATCTATGGCCATGGTCTCAGAGGGGTCACTGTCACCAGAGAGCACCCCTAGAATGATGACCTGTAATACACAGGACAGAGGAACATCATACAGTGTGTGTGTGAGTGTGCGCAGTGGCATGTCCAGGGGGTGGTCCAGGGTGGTCACGGCCCTCCCTGAAATCTGATTGGCCACCCCAGTGTCCCCCCCAGAAATTCTGAGATCTGATAGGTCGTCTCTGAATATATTGATAATTTTGACAAAGACTCAGCAAGACATTCTCACTGGAGAAAGCATCCGAGCGAGCGAAACAGCGCCCCTCTGTCTTAGTATGTGACATGTCATTATTTTTGGCCAGACAGCATCAGATACATGGGCTACAGATACTAAGACACAGGGGCGCTTTCTCTGGTGAAATAAATTCAGCCTCTTGCGAATTGAAGGACAATTATGAAACACGGATAGACACGAATGAGAAATCATTTTATACGTTTGTTTCTTTTTGTATTGTTAAAATTGTTGGGGAAGCCTGGCTTCCCTTGCCACTATGAATACATGCCACTTTGTAGTCTGAATGTCATTAAACACTCACATCAGTAGAACACTTTTTTGAGCTGAAAGACAATGGCCAGATAAGTCATCGTTTTAGTCAAAGTATGATATATTTGGGCTTGAAGTGCCAAATCCAAATGTGTGACTTTGAATGTTTCCGTGAGTCTTACGTGTCTTTTCCTATGAGATGACGTGCAAATTATTTTCAGCCTACATTTTGTTTTAGGGCTGGGTTTTATTTAAATGTTATGCTGTGTTCAGTGCATTCAAGACAACTGGGTCATCCAACTCGGAATTCCAAGTCGGAAACTCTGGCATCTTTTTAGAGCTCCGCCTTTCCGACCTGAAGATCACTGACATCATGATTTGACCTAGTTTTTTCCCTGAGTTCCCAGTTGTTTTGAAAGCACCATTAACACCCACCAGCATTGCAATGTTTATTAATCAAAAACACCTGCTGCAAAGTTCTTTCTATTCGCGAGTCGTCTGAGAGCCAAACAGTTTTTCTCTGTAGCCTACACCTGGGTTTCCACTAGATAAAACAGCCACAAAGTCAAAATAGGCTATATCGCACAAATTCATGAAAACTAAAATTAGCTTTTTGGTCTTAATTTAAGGTTAGATTTAGGCTAATGTTAGCAGTGTGGTAAAGGTTAGGGTTAATGTGAGAGTTAGGTTTAAAATCAGATTTTAAGAATAGAAAATATAGAAATAGAGGGGTTTATGACTTTGTGGCTATGTTAACTAGTGATGACCCTACACTTGGCAGCCTTGCCATGGAGCAAATTAAAATATGGGGTGCAGCAAATTATCATTATCATACCAGCAAATTATCATAATCCATTGGATAATTTGTCAAGTTTCACTTATTTTTTAGCTAGTCTGCATTATTTTTAAAAAATATGACCATTTTATAAATGGTAAAATTGCATGATACTGTACAATTGCATTTTAGAACCCCGCTGCCCTGTCGCCCCAAGATGAATGGTTTTGACCACTAATGTTTTAGGCAATTTTGTTTTGCATGTAGGGTTTGCTCATTTTTGAACATTCCATTGATCCTAAAGAGAAATCTCCACCCACCCGGGGCACCGGGCCATGCAAAACTCGCCCATTGCTTCAATACACGCTCCAAACCATTCATTAGGCTATCCATATTACCGGAGCTTATACTCTATTTCTATGGCGGATTCACAGCCACAATTTATATAATGCATTGATATACACAGTGTACAAAACATTAGGAACACCTTCCTAATATTGAGTTGCACCCCCTTTTGCCCTCAGAACAGCCTCAATTCGTCGGGGCATGACTCTACAAGGTGTCGAAAGTGTTCCATAGGGATGCTGGCCCATGTTGACTGTCAGTTGACTAACTGTAGCCCATCTGTGTCAGCCTCCTTTGTCCTCTTTTATCAATGACCCGTTTTCGACCACTGGCCTGTCATTGGCTGGATGTCCTTTGGGTGGTGGACCATTCTTGATACATACAGAAAACTGTTGAGTGAAAAACCCAGCAGCGTTGTAGTTCTTGACACACTCAAACCGCTGCGCCTTGCACCTACTACCATACCCTGTTCAAAGGCACTTGAATCTTTTGTCTTGCCCATTCACCCTCTGAATGGGACACACACACAATCCATAGCTGTGTTCGAATACTCATACTAACATACTGTATACTACATACTTAATGAGTATATACTACAGACTATATACTATTAGTTCATTTTAGTATACTGTAAACAAACGGTATCCTTTCAGTTGAGTGTACTAGCGCTACACCTGTCTACTGGAAGTTGATGCTGTTGCTATGCAACTTGCTAGCTTGTTAGCATAACAAATTACTAGCTAGACATCTTACGACTTCATTAACAATGTCCATTGAGAACGCACATGACTATACCACTTAGCTAAGCTAAGAATGACGTGAATAATCAAATCAATAAATGTTGGGTAGTTAGTTAGATAGCATATAGTTATACTGACAAGTTCGATGTATTAGTAGCCAACTAACGTTAGGTAGCTAGCTAACATACCGGTACATACAAGCAACTGCTGTAATGACATGCTACGCGGTTCATAAGGCTAGCGTAGCTAACAAATTGTCAGCCAACATAACGTGTAACGGAACTTATTTGAAAAGTCATTACTTTATTACATTGCTCAACATTTTCTTAACATTTGTCATAATTAGTTAAAGCAATTAATTTGTATCCGCTCTCGTCGGACTTCAGCTGCATATTTTCCGCCATTTTCTTCACATCTGAAAATGTTGTGAAGCCATGCCCATTGTCTGAATAATTGCTTTATGGGCCCTAAAAGCACGGAAATAGTGTCCACTGCTTGTATACTTCGTATTTTGGTGAATGTAGTACAACATCCGGGAACTTTTGGCATACTAACTACATCCATACTATGAACAATAAGCATACTACATACTCAATTTACATCACAAATAGTATGGTTAGTGCGGTTAGTATGAGTATTCGAACACAGCTGATGTCTCAATTGTCTCAAGTCTTACAAATCCTTCTTTAACCTGTCTCCTCCCTTTCATCTACACTGATTGAAGTGGATTTAACAGGTGACATCAATAAGGGATTATAGCTTTCACCTGGATTCTCCTGGTCAGTCTATATCATGGAAAGAGCAGGTGTTCCTAATGTTTTGTGCACCCAGTGTATAGCTAGCTAGCTTCCTGAAATGATAAGAGAGAACAAAGAATATATCTATTTGACCATGTCTGTGTGCATGTCCAAATATTAATGATGTCAGGAATCCGACACGGTTTCACTGGAATTATCAAACGTCAAGAGTCAGACAAACGTCAACCCTCAACATGTCAACAGGTTGTATAGGCACGGTTTAGCTGAGACTCATCTCCTGACAGGTAGGCTGGTAGTCTTTTTCTGAAATATTTATTTTTACCTGACAGTAAAGGAGTTGTGTTAATAACACATTAAAAGGTAATACATTTTTACAGTCTTTAATATAAATGCCATATAGGAGGTCCCGTGAAAAACAAATAGAGACCCCCGAATGTCACAGTATAATTCGCACTCTGGATGGCACTTTCAAGTGAATTTACTACTGTATGCTAATACCCTTATATAAAATCCTGACCTTGAATGCAAGCACTGGAATTGGAATTGATTTATGATTTATTTGAAGAGGAAAAGTTTAGGGGGGCCAAACCTAAGCTGAAGCATTTAATGCGTTGAACCATCATAATTATATTTTAAAAAATCCACCATGCATCAATTAAGGTTCAAAATGTTATTGCCCCCCTGAACTGGGTCTTTACCCCACCTTGGTCACGCCATTCAAAACGTTCTGGACACGTCACTGTGTATGTGTGGTGTTCATGCGCACTTGTGTCCACCAAGTGTCCAAGTGTGTATGGTTAATAGTGCACTTAGCTAAGGCATCTTAGGACTGTGTTCATCTGACCAAACCTTTATATCTCTCTTCCTGTCTCTGCTATCAGCCTAATTCGCTGCTGTTCTGTTCAAAGTCCACAGGCTACATCTTCCACAGTGGAGTTTTACAACTCATCTGATTAGGACTGATTTGTGACTACATGAATCAGTGGCTTGTGTCATACCCACATCAGCATTATGCTATGACTCAACATTTCATATTTCTGTCAACAAGAGACTGATGAGACTGATGCAATTGGACAGATTCAATTCCAAGTCACTGTCTCAATATAATTCAAAACTCTAATTTCATCAAACTGAATCGTCTGACATGTACTGTTTGATCGGAAAATGAATTTGTTTGTGTCTCAAAGTGAAACTGAATGTCAGCATACATGCAGAGTTGACCTCTATTACATGAATCATTCAGCCATTTTGGAGCTGTGGAGATGTGGAGCTGGATAGTCCCAGTAGCAGATGGTCGAGACAGAGAGAGGGGTAACAGAAGGGGTGAGGCACCAGACAACAGGGTGGTGAGACCCGGTCTGTGTCTGTGGAGCAGAGGAGGACACTATCAGTAGGTTTCAGCTCAGTCCAGATGGCTAGAGTAGAGTCCAGTTGGGTCAGAACCAGCTAAGAGGCTCTGGACCCCCATTTAATGCTACACGCTATGCCTGACAGCTTTATGCATCAATGGTCAATAATGACATTACATGCAAAAACAACAAACAGAGACAAGATAGTTAGCTCTTGATCTGTGATTTCTGCAATCCTATTGATGGTTGCATGTACACTATATATACAAAAGTATGTGGACACCCCTTCACACCCGTTGCTGACAGGTATAAAATCGAGCACACCGCCATGCAATCTCCATAGACAAACAGTGTCAGTAAAATGTCCTTACTGAAGAGCTCAGTGACTTTCAAAGTGGCACCGTCATAGGATGCCACCTTTCCAACAAGTCAGTTCATCAAATTTCTGCCCTGCTAGAGCTGCACCGGTCATGCAGTGTATAACCTACCAAACTGTACAGCCAGTAACTGTATGGTTTGTGATTGTGAATGACAGGTGAAAGTTGTGAGGCAGGTTGATACAGACCTGGAATTGGTGAGCACTGGTGAAAGGTATCACTGTCCGTAGCCATGTGTGTGCCTGTGTTTCTGACTGGTTCCACACAGAGTGGCTCCAACCTAGTGGGTATTTTTGGGTCAGGACCTGTAAAGACCCACTCACCACACCCACATGGTGATAGAAGGTCAGCTGTAGAGGGGAGGACACGTGGCATGTCAGTAAAGGAGGTTGACAGCCAGTCAACACAATGGCAGGATTAACCGGGTGTTATTAACGGTGTGTTTTACCCAGCATGTCTTTGAGGGCAGGAACACAGGACTCCTCAAGTAAGCCTGTGCTGTCTCTCCTGTCACAGGCCACAGAGCCAGGTAATGAGCTGGAGGAGCGAGAGAGAGGGAAAGAGAGTATAAAATGTCCAATGTTCTTGAGTGCTCGTGTATTTTGAGTAGGCAAGTCTGTGCATCATGCTCAAGAACGGCCCAAATCATTTACCAAAGTAGCTTTTTAAATTCTGAGCTCATCATTGCGGTACCTGATTGGTTGTTGGCATGGTCGTGTTTAGGTCCGGTGGTGTTGAACCCTGTTCTTCTGGTCCATCCTAAGTGTGTTTCAGCACTGGGTAACAGGTCACAGAACCCCTGCTCAAAGTCACACCTAGTGTATCCAGAACCTTCACAAAAAAAAATGCTTATAACCACCAAGAACATTCATGAACACAGAACACAGCAGGTCGGCCAGTGGACACCATGACTCTGGGTTCCAAATGGCACGCTATTCCCTATATACTGTAGTTCACTACTTTTGACCAGAGCCCTATGGACTATATAGTAGTTTAAGAGCCCTCTGAGGTGCACGGTTCCGCTGTAGGTTGTACTGTAGGCATCATAAATAACCATTTGTTTAGCAGATCTGCTTAAACTCCCTAAAGTGTTACTTTACGACCCTCTGACAAAACTGCGCTATAAACCTTTGGTGTTAATATATTGTATTATTTGGAGGTAACATACCCATTCGTAGCCATAGGGTCAGTGAGGGAACCTTGTGAATGAAACTCAGGGAGAAGTGGTTGTATGAGGGAGCTATAGGTCAAGCTAAATGGCTGGACATAGCCAAAGTATCTCTAAAGACATAGGATGTCTCCCAAATGGCAACCTATTCCCTATGTAGTGCACTACAGTACTTTTGACCAGAGCCCTATGGGCCATGGTCAAAGGTAATACATTATATAGGGGACTAGGGTGCCATTTGGGACTCAGCCATATTGGAATGCATGGAGCTGAAGCAGTGGAGGACTAGCACCATAAATATTGATCTGTCTCTCTTTACTAGGGCAGCTCTAGGTAGTCATGTAGTTTGCCAGTCTAGGTGTTAGAACATGTGTATGGGTAAACATTCTGTGCATTTCCATTGGTGCAAAGTACAGGTAATCTCCTCATTTAAATACACATCTCTCCCCCATTTCATGTGACCATATAATGGTTATTTTCTATATATACAGTGGGGAGAACAAGTATTTGATACACTGCCGATTTTGCAGGTTTTCCTACTTACAAAGCATGTAGAGGTCTGTGATTTTTATCATAGGTACACTTCAACTGTGAGAGACGGAATCTAAAACAAATTGTATGATTTTTAAGTAATTAATTTGCATTTTATTGCATGACATAAGTATTTGATACATCAGAAAAGCAGAATTTAATATTTGGTACAGAAACCTTTGTTTGCAATTACAGAGATCATACATTTCCTGTAGGTCTTGACCAGGTTTGCACACACTGCAGCAGGGATTTTGGCCCACTCCTCCATACAGACCCGCACCAGATCCTTCAGGTTTCGGGGCTGTCGCTGGGCAATACGGACTTTCAGCTCCCTCCAAAGACTTTCTATTGGGTTCAGGTCTGGAGACTGGCTAGGCCACTCCTGGACCTTGAGATGCTTCTTACGGAGCCACTCCTTAGTTGCCCTGGCTGTGTGTTTCGGGTCGTTGTCATGCTGGAAGACCCAGCCACGACCCATCTTCAATGCTCTTACTGAGGGAAGGAGGTTGTTGGCCAAGATCTCGCGATACATGGCCCCATCCATCCTCCCCTCAATACGGTGCAGTCGTCCTGTCCCCTTTTCAGAAAAGCATCCCCAAAGAATGATGTTTCCACCTCCATGCTTCACAGTTGGGATGGTGTTCTTGGGGTTGTACTCATCCTTCTTCTTCCTACAAACACGGCGAGTGGAGTTTAGACCAAAAAGCTCTATTTTTGTCTCATCAGACCACACGAGCTTCTCCCATTCCTCCTCTGGATCATCCAGATGGTAATTGGCAAACTTCAGACGGGCCTGGACATGCGCTGGCATGAGCAGGGGGACCTTGCGTGCGCTGCAGTATTTTAATCCATGACGGCGTAGTGTGTTACTAATGGTTTTCTTTGAGACTGTGGTCCCAGCTTTCTTCAGGTCATTGACCAGGTCCTGCCGTGTAGTTCTGGGCTGATCCCTCACCTTCCTCATGATCATTGATGCCCCACGAGGTTAGATCTTGCATGGAGCCCCAGACCGAGGGTGATTGACCGTCATCTTGAACTTCTTCCATTTTCTAATAACTGCGCCAACAGTTGTTGCCTTCTCACCAAGCTGCTTGCCTATTGTCCTGTAGCCCATCCCAGCCTTGTGCAGGTCTACAATTTTATCCCTGATGTCCTTACACAGCTCTCTGGTCTTGGCCATTGTGGAGAGGTTGGAGTCTGTTTGATTGAGTGTGTGGACAGGTGTCTTTTATACAGGTAACGAGTTCAAACAGGTGCAGTTAATACAGGTAATGAGTGGAGAACAGGAGGGCTTCTTAAAGAAAAACTAACAGGTCTGTGAGAGACGGAATTCTTACTGGTTGGTAGGTGATCAAATACTTATGTCATGCAATAAAATGCAAATTAATTACTTAAAAATCATACAATGTGATTTTCTGGATTTTTGTTTTAGATTCAGTCTCTCACAGTTGAAGTGTACCTATGATAAACATTACAGACCTCTACATGCTTTGTAAGTAGGAAAACCTGCCAATTCGGCATCAAATACTTGTTCTCCCCACTGTATACTGTATATGTTTATATGCATTCCATAAACATGATCCTGTTTACAGGTCTACTGGGAAATAGGGTCTATGTAATGAACACTAAGAATTTCAATTGCTCTGAGATAGAGGTAATAGGTATTCTAGGTTTCTAGGAAAATTAAGTGTGGAAAACCATCTCATGCTTTTCATTTCTGAAGGGACATACTGCATATCATCAAATACCTCTTTAAATATCTCTTCAGCTCACAGAGTTAAAATAATTTTTGGGACAGTGCCATGTTCTCTTCTGTAGGGCTGCATTAGATCGAGCAAACTGAACACAGGGGCTGATTTTCATATTGTTCAGTTTGAAGTGTGTTTGGTTTGGTATGACAGTCATGACACAGCACATACAATATCTGATCAAATAATCTAATCTGTGTAACCTCAAAGATGGAGGCTACTTTTACATGTTATGTAGGCTTACGCATAATCTAAGAACGTTAATCTAATCACACAATTCCACATTTACATAGACACATCCCCTAATTAGTGATTTATTCTTTGGCTGAATAATCAATGATTCAAGAGTCTTCTGTAATCAACAATAAAGGAAATACAAATTATTATGAAAATCACTGACTCATTGAGCTGTATACTCACAATTTCTCTCATCGCTGCCATCCCCACAATAGTCAGTGAAGTCACACACATGGTCTTCAGACACACACCATCCCTGTTCACATGTAAACTCTCCTGGCCAGCATGTCCCAGCACACACAGAGACACACAGCAGAGAGCAGGCCAGCAGGCACAGAGGCCTCTGCAGTAAAGTCATCAGGTAGGTTATTCCAATACTCAGTCTAGTCCACAATCACACACTCACCCTTCACTTCCGTAAAACCATGTTGTTTTTACGAGAGGAACGAGTAAGGTACACGACAAAGGTAGTGCCTCGCGAATCACAGTTTACTTTGACAGCGAACAAGTTTTCTAGCTGTCGTTCCTGGTCAATAAATGGCTTTTATGACTGTTACTCAATGGCCTGGGTGTGTGTTTGTGTGTGTACTGTAAGGCTGTCCCTGTAATAAAAGCATTACAGAATGTAAGTAGTGATTTGCATAGGATGTTTTGTATTTATTGCACTGGCAATGCAATTGAAGACTGCTAGTGCCTTGCACATAATCAACATTTTTACATTTGTCATTTCACGGACACTCTTATCCAGAGCAACTTACAGGAGCAATTAGGGTGAAGTGCCTTGCTCAATGGCACATTGGCAGATTTTTCACCTAGGTGGCTCAAGGATTTGAACCTGCAACATTTAAGTTACTGGCCCAACACTCTAAACCACTGGCCCAACCTGCCACCCTAGTCTAGAGAGTACACTTTACATTGTGGGGTCCAGATAAGGACATTTACCACAAACCAATTATAATTCAAAGGGCTTTGTAGCACAACACAGGAGAGAGATTAACTCTGCATGGAAATATGAACTACATGCAAGAGGACCATTAGTTCTGCCCGACAGGGCCACTCGTACTTACAAATGTATGTTCAAACATAATTTCATTTCACTTGAATCAATAAGTAAAGAATATCATTCAGACGTACGTGCGGCAGACCGCTACAAGGGGCCAGGAGCCCAAATGAAATTAACCCTGGGACAAGAAGGACGATCAACAGCTCGCTGGAACTAAGAATGGCACCCTATTCCCATATTTAGTGCACTACTTTTGACTAGAGCTCTGGCCAAAAGTAGTGCACTGTATAGGGCACAGGTGTCAAACTCGTTCCATGTAGCTGAGTTGGTAGACCATGGCGCTTGTAATGCCAGGACACTGGGTTTGATTCCCGGGACCACCCATTTGTAAAAATGTATGCACACATGACTAAGTTGCTTTGGATAAAAACATTGTTAAATGGCATATATTATTATTATACAGTGAGGGAAAAAAGTATTTGATCCCCTGCTGATTTTGTACGTTTGCTCACTGACAAAGAAATGATCAGTCTATAATTTTAATGGTAGGTTTATTTGAACAGTGAGAGACAGAATAACAACAACAAAATCCAGAAAAACGCGTGTCAAAAATGTTATAAATTGATTTGCATTTTAATGAGGGAAATAAGTATTTGACCCCCTCTCAATCAGAAAGATTTCTGGCTCCCAGATGTCTTTTATACAGGTAACGAGCTGAGATTAGGAGCACACTCTTAAAGGGAGTGCTCCTAATCTCAGCTTGTTACCTGTATAAAAGACACCTGTCCACAGAAGCAATCAATCAATCAGATTCCAAACTCTCCACCATGGCCAAGACCAAAGAGCTCTCCAAGGATGTCAGGGACAAGATTGTAGACCTACACAAGGCTGGAATGGGCTACAAGACCATCGCCAAGCAGCTTGGTGAGAAGGTGACAACAGTTGGTGCGATTATTCACAAATGAAAGAAACACAAAATAACTGTCAATCTCCCTCGGCCTGGGGCTCCATGCAAGATCTCACCTCGTGGAGTTGCAATGATCATGAGAACGGTGAGGAATCAGCCCAGAACTACACGGGATGATCTTGTCAATGATCTCAAGGCAGCTGGGACCATAGTCACCAAGAAAACAATTGGTATCACACTACGCCGTGAAGGACTGAAATCCTGCAGCGCCCGCAAGGTCCCCCTGCTCAGGAAAGCACATATACAGGCCTGTCTGAAGTTTGCCAATGAACATCTGAATAATTCAGAGGAGAACTGGGTGAAAGTGTTGTGGTCAGATGAGACCAAAATGGAGCTCTTTGGCATCAACTCAACTCGCCGTGTTTGGAGGAGGAGGAATGCTGCCTATGACCCCAAGAACCCCATCCTCACCGTCAAACATGGAGGTGGAAACATTATGCTTTGGGGGTGTTTTTCTGCTAACGGGACAGGACAACTTCACCGCATCAAAGGGACGATGGACGGGGCCATGTACTGTCAAATCTTGGGTGAGAACCTCCTTCCCTCAGCCAGGGCATTGAAAATGGGTCGTGGATGGGTATTCCAGCATGACAATGACCCCAATCACACGGCCAAGGCAACAAAGGAGTGGCTCAAGAAGAAGCACATTATGGTCCTGGAGTGGCCTATCCAGTCTCCAGACCTTAATCCCATAGAAAATCTGTGGAGGGAGCTGAAGGTTCGAGTTGCCAAACGTCAGCCTCTAAACCTTAATGACTTGGAGAAGATCTGCAAAGAGGAGTGGGACAAAATCCCTCCTGAGATGTGTGCAAAGCTGGTGGCCAACTACAAGAAACGTCTGACCTCTGTGATTGCCAACAAAGGTTTTGCCACCAAGTACTAAGTCATGTTTTGCAGAGGGGTCAAATACTTATTTCCCTCATTAAAATGCAATCAATTTATAACATTTTTTACATGCGCTTTTCTGGATTTTTTTGTTGTTATTTTGTCTCTCACTGTTCAAATAAACCTACCATTAAAATTATAGACTGATCATGTCTTTGTCAGTGGACAAACGTACAAAATCAGCAGGGGATCAAATACTTTTTTCCCTCACTGTATATATTACAAAGGGAGCAATAGACCCTGGCCAGTTTAACTGTGACACTCTGGCTCCAGGGACTCTGATTTATGGAGCCAGGGTTGTTCATTTTCATTTGGGTGTATTTCTATGTTGGGATTTCTAGTTGTGCATTTCTATGTTGTGGTGGTTCTTGATTATTCATGTGACTCCCAATCGGAGGTAACGAGTGACAGCTGTCGGCTCGTTATCTCTGATTGGGAGCCATATTTAAACTGTTGTGGTTTCACTGTGTGTTTGTGGGTTTTTGTTCCGTGTTCAGTCGTGTACTGTTGGACTTCACGTTTCGTCAGTGTTTATTGTTTTGGTTAGTGTACTTTATCTTAATAAAGTCATGTTCACTCAACGCGCTGCGCTTTGGTCTACTCATTCGTCAGACGACCGTGACAGAAAAACCCACCATAAAAGGGACCAAGCAGCGTGTCCAGGAGCAAAGAGACTGGACATGGGAGGAGGCGCCTGGTAAGGAGATCGAGAGGCTGGCGATGGCCCAGGTGGGCAAATCGTGGTCCTGGGAGGACATGCTCGGGGGCAAGGGACCTTGGGGGAAGATCAAGGCCCTGGCGAGAGAGGAGCAACGGCGTCAGCAGGGTCATCGTTGGAAGGACGAGAGGCAACCCCAAAAAGTTTTTTGGGGGGCACATGGCTTGGGGCGGCTGGGCAGCAGGAGGCTGCCACAGGGAGACGTGGAGAGAAGGCTATCGGATTACGGGAGCCATTGGCGAGTAGAGGAAGGGAAGTTGTTGCGGCACGGCGTGAGAGACTGATGTGTGTTACCAGTCCGGTCCGGCCCGTTCCTGATCCCCAGTTAAAGCCAGTGGTGTGTGTTCCCAGTACGGACCGGCCTGTTCCTACTCCACGCATCAAGTCCACGGTGTGCGTCGCCAGTCCAGCCCGGCCTGTTCCTGCTCCACGCACAGAACCTACGGTGTGCGTCGCCAGCCCAGCCCGGCCTGTTCCTGCTCCACGCACAGAACCTACGGTGTGCGTCGCCAGCCCAGCCCGGCCTGTTCCTGCTCCACGCACAGAACCTAAGGTGTGCGTCGCCAGCCCAGCCCGGCCTGTTCCTGCTCCACGCACAGAACCTACGGTGTGCGTCGCCAGCCCAGCCCGGCCTGTTCCTGCTCCACGCACAGAACCTACGGTGTGCGTCGCCAGCCCAGCCCGGCCGGTTCCTGCTCCACGCACCAGGGATATGGTGCGCTCGTCAGCCCGGCCCGGCCTGTTCCGGCCACTCGCACCAGGGATACGGTGCGCGTCGCCAGCCCAGCCCGGCCTGTTCCTGCTCCACGCACCAGGGATATGGTGCGCTCGCCAGCCCGGCCCGGCCTGTTCCGGCCACTCGCACCAGGGATACGGTGCGCGTCGCCAGCCCAGCCCGGCCTGTTCCTGCTCCACGCACCAGGGATACGGTGCGCTTCGCCAGCCCGGCCCGGCCTGTTCCGGCCACTCGCACCAGGGATACGGTGCGCGTCGCCAGCCCAGCCCGGCCTGTTCCTGCTCCACGCACCATAAAAAGCCCTGAGATGCGTGTCCTCAGCCCGGTACCTCCAGTTCCGGCACCACGCACCAGGCCTACGGTGCGCCTCAGACGGCCAGAATCTGCCGTCTGCCCAACGGCGCCTGAACGGCCCGTCTGCCCAACGGCGCCTGAACGGCCCGTCTGCCCAACGGTGCCTGAACTGCCCGTCTGCCCAACGGCGCTTGAACTACCCGTCTGCCCTACGGCGCTAAAGCCGCCCGTCTGTACTGAGCCTGCAAAGCCGCCCGTCTGCCATGAGCCTTCAGAGCCGTCCGCCAGATCGGAGCCGCTAGAGCCTTCCGCCAGACAGGAGCCGCTAGAGCCTTCCGCCAGACAGGATCAGCCAGAGCCGTCTGCCAGACAGGATCAGCCAGAGCCTTCCGCCAGACAGGATCAGCCAGAGCCTTCCGCCAGACAGGATCAGCCAGAGCCTTCCGCCAGCTATGAGCAGCCAGATCCGTCAGCCAGCCATGAGCAGCCAGAGCCTTCCGCCAGCCATGAGCAGCCAGATCCGTCAGCCAGCCATGAGCAGCCAGATCCGTCAGCCGGCCATGAGCCGTCCAGCCAGGATCCGCCAGAGCTGTCCAGCCAGGATCCGCCAGAGCCGTCCAGCCAGGATCCGCCAGAGCCGTCCAGCCAGGATCCGCCAGAGCCGTCCAGCCAGGATCCGCCAGAGCCGTCCAGCCAGGATCCGCCAGCCAGCCAGGATCTGCCAGAGCCAGCCAGCCAGGATCCGCCATTTAGTCCGGTACTGCCCCTTAGCCCTGTGCTGTCCCTTATCCTGGTGCTGCCCCTTATCCTGGTGCTGCCCCTTATCCTGGTGCTGCCCCTTATCCTGGTGCTGCCCCTTCTCCTGGTGCTGTCCCTTAGTCCGGTGTTGCCCCTTAGTCCGGTGCTGCCTCTTAGTCCGGTGCTGCCCCTTAATCCAGTGGGGTTATATTGGAGGGTGGTCATTTGGAGGAGGCTACGTAAGCGGGTAGTGACTATGGTGGGGTGGGGACCACGACCAGTGCCAGAGCCGCCACCATGGACAGACGCCCACCCAGACCCTCCCCTAGACTGTATGCTGGTGCGCCCGGAGTTCGCACCTTTAGGGGGGTACAGTGACACTCTGGCTCCAGGGACTCTGATTTATGGAGCCAGGGTTGTTCATTTTCATTTGGGTGTATTTCTATGTTGGGATTTCTAGTTGTGCATTTCTATGTTGTGGTGGTTCTTGATTATTCATGTGACTCCCAATCGGAGGTAACGAGTGACAGCTGTCGGCTCGTTATCTCTGATTGGGAGCCATATTTAAACTGTTGTGGTTTCACTGTGTGTTTTTGTTCCGTGTTCAGTCGTGTACTGTTGGACTTCACGTTTCGTCAGTGTTTATTGTTTTGGTTAGTGTACTTTATCTTAATAAAGTCATGTTCACTCAACGCGCTGCGCTTTGGTCTACTCATTCGTCAGACGACCGTGACATTAACAATAAAACTTTAATGTTCTTTCATTATCTCGTAATGTCTGGTCGTAATCGCTCTCACCCCCCATGGTATTACAGATCCTTAACTAGCCTATACCCACTCAGACATGATTAAGCCTAATGGTCAGCCAATAAAAGGGTCAATCTGGGATTGGTCCTCTGTAGCTCAGCTGGTAGAGCATGGCGCTTGTAACGCCAGGGTAGTGGGTTTGATCCCCGGGACCACCCATACGTAAAAATTTATGCACACATGACTGTAAGTCGCTTTGGATAAAAGCGTCTGATAAATGGCATTTTTTTATTTATTTCACTTATGTGGCAGGGTGGCGGCCTTGTTGTTGTTTGAATCCCAGATTCCCCCTTTAAAGAGGTAGATTGTAGGCTGGGGTAGCCACTTGTGATATTCTGGACTGGATCAGTGATAGACTATAACTTGGACAATGACCTTTGAATGTCAGGACTTCAGTATATTCTTGGACATGCAACATACATCTAAAAAACTGTATGAGAACTAATGGAATTGGGGCATGAAGTCAACTTTTGTAAATCTCCTGAGAATACCAATGACAGCAAAACAGCTTGATATCATAATTATTTGCCTCTTTTCCAGAAAGAAACTCAGAATGGTAATACAGTGTCGCGGAGGTGTCTCATCTAAGCATAATTAATTGATATCATCAGCAGAAGTCAATTACTGCCCCAACGAGCCAAAGAGCTCATTTACAGTAAGTGAAGTTGGACTTCATCAATGGATACATTTCCGTACAAACATTCAGTGTTCATATTCGCGGAAACTATGTAATGTATCCTCTATGCAAAACATCAATTGGCTGTTAACTTTCATGCATTATATCCAGAGGGGTTGGCATAGACTGGGGGTTGGTTACCTTCATTCCCCTCCAATGCATCTTCACCACACAGATTGATGCACTGATGACGGGCTTAAAATAATGTGCTTTCAAGTGTATTCTTCTGTAGAAAATGAGAAACTTTGAGGTGAAGCAATTGATGAAATCAACAAAGGTTGATTAAACCACAACACAGGTTTCCTCCACATTCTCTCGTTAGGCCAGCCTCTGGAATTTGAGTCCAGGCATATTTCCCCTCCCTCCATCCCTCTCTCTTCCTCCCTCTCTTTTCCAGTTTATGAAGTTGTAACTCCTGGGAATCAATTCACCTTCACATGCAAGAGAGAGAGGTCAACTTGCTGCACCAGGGTAAGTGACTTAAATAAAAAAGACATCTAATTTAGGTCCATAGGGCTGGGTGAACCGCTGCAACCATTTGTCAAAGTATTGCACCAATCTCCTTTGCCCAGTGTCTGGTACATATTAAAACAAAGGTATGATTAAATTCTCATTTGCAACTAGTCTGGTAAGGATGTTAGGACACCCACCTTTGACCTCTGTTCCTGTCATCGGTTGTGTCCCAAATGGCACCCTATCCCTATATGAAGAGTTTATTTCCAAAATGCTATACACCAATTTTTCACTTGTGTTTTTTCTCCCGAAATGATTGCTTATGGGTACCATGTGTGTGTAAAATATGACTGTTCTCAGATTTAATTCATAGATTTTAGGTGTGTATTAAATCTTTTTTTGCAAAACGCTATATGTCCATTGTTTAGATGGAATGGAATGTTCGTATAATGTATGTTTTACTATGATATGTGGTTGTCTCACCTAGCTATTTTAAGATTAATGCACTAACTGTAAGTCACACTGGATAAAAGCCTCTGCTAACTGACTAAAATGTACAGTACATGTTTTACATACAGATCTCATATTACACATACATACATACATACATACACACACACTATTGGTAGTATGTGGACACCCCTTCAAATTAGTGGATTCTGCTCTTTCAGCCACACTTGTTGCTGACCGGTGTATAAAATTGAGCAAACAGCCATGCAATTTCCATAGACAAACATTGGCAGTAGAATGGCACATACTGAAGAGCTCAGTGATTTTCAACGTGGCACCATCATAGGATGCCACCTTTCCAACAAGTGAGTTCGTCAAATTTATGCCATGCTAGAGCTGCCCCGGTCAACTGTAAGTGCTGTTATTGTGAAGTGGAAACGTCTAGGAGCAACAACGGCTCAGCTGCGAAGTGGTAGGCCACACAAGCTCACAGAATGGGACCGCCGAGTGCTGAAGCGCGGAGCGCATACAAATCGTCTGTCCTCGGTTGCAACACTCCAAACTGCCTCTGGAAGCAACGTCAGCACAATAACTGTTTGTCTGGAGCTTCATGAAATGGGTTTCCATGGCCGAGCAGCCGCACACTAGCCTAAGATTACCATGCGCAATGCCAAGCATTGTTTGGAGAGGTGTAAAGCTCACCACCATTGGACTCTGGAGCAGTGGAAATGCGTTCTCTGGAGTGATGAATCATGCTTCACCATCTGGCAGTCCGACGTGACGAATCTGGGTTTGGCGGATGCCAGGAGAACGCTAACCGCTCTAATGCATAGTGCCAACTCTAAAGTTTGGGGGAGGAGGAATAATGGTCTGGGGCTGTTTTTCATGGTTCGGGCTATGCCCCTTAGTTCCAGTTAAGGGAAACCTTAATGCTACAGCATACAATAACATTCTAGACGATTCTGTGCTTCCAACTTTGTGGCAACAGTTTGGGGAAGGCCCTTTCCTGTTTCAGCATGACAATGCCCCCGTGCACAAAGTGAGGTCCATACAGAAATTGTTTGTCGAGATCGGTGTGGAAGAACTTGACTGGCCTGCACAGAGCCCTGACCTCAACCCCATCGAATACCTTTGGGATTAATTGGAAAACAGACTGCGACCCAGGCCTAATCGCCCAACATCAGTGCCCGACCTCACTAATGTTTGTGGCTGAATGGAAGCAAGTACCCGCAGGAATATTGCAACATCTAGTGGAAAGCCTTCCCAGAAGAGTGGAGGATAGCAGCAAAGGGGGACCAACTCCATATTAATGCCTATGATTTTGTAATGACATGTTCAACGAGCAGGTGTCCACATACCATGGCCATGTATTGTATATTGATGCCACAAATGTATCGTTTGTACAGTTCTTTATTACAAATGTAGTTATTTGTTACATTTGACTGTGTACTTATAATTATTTCTCTGAGTGTGAGTCGGATATATAGCATTTAGCAAACTAACATGATTGTCTCTGAAAATAAACCATCAAGTGATAGATTTCAAAGAAATACGTCTGTCATTGAACAACCCCATGCCATGATTAGGATAGTGAAAAACACACTAATCTCTTTCATAAGTTCTTTAAACAAGAAAAGCTAATTTACCAACATTTCCGAATATGGATAGATACCGTTTTGGAAACAAACTTCATAAAGTGCACTACTTTTTGTATGGAATAGGATGCACCCATCCTCTGTAATGGGATGCCAGTTACATAGTGGTGAGTCCATAGACAGAAATCACATGAATACGGGTGCACAATAGCGTATGAGTGACGGATAAGGTAGGCCTGGCTACAACATACACACATCGATATATGCAACTTAAAAATCATACCTACAAGAGATAACTCACAATACGGAAATAGTGGCAAAATAATACCGATACATAGACAAAGACATGGGTGAATACACACCAGAGCCTTTAAAAACACTGGCCTTGCAAAAGGCTCTAAAAAATTCCTCAGTCGTTCTCCCGAACCACTGGAGCAATATTTCCATTCAGCAGATGCAGGGAAACTGATTACTGTGTCTGGTGAGCCGACTACACAACAGTTCACAGAGAAATGCATATTTATGTGCAACAAAGGAGAAGGGGAAAACAAACCAAAGCTAAGTCCTGTTGACTCTTCATTCGTCTTCATAATAGCTTTTTCCATCCTGCTGCCTTTAGACAGCTTGTTAATTGGAATGTATTAAAAAGGGAAGAGTGTTCGCATTTCGTTTCCACTACGTTTGTTTTGGAGATGGTATTCACTGCTTTGATGTCACTGCTTCTTTTACCCCAACTAACTCCTGGTATGAGTCCCAAATGGCACCCTATTCCCTATATAGTGCACTACTTTTGACCAGAGACCTATGGGCCCAGGTCAAAAGTAGGGCACTATAAAGTGAACAGGGTGCCATTTAAGATGCAATCCAGTTATTCATGGCAGGCTGAAGTGAACTCATCATGTGAGAGGGTTGTTTCATCTTCACACCTGCAGACGACAGCTATAGAAGCGGCCCTCCATTCTCCTCTGGCACTTTTACTCTCTGATCAAGGGAAAGGTGTCTAGAATGCTGCTCAATTTATTGTATACTTCCATGCACAGCAGCAATCATGCCCCCATTTTTATACTGTAAATAAAAATAATAATAACTGGAGAGATGTGAAAAGTGCAAAAGAGCACCAACTCTGCAGGTAGAATCTGCTGGGAGGTGAAAACCTTGGCTACACAGTGGACCAACTGAGCCTTATATGTTCCATCTGTCTGCCAGTGGTCCATATTATATTCTCACAACTGTCACGCTCCATAGGGCTCTGTTCAAAAGTATTGTAACTAAAGGGAATAGGGTGCCATTTAGGACACAACAATAGTGTATGAGGGGTTTCAGGAGGTGTATGCTATGAATAAAAACTGTGTAATCAGCCAAGCTATTCAGCTTCCTTCGTCTTCATAATTATTAATCTTCCTCTCCCATGCATGACATCCCTTGGTTTATGATTCAGGGAAATGTAAAAATATGAATAATCCTGCTCTAATTCCACTAATTAGCAATTCATAAGTTAGCAACACACACCCATAAAATGTTGTTTTTGGCCATATAACAAAGCTCGCCACATTTCTTAATGTGCCTAAAGTGGTACCTGCTCATAATTTGTGAGAAGCAGCTGATTGGACCAATATGGTCTGGCTCCAGCAGATACCCTCTCATGCCACAGACTCTGTGAGACATACGAGAAGAGACAGGATGTTGAATGGTGTCAGATAAGATGGTGCGTTACCGCCACCAACAGTATGGGTGGTTAAATTACATTTAGAATTAGAAGCTAGGTACTTGCTAGTGTGTACTAGCTAGAGTGTGAGACACACACACGGCTTTGAGGTTCGCAGACCACACCGTATCAGCACGCATAATCTGCAGCTGGATGCTTCTCGATTGGACAGACACCGGAGTTGCGACCCCTCTACGTATTAAACTCGGCTCCACCATGACACAGCTTCGTCAGTCACCAGGCTACCAAGGGAGAAGAAAATACGTTCTATGGAAAAAGGGAACGAAGTGTTGTGCATGTGCGCCCTCAGTAGGAATCTGAGAATACGTCATCCTAGTGCTATTAACCCTTTGCAGAAATTATGTGGGTTACATTACATCCTCCCCCTCTAAATCTGCATGCATCCCTGCATATACTACTCCTACATCACTTGTGGAATAAAGAGAGGAAGCAAGCCTTTCATTGGCTGTTTCAAAGTGAATTAACTGAGGAATTCTGGAAGCTAATTGATCAGTAGCGAGAATATTTTTTGATTAAACAGACACTAACCTACATGCTCTAGGAGTTTACATTACTATGTTATTATCCACAGTAAATGAAAACCCACCCCTCAATGACATCCACTCTTCTATGATACTGTCAATTAAAAACCAAAACTAAAAATGTATAAGTGAGAAGAAAAATAAAAGGAAATTCAAAGGAGCACCACAATGCGTACTTCACCCTCTACCAACGTTTTCCAGCACACAGTTTTGACCTAGTACAGCAGCTATGTTGGTTTATTGTACTTCCAACAAGGTTTCTTAGGATTCAAACTTCTCAAACATATTAATTTATACTCTTAGAGGAGGTGCTCCCACAATGATGTGATTTGTAGCGCATACAAGGTAATGTATTGCATTCCTCCCACCCCATACTAAGACATTACCCCATTCCACTATCTTTTCAAGCTTGATTGAGTGAGCTGTTTTGTCTTGTAGCAATGTGGTGCCTGCCTGTATTTCCTTAAACCTGTATTTCATGACCTTTACATGTCATTGAAAAATAAATCTATTTAATAACATATTTTATGGTCAGTAGGTAACCAACAGAACAACAGGAGGTAGTGTGTAGAGGTCTATCGAGCATGTCGGAATTCCTGATTTCTGTAACCATTACCTTACCTGTGTAATATTGACATAAGCTCAGAACCACTTGTTATTCCAAACATGGTACTGTTTTATCAACTGCTGTGCTGAACAATGGACAGTTCATTACCTCTGTTAAATGATTATGTAGCTTAAAGTTGTGTGTATTTGTATTTATTTTTGCAACAAAAAAATATATATAGATACAGTGGGGGAAAAAAGTATTTAGTCAGCCACCAATTGTGCAAGTTCTCCCACTTAAAAAGATGAGAGAGGCCTGTAATTTTCATCATAGGTACACGTCAACTATGACAGACAAAATGAGGAAAAAAATCCAGAAAATTACATTGTAGGAATTTTTTATGAATTTATTTGCAAATTATGGTGGAAAATAAGTATTTGGTCAATAACAAAAGTTTCTCAATACTTTGTTATATACCCTTTGTTGGCAATGACACAGGTCAAACGTTTTCTGTAAGTCTTCACAAGGTTTTCACACACTGTTGCTGGTATTTTGGCCCATTCCTCCATGCAGATCTCCTCTAGAGCAGTGATGTTTTGGGGCTGTCGCTGGACAACACGGACTTTCAACTCCCTCCAAATATTTTCTATGGGGTTGAGATCTGGAGACTGGCTAGGCCACTCCAGGACCTTGAAATGCTTCTTACGAAGCCACTCCTTCGTTGCCGGGCGGTGTGTTTGGGATCATTGTCATGCTGAAAGACCCAGCCACGTTTCATCTTCAATGCCTTTGCTGATGGAAGGAGGTTTTCACTCAAAATCTCACGATACATGGCCCCATTCATTCTTTCCTTTACACGGATCAGTCGTCCTGGTCCCTTTGCAGAAAAACAGCCCCAAAGCATGATGTTTCCACCCCCATGCTTCACAGTAGGTATGGTGTTCTTTGGATGCAACTCAGCATCCTTTGTCCTCCAAACACGACGAGTTGAGTTTTTACCAAAAAGTTCTATTTTGGTTTCATCTGACCATATGACATTCTCCCAATCCTCTTCTGCATCATCCAAATGCACTCTAGCAAACTTCAGACGGGCCTGGACATGTTCTGGCTTAAGCAGGGGGACACGTCTGGCACTGCAGGATTTGAGTCCCTGGCGGCATGGTGTGTTACTGATGGTAGGCTTTGTTACTTTGGTCCCAGCTCTCTGCAGGTCATTCACTAGGTCCCGCCGTGTGGTTCTGGGATTTTTGCTCACCGTTCTTGTGATCATTTTGACCCCACGGGTGAGATCTTGCGTGGAGCTCCAGATCGAGGGAGATTATCAGTGGTCTTGTATGTCTTCCATTTCCTAATAATTGCTCCCACAGTTGATTTCTTCAAACCAAGCTGCTTACCTATTGCAGATTCAGTCTTCCCAGCCTGGTGCAGGTCTACAATTTTGTTTCTGGTGTCCTTTGACAGCTCTTTGGTCTTGGCCATTGTGGAGTTTGGAGTGTGACTGTTTGAGGTTGTGGACAGGTGTCTTTTATACTGATAACAAGTTCAAACAGGTGCCATTAATACAGGTAATGAGTGGAGGACAGAGGAGCCTCTTAAAGAAGAAGTTACAGGTCTGTGAGAGCCAGAAATCTTGCTTGTTTGTAGGTGACCAAATACTTATTTTCCACCATAATTTGCAAATAAATTCATAAAAAATCCTACAATGTGATTTTCTGGATTTTTTTTTCTCAATTTGTCTGTCATAGTTGACGTGTACCTATTATGAAAATTACAGGCCTCTCTCATCTTTTTAAGTGGGAGAACTTGCACAATTGGTGGCTGACTAAATACTTTTTTTCCCCACTGTATATACACACACACTGAACAAAAATATAAAAGGCAACATGCAACAATTTCAACGATTTTACAGTTCATATAAGGAAATCAGTAAATTAAAATAAATTCATTAGGCCCTAATCTATGGATTTCACATGAATGGGAATACAGATATGAATCTGCTAGTCACAGATACCTTTAAAAAGAAAGTAGGGGCGTGGATCAGGAAACCAGTCAGTATCTGGTGTGACCAGCATTTGCATCATGCAGCGCAACACATCTCATTCGCATAGAGTTGATCAGGCTGTTGATTGTGGCCTATGGAATGTTGTCCCACTCCTCTTCAATGGCAGTACAACGTTCCTGGATATTGGCAGGAACTGGAACATGCGGTCGTACACGTCGATCCAGAGCATCTGAAACATGCTCAATGCGTGACATGTCTGGTGAGTATGCATGCCATGGAAGAACTGGGACATTTTCAGTTACCAGGAATTGTGTACAGATCGTTGCGACATGGGGCCATGCATCATCATGCTGAAACATGAGGTGATGGCGGCGGATGAATGGTGCAACAATGGGCCTTAGGATCTTGTCACGGTATCTCTGTGCATTGAAATTGCCATCAATAAATTGCAATTGTGTTCGCTGTCTGTAGTTTATGCCTGCCCATACCTTAACCCCACTGCCACGATGGGGCACTCTGTTCACAACGTTGACATCAGGTCTGTGGTTGTGAGGCCAGTTGGACGTACTGCCAAATTCCCTAAAACGTCATTGGAGGCGGCTGCTTATGGTAGAGAAATTAAAATTAAATTATCTGGCAACAGCTCTGGTGGACATTCCTGCAGTCAGCATGCCAATTGCACGCTACCTCAAAACTTAAGACATCTGTGGCTTTGTGTTGTGACAAAACGGCACATTTTAGTGGCCTTTTATTGTCCCCAGCACAAGGTGCACTTGTGTAATGATCATGCTTTTTAATCAGCTTCTTGATATGTCACACCTGTCAGGTGGATGGATTATCTTGGCAAAGGAGAAATGCTCATGAACATGGATGTAAACAAATTTGTGCACAAAATCTGACAGATATACGCTTTTTGTGCATATGGGACATTTCTGGGATCATTTATTTCAGCTCATGAAACATGGGACCAACACTTTACATGTTGCGTTTATATTTTTGTTCAGTGTACATCCAAGAAAACCTAAAATGTCCAACTCAGGTAGAGCACATCTGTGACAAGGCACACTTCCACATCCCTAAGGAGGGCCTGTAATGGTATTCACCACCTACATCCGACCAGCAGTGGAATATACTGCCCCAGTGTGGCATGCGGGGCTAACCAAGAGACAGTCTGACACCATTGAGATGGTCCAGAAAAGAGCAGTACGCATCATCATGTGCACAGACTACACCTCCTACTCAGATGCATGCACCAATCTGGACCTACCATCACTCCACACACACAGGGAGTCTCTCAAGATCTTTCGCAAGATCTCTTCTAAAATCCGATCCCTTCCGCCATAGGCTCCCATCTCAACGGTCGTCTGTGAGCCTACACCAGACCCACTGCTGTCACGCCCTGACCTTTAAATGCCTGTTGTTTCTCGTTGGTTTGGTCAGGGTGTGAATTTCTATGTGTTTATCTATGGTGTGTATTTCTATGTGGACATTCTATGTTTGTAGATCTATGTTGGCCGGGTGTGGTTCCCAATCAGAGGCAGCTGTCGTTCGTTGTCTCTGATTGGGGATCATACTTAGGTAGCCATTTTGCCTACCTATGTTGTGGGATCTTGACTCTTGTTTATGTGTAGCCATTGTGAGCGTCACGTCACGTCACGTCACGTTATGTTATGTTATGTTGCGTTTGTTGTTTTGTCGTGTGTGAACTTAGTGAATAAACATGTATGCATTCCACGCTGCACCTTGGTCCAATCCTGTACTCAACGAACGTGACAACTGCTCAACTAAACTGATCCACTAAAGGACTGAGGGTTTCCGTTGCAGGGCCTTCCCAGCCATGGTTTGCCTGCTTAACAATTTATCATTTTGGTATTTTTCATTTCCTACATCTGTTGTTTATTATGTTTTATTTAAATATTGCCAATGTTAATAACCAAATAAGTTTTACTCAAAATTCAGCATGTTGCTGTCATTTGTACAATGTTCTGTTGAAAAACTGTAAAAAATCATTCTCTCTCTCTCTCGCTCTCACATGGTTCATTCAGAATAGCACCATAGGAGACAAAATGTCTAAGAAGAACACTCAAATCCATGGCCAAAACTCTGCTGGTTCTGAGTCAAGCATGCTGTCCACTGAGTCTCACTAGAATGAAAACCCTTGCTCTCAACACACTTACCAAGGCTAGGATCGTTACAATATCTTTACAAAGCGTGTTCTCAATTTGTGAAGCATCAATGGCTTATTAAAACCTATGTGAAGTGCAGGGAAATTGTCTAAAGAACATCTACAACATGTCTTGTAGCCATCTCTGAATTAGCATTAGGAGAAGCATATGGCTGGTGTAGTTTCATTTCATTCTCACGTTACAGCAATAACAGAATGGAGAGAAATGAAGGTGAAGAAAGGCGGAATAATTGACGTGATTAAATTGTGTTCCACATGGCTGAGCGCTAATGGAGTGCCATTCATTTACCGATGCCTCAGTTCCAATTGGACATTAAACTTCTCCTGTTACTGCCATCAAATGAGAAGAGAAGATACAATAGACTTCTGGATTGACATTTCCATAACCCCAAACACATGTAGGCCTACATGTGTAGCCTATGTGAGATGTTTTTACTAAATGTGTCTGTTTCCTCAAACCTCTATTGGCATGGGGTCCTCTGAAGGAAATTCACAGAGCTGCTTTTAACCTGTCAAAACACATTTATCAGTTTTTACCTTGGCAAAACCCCAAGGGAAAAATCCCCTTTCAATGTGTTGTCGATCAGCACCTCTGAACTTGGCCTCAGATACAGTCTGTAGTTAGGTTTCCATCCGTTGAGTGGCAAATGAGGTGAGCCCATCCCTCCCTATAAGGTGCCACTCGCCCCCGCCCAATGGTCATTCTTAAGCATGTCTCTCTTCCTTGAGCTCTGCGAGGAGGGAAAACCGGTGATACATCTCACTCATATTATCAGAGAATCAGGGTTACGAAAGTAACCTTGAGTTCCCTTTCAAATACTTGTTTCGATGTATCACATATTGGATATGGCCAACTCCCGTATCGCAGACATTCTCTCCGAAGCCAGGGTAGTCTTCCAACAGTACCATCCCTCAGAGGCTCCGACACTGAGGACAGCAGACCTGGGCAGAAAATGTCAAATACTTGAGGCAGTCAAGAGTTTCAACTAAAAGGCAATCATTTTTTGGGATATTCAAATACAGGTCTCAGAAAACCAAATAATATTTGAAAGTATTTTGAACACCGCTCAGAAAAACGAATAATATTTGAAGGCATTTGAATATATGCACGTTTTTTGAAAGCAAAACAAATATATATTTGATGGCTGCCAAATATTGATGAAGAACCAAAAACTACAACAGTTAGTTGAATTAGTCTAAATATATGATCATTAGCACATGGTTTGGAGGGCTCTCAGATATTCATCTTAATATAGCCTTTAGCCTAGAATTAAATACATGAGGGACATGGAATCAACTCAACATTAGAATAGACCACTTTTGTAGCTTCAAAATGACTAACAAATATATGGTGGTATGATCGTCCGTGCCAGGCACGTCGGATCCAGTATCTCAGAAACGGCTGCCCTCCTGGGCTTTTCACGCACAACAGGGTCTAGGGCAGGGTTCTTCAATTCCGGTCCTGGAGGGCCAAAACACCTCTGTTTTTCATCCTCTCCTTCTAATCAGGGGCTAATTCAGACCTGGGACACCAGGTGAGTGCAATTAACTACCAGGTAGAAATAAAAAACAGAAGTGTTTCGGCCCTCGAGGACCGGAATTGAAGAACCCTGGTCTAGGGTTTACCGAGAAAGGTGCGACAAACAAACATCCAGTCAGCGGCAGTCCTGTGGGCGGAAACTGCTCATTGAGGAGAGAGGTCGAAGGAGAATGGCAAGAATCATGCAAGCCAACAGGCAGTACACAAACAGACGAATAACGGCGCAGTAAAAATGTGGTGTGCAAAACGGCATCTCGGAACGCACAACTCGTCAATCCTTGTCACGGATGAGCTATTGCAGCAGATGACCACGCCAGGTTCCACTCCTATCAGCTAAAAACAAGAAGAAGCGGCTCCAGTGGGCACGCGATCACCAACAGTGGACAATTGAGGAGTGGAAAAACATCGCCTGGAACATGACAGTGAGTTCAGTTTACTTGAGTGGCCTGCGCAGTCCCCAGACCTCAACCCAATAGAGTATCTTTCGGATGAGATGGAACAGGCTGTTCGCAGCATGAATGTACCGCCGTCCAATCTGCAGTAACTGTACTAGATGGGTGTACCTAATAAACTGTCCTGTGAGTGTATAATGCACAATGTCTCAGGAAAGACTGTTTGGGTAGGCAATACTCAAAACAGTTGAGCCCGCAACCTGGACCTACAGACCGGGGTGAAAACATTTGCACACAGAAATGCAAGGCGACGCAGTCACATACTGTAGCTACTATAGAGAAACAGGCACAGCCAGAGAGACTCTTTTCTAAGAGAAAAAAAGAGCGAGAGACACAGATAGAGACAGAGAGAGAAGCAGCAGGAGACCAGGAGACTTCAGGAGACCAGGGGAGTCTTTCAAGTTGGATTGAATTTAATTTGATTTCAATTACCTTGAATATTGCAGCCCATTATCTATTCTCCTGAATTGACTCTCTTCCCCCATACTTTGCTGATAGCTATTGTATTGAGGAAAAATGTACTTACTATGACTGTGATATGCGGTTGTCCCACCTAGCTATCTTTAGATGAATGCACTAACTATAAGTGGCAACGGCTTGTCCCAGTTGCGTTTGGCTTCCTCCACACAAGCAGGGACCGCTGGCAGGAGCTGCTTCCCCGAGATGTGTGATGGGGGAGTATCCTCCCGTCGAACTAGTCCCTCTCAGAGTTGCCACCTCCTACGGGTGTGGGCCAGTTGATACCGAGCCTGACCACTCCTCTTATGCAGACATCGATGAGCCTGTACTTGTCATTGGGCGACGATGCTCTGCTGAGTGTGGACGAGGGCCTCGAGCGGTGGGCTTGGGCGTCCTCCTCGTCTAGCTGGAAAATATCCATGCTATCATCGACTCCTTCGCCGATAACGAGGCCCCCATCCCCGCCGCTAAATCCTGAAACAGATGGAAGTCTGTGGGGTACCCATCCAAAACCTCTGCCCATATGGGTTGGCTTTGTTATGTTTGCGGGGTAGCCTCCTCACCCAAAAGCTGTGAGGAAGACGAGCCTTGCGTAGGGGCTGCTCTGCGCATTTGCCGTTTGAGGGAGTTTGCAGACAAAGCCCTACTATGCACGCAGGACTTGGGGTCAGCGAGTGATGCCTTAGCATACTCAAACCCCAAGCAGGCGATATACGAGGAGTGTGTCCTTGCCTGCTATTGTAGCCCTGCATGGACACATGTGTGCCAGTGCTGGGGCAGAAGACCTGCTTGGTTCTTCCTGTGTAGGGGTAGCAGGCGCCATGTCTTCTGAGATATAGTAGTTCTCGGGCAAAGGGTAAGCTAGCTAGCGTTCACCTCATGGGCTAATAGTCTAGCTAGTTATTAGCCGGAGAAAACATGTGCTTCCTTTGTCTCTCGACGAACAACCCATTTTTCTCGTGCATCGAGCTGTGAAGCTTAGGACGGTCAGACTAGTCAACACGACACAGGGGACGTAGGTCAAACTAATCGAGAGGAGAGCTAGCCAGGTAGAAAAGCTAGTTGTATAGCAAGCCTTGCAGAAAGCTAGTGGGTAGCCAAGCCTTCCGGCAAGAGATAGCTAAGTCTCAGTAGCTAGCTGTGTGATGATAGCTACCACAGAAGACGTAGCAAGTAGAAAAAGCAAAAGAGCTAATTCTACATTAAGCAAAAAAACGTCCCTTTCGGTCAGTTGTTCAACAAAAAATGACGAGAGCTGAAGTCCTATGTTCAGCAGAGTTAACCTCACGGTTTGCTTGAGGACAGTTAAACAGGAAGACAGGTATCTGGTCGTGCTGAGGAGCGCTTCAGGAACGTAGTGAGCATAGTGAATGAGTTTCCAGTGGGCGGGCAAGAATGACCAGTGGGCGGGCAAGTGGCCCCTTATAGGGAGGGAGGGGCTCACCTCCTTCGCCACCCGACCAGTGTCTCAGACGCTGTGTGATTGGTTACTTCCTGTAGTGAAATGCGGTAAGGCGATTTCCAATATGTAATACACCGAAACGAGTATTTGAAAGAGAACCATATGCACATTTTCCCACCATCAATCAATCAAATGTATTTATAAAGCCCTTTTTACATCACAAAGTGCTATACAGAAACCCAGCCTAAAACCCCAAACAGCAAGCAATGCAGATGTAGAAGCACGGCGGATAGGAAAAACTCCCTAGAAAGGCGGGAACCTAGGAAGAAACCTAGAGATGAACCAGGCTCTGAGGGGTGGCTAGTCCTCTTCTGGCTGTGCCGAGTGGAGATTATAAGAGTTTTAGAACACCTACTCATTCAATAGTTTTTCTTTATTTGTACTATTTTCTACATTGTAGAATAATAGTGAAGACATCAAAACTATGAAATGACACATATGGAATCATGTAGTAACCAAAAAAGTGTTAAACAAATCAAAATATATTTTATATTAGAGATTCTTCAAATAGCCACCCTTTCACTTGATGACAGCTTTGCACACTCTTGGCATTCTCTCAACCAGCTTCATGAGGTAGTCACCTGGAATGCATTTCAATTAAAAGGTGTGCCTTTTTAAAAGTTAATTAGTGGAATTAACTTCCTTCTTAATGCATTTGAGCCAATCATTTGTGTTGTGACAAGGTAGGGGGGTATACAGAAGATAACCCTATTTGGTAAAATACCAAGTCCATATTAATGCAAGAACAGCTCAAATAAGCAAAGAGAAACGACGGTCCATCATTATTTTAAGACATGAAGGTCAGTCAATACGGAACGTTTCAGGAAATGTGAAAGTTTCTTCAAGTGCAGTCGCAAAAACCATCAAACGCTATGATGAAACTGGCTCTCATGGGGACCACCACAGGAATGAAAGACCCAGAGTTACCTCTGCTGCAGAGGATAAGTTAGAGTTACCAGCCTCAGAAATTGCAGCCCAAATAAATGCTTCACAGAGTTCAAGTAACAGACACATCTCAACATCAACTGTTCAGAGGAGACTGCGTGAATAAGGCCTTCATGTTCGAATTGCTGCAAAGAAACCACTACTAAAGGACACCAATAATAAGAAGAGACTTGCTTGGGCCAAGAAACACGAGCAATGGACATTAGACCGGTGGAAATGTGTCCTTTGGTCTGGAGTCCAAATTTGAGATTTTTGGTTCCAACCGCCGTGTCTTTGTGAGACGCGGTGTGGGTGAACGGATGATCTCCGCAGGTGTATTTCCCACCGTAAAGCATGGAGGAGGAGATGTGATGGTGTGGGGGTCCTTTGCTGGTGACACTGTCTGTGATTTATTTAAAATTCAAGCCACACTTAACCAGCATGGCTACCACAGCATTCTGCAGCGATATGCCATCCCATCTGGTTTGGGCTTAGTGGTACTATCATTTGTTTTTCAACAGGACAATGACCCAACACACCTCCAGGCTGTGTAAGGGCTATTTTACCAAGAAGGAGAGTGATGGAGTGCTGCATCAGATGACCTGGCCCCCACAATCCCCTGACCTCAACCAAAATGAGATGGTTTGGGATGAATTGGACCGCAGAGTGAAGGAAAAGCAGCCAACAAGTGCTCAGCATATGTGGGAACTCCTTCAAGACTGTTGGAAAAGCATTCCAGGTGAAGCTGGTTGAGAGAATGCCAAGAGTGTGCAAAGCTGTCATCAAGGCAAAGGGTGGCTATTTGAAGAATCTCAAATATAAAATACCCCCACACCATCACATCTCCTCCTCCATGCTTTACGGTGGGAAATACACTTGCGGAGATCATCCGTTCACCCACATCGCGTCTCACAAAGACACGGCGGTTGGAACCAAAAATCTCAAATATGGACTCCAGACCAAAGGACACATTTCCACCGGTCTAATGTCCATTGCTCGTGTTTCTTGGCCCAAGCAAGTCTCTTCTTATTATTGGTGTCCTTTAGTAGTGGTTTCTTTGCAGAAATCTGACCATGAAGGCCTGATTCACAAAGTCTCCTCTGAACAGTTGATGTTGAGATGTGTCTGTTACTTGAACTCTGTGAAGCATTTATTTGGGCTGCAATTTCTGAGGCTGGTAACTCTAACTTATCCTCTGCAACAGAGGTAACTCTGGGTCTTTCATTCGTGTGGTGGTCCCCATGAGAGCCAGTTTCATCATAGCGTTTGATGGTTTTTGCGACTGCACTTGAAGAAACTTTCACATTTCCTGAAATGTTCCGTATTGACTGACCTTCATGTCTTAAAATAATGATGGACCGTCGTTTCTCTTTGCTTATTTGAGCGGTTCTTGCATTAATATGGACTTGGTATTTTACCAAATAGGGTTATCTTCTGTATACCCCCCTACCTTGTCACAACACAAATGATTGGCTCAAATGCATTAAGAAGGAAGTTAATTCCACTAATTAACTTTTAAAAAGGCACACCTTTTAATTGAAATGCATTCCAGGTGACTACCTCATGAAGCTGGTTGAGAGAATGCCAAGAGTGTGCAAAGCTGTCATCAAGTGAAAGGGTGGCTATTTGAAGAATCTCTAATATAAAATATATTTTGATTTGTTTAACACTTTTTTGGTTACTACATGATTCCATGTGTCATTTCATAGTTTTGATGTCTTCACTATTATTCTACAATGTAGAAAATAGTACAAATAAAGAAAAACCCTTGAATGAGTAGATGTTCTAAAACTTTTGACTGGTAGCGTACATTGTCATATAAGGCCAGATTGTTCTTCAAGATGTTCAAACGTTCATAGATGACCAGCAGGGTCAAATAATAATCAGTGGTTGTAGAGGGTACAACAGGTCAGTACCTCAGGGGTAAATGTCAGTTGGCTTTTCATAGCCGAGCATTCAGAGGTTGAGACAGCAGGTGCGGTATAGAGAGAGTTGAATACAGCAGGTCCGGGACAAGGTAGCACGTCCGGTGAACAGGTCAGGGTTCCCTAGCCGCAGGCAGAACAGTTGAAACTGGAGCAGCAGCACGACCAGGTGGACTGGGGACAGCCAGGAGTCATCAGGCCAGGTAGTCCTGAGGCATGATCCTAGGGCTCAGGTCCTCTGGGAGGGAGAGAGGGAGAGAGAGAGAGAATTAGAGGGAGCATACTTAAATTCACACAGGACACCAGATAAGACAGGAGAATTACACCAGATATAACAGACTGACCCTAGCCCCCCGGCACATAGACTATTGCAGCATAGATACTGGAGACTGAGACAGGGGTGGGTCGGGGGACACTGTGGCCCCGTCCGACGATACCCCCGGACAGGGCCTACCAGGCAGGATATAACCCCACCCACTTTGCCAAAGCACAGCCCCCACACCACTAGAGGGATTTCAACAGACCACCTACTTACTACCCTGAGACAAGGCTGAGTATAGCCCACGAAGATCTCCTCCACCACACGAGCCCGAAGGTGGGGCAAAACCGGACAGGAAGACCACGTCTGTGACTCAACCCACTCAAGTGACGCACCCCTCCTAGGGACGGCATGGAAGAGCACTAGTAAGCCAGCGACTCAGCCCCCGTAATAGGGTCAGAGGCAGAGAATCCCAGTGGAGAGAGGGGAGCCGGCCAGGCAGAGACAGCAAGGGCGGTTCGTCGCTCTAGTGCCTTGCCGTTCACCTTCGTACCTCTGGGCCAGACTACACTCAATCATAGGACCTACTGAAGAGATGAGTCTTCAGTAATTACTTAAAGGTCGAGACCGAGTCTGCGTTTCTCACATGGATAGACAGACCATTCCATAAAAATTGAGCTCTATAGGAGAAAGCCCTGCCTCCAGCTGTTTGCTTAGAAATTCTAGATACAATAAGGAGGCCTGTGTCTTGTGACCATAGAGTACGTGTAGGTATGTACGGTAGGACCAAATCGGAGAGATGGGTAGGAGCAAGCCCATGTAATGCTTTGTAGGTTAGCAGTAAAATCAGCCCTAGCCTTAACAGGAAGCCAATGTAGAGAGGCTAGCACTGGAGTAATATGATCAGCATCAATCAGCATCCAAGCATCGATCCTCATGTCACCAGAATAAGACCCTTGATATTTATTTGAAAGGAGCATCAAGCTCATCACCGTCCATTTTCACCCTAAACTGCATGCTTTCCCGAGTCGTACTGGGAGGACCACACAACATATCATCGCATGACTCCACGTTTACTTTGACATGATGGTGATTATATCCACCGCCATTTCTCGCATAATTAATTTTACGGACACAAAAAGATCCCAACATGTCGAAAAAACTAACAAATTGTCGCTGGAAATGTATGACATTTTACCGACATTTCCGGTTTCCATCAGCCCGGTCGTGACTTTTGTTCATGTGTTAGGTAATTCATCCCCAAGAAATGGTTGGATGGAAACCTGGTTTATGACTACTGTGAACAAAATAAATAAAATAATTATATATATATATATATATATATATATATATACACACAGTGAGGAAAAAAAGTATTTGATCCCCTGCTGATTCTGTACGTTTGCCCACTGACAAAGACATGATCAGTCTAGAATTTTAATGGTAGGTTTATTTGAACAGTGAGAGACAGAATAACAACAAACAAATCCAGAAAAACGCATGTCAAAAATGTTATACATTTATTTGCATTTTAATGTCCTGTCCCCTTAGCAGAAAAACACCCCCAAACATAATGTTTCCACCTCCATGTTTGACATTTACATTACATTTACGTCATTTAGCAAACGCTCTTATCCAGAGCGACTTACAAATTGGTGCATTCACCTTATAGCCAGTGGGATAACCACTTTACAATATGTTTTTTTTTTTTTTTTTTTTGGGGGGGGGGGGTAAGAAGGATTACTTTATCCTATCCCAGGTATTCCTTAAAGAGGTGGGGTTTCAAGTGTCTCCGGAAGGTGGTGAGTGACTCCGCTGTCCTGGCGTCGTGAGGGAGCTTGTTCCACCATTGGGGTGCCAGAGCAGCGAACAGTTTTGACTGGGCTGAGCGGGAACTGTGCTTCCGCAGAGGTAGGGGGGCCAGAGGTGGATGAACGCAATGCCCTCGTTTGGGTGTAGGGACTGATCAGAGCCTGAAGGTACGGAGGTGCCGTTCCCCTCACAGCTCCGTAGACAAGCACCATGGTCTTTTAGCAGATGCGAGCTTCAACTGGAAGCCAGTGGAGTGTGCGGAGGAGCGGGGTGACGTGAGAGAACTTGGGAAGGTTGAACACCAGACGGGCTGCGGCATTCTGGATGAGTTGTAGGGGTTTAATGGCACAGGCAGGGAGCCCAGCCAACAGCGAGTTGCAGTAATCCAGACGGGAGATGACAAGTGCCTGGATTAGGACCTGTGCCGCTTCCTGTGTAAGGCAGGGTCGTACTCTCCGAATGTTGTAGAGCATGAACCTACAGGATCGGGTCACTGCCTTGATGTTAGCGGAGAACGACAGGGTGTGGTCCAGGGTCACGCCAAGGCTCTTCGCACTCTGGGAGGAGGACACAATGGAGTTGTCAACCGTGATGGCGAGATCATGGAACGGGCAGTCCTTCCCCGGGAGGAAGAGCAGCTCCGTCTTGCCAAGGTTCAGCTTGAGGTGGTGATCCGTCATCCACACTGATATGTCTGCCAGACATGCAGAGATGTGATTCGCCACCTGGTTATCAGAAGGGGGAAAGGAGAAGATTAGTTGTGTGTCGTCTGCGTAGCAATGATAGGAGAGGCCATGAGAGGATATGACAGAGCAAAGTGACTTGGTGTATAGCGAGAATAGGAGAAGGCCTACATTTACATTTACATTTTAGTCATTTAGCAGACGCTCTTATCCAGAGCGACTTACAGTTAGTGAGTGCATACATTTTCATACTGGTCCCCCTGGGGGACACCAGTGGTGAGAGCACGTGGTGCGGAGACAGATTCTCGCCACGCCACTTGGTAGGAGCGACCGGTCAGGTAGGACGCAATCCAAGAGTGAGCCGCGCCGGAGATGCCCAGCTCAGAGAGGGTGGAGAGGAGGATCTGATGGTTCACAGTATCAAAGGCAGCAGACAGGTCTAGAAGGACAAGAGCAGAGGAGAGATAGTTAGCTTTAGCAGTGCGGAGAGCCTCCGTGACACAGAGAAGAGCAGTCTCAGTTGAATGACCAGTCTTGAAACCTGACTGGTTTGGATCAAGAAGGTCATTCTGAGAGAGATAGCAAGAGAGTTGGCTAAAGACGGCACGCTCAAGAGTTTTGGAGAGAAAAGAAAGAAGGGTTACTGGTCTGTAGTTGTTGACATCAGAGGGATAGAGTGTTGGTTTTTTGAGAAGGGGTGCAACTCTCGCTCTCTTGAAGACGGAAGGGACATAGCCAGCGGTCAAGGATGAGTTGATGAGCGAGGTGAGGTAAGGGAGAAGGTCACCGGAGATTGTCTGGAGAAGAGAGGAGGGGATAGGGTCAAGCGGGCAGGTTGTTGGGCGGCCGGCTGTCACAAGTCGCAAGATTTTATCTGGAGAGAGAGGGGAGAAAGAAGTCAAAGCATAGGGTAGGGCAGTGTGAGCAGGACCAGCAGTGTCATTTGACTTAACAAACGAGGATCGGATGTCGTCAACCTTCTTTTCAAAATGGTTGATGAAGTCATCCACAGAGAGGGAGGAGGATTCAGCAGGGAGGAGAAGGTGGCAAAGAGCTTCCTAGGGTTAGAGGCAGATGCTTGGAATTTAGAGTGGTAGAAAGTGGCTTTAGCAGCAGAAACAGATGAAGAAAATGTAGAGAGGAGGGAGTGAAAAGATGCCAGGTCTGCAGGGAGTCTAGTTTTCCTCCATTTCCGCTCGGCTGCCCGGAGCCCTGTTCTGTGAGCTCGCAATGAGTCATCAAGCCACGGAGCAGGAGGGAAGGACCGAGCCGGCCGGGAGGATAGGGGACATAGAGAGTCAAAGGATGCAGAAAGGGAGGATAGGAGGGTTGAGGAGGCAGAATCAGGAGATTGGAGGGAGAAGGATTGAGCAGAGGGAAGAGATGATAGGATGGAAGAGGAGAGAGTAGCGGGAGAGAGAGAGCGAAGGTTGCGACGGCGCATTACCATCTGAGTAGGGGCAGAGTGAGTAGTGTTGGAGGAGATTGAGAGAGAAAAGGATACAAAGTAGTGGTCGGAGACTTGGAGGGGAGTTGCAGTGATATTAGTAGAAGAACAGCATCTAGTAAAGATGAGGTCAAGCGTATTGCCTGCCTTGTGAGTAGGGGGGGGACGGTGAGAGGGTGAGGTCAAAAGAGGAAAGGAGTGGAAAGAAGGAGGCAGAGAGAAATGAATCAAAGGTAGACGTAGGGAGGTTGAAGTCACCCAGAACTGTGAGGAGTGAGCCATCCTCAGGAAAGGAATTTATCAAGTCGTCAAGCTCATTGATGAACTCTCCAAGGGAACCTGGAGGGCGATAAATGACAAAGATGTTCATCTTGAATGGGCTAGTGACTGTGACAGCATGGAATTCAAATGAGGAGATAGACAAATGGGTCAGGGGAAAAATAGAGAATGTCCACTTGGGAGAGATGAGGATTCTTGTGCCACCACCCCACTGACCAGATGCTCTCGGGGTATGCAAGAACACATGGTCAGACGAGGAGAGAGCAGTAGGAGTAGCAGTGTTTTCAGTGGTAATCCATGTTTCCGTCAGCGCCAAGAAGTCGAAAGGGACTGGAGGGTAGCATAGGCTGAGATGAACTCTGCCTTGTTGGCAGCAGAACGGCAGTTCCAGAGGCTGCCTGAGACCTGGAACTCCACGTGGGTGGTGCGTGCAGGGACCACCAGGTTAGAGAGGTGCCACGCAGTGTGAGGCGGTTGTATAGCCTGTGCGGAGAGGAGAGAACAGGGATAGACAGAGGCATAGTTGACAGGCTACAGAAAATGGCTACAATAATGCAAAGGAGATCGGAATGAAATGAACTAAACATCTGGGAAAGGAGAGAGTGGGGCCTCCCTCACTTACGTTTCACTGAAACACCCAATATAACTCTCCCAACTTCCACCTCAGAAACTATAATTGTTGTAAACTACAGCGGTTCAATGTTTTCTAGGAATAGACTAATTTAGTTTATTATTTGACGGTGGGGAGGGTGTTCTTGGGGTCATAGACAGCACTCTTTCTCCAAACACCGCGAGTTGAGTTGATGCCAAAGAGCTCCATTTTGGTCTCATCTGACCACAACACTTTCACCCAGTTCTCCTCTGAATCATTCAGATGTTCATTGGCAAACTTCAGACGGCCCTGTATATGTGCTTTCTTGAGCAGGGGGACCTTGCGGGCGCTGCAGCATTTCAGTCCTTCACGGCGTAGTGTGTTACTAATTGTTTTCTTGGTGACTATGGTCCTAGCTGCCTTGAGATCATTGACAAGATCCTCCCATGTAGTTCTGGGCTGATTCCTCACCGTTCTCATGATCATTGCAACTCCATGAGGTGAGATCTTGCATCGAGCCCCAGGCCGAGAGAGATTGACAGTTATTTTGTGTTTCTTCCATTTGCAAATAATCGCACCAACTGTTGTCACCTTCTCACCAAGCTGCTTGGCGATGGTCTTGTAGCACATTCCAGCCTTGTGTAGGTCTACAATCTTGTCCCTGACATCCTTGGAGAGCTCTTTGGTCTTGGCCATGGTGGAGAGTTTGGAATCTGATTGATTGATTGCTTCTGTGGACATGTGTCTTTTATACAGGTAACAAACTGAGATTAGGAGCACTCCTTTTAAGAGTGTGCTCCTAATCTCAGCTTGTTACCTGTATAAAAGACACCTGGGAGCCAGAAATCTTTCTGATTGAGAGGGGGTCAAATACTTATTTCCCTCATTAAAATGCAAATCAATTTATAACATTTTTGGCATGAGTTTTTCAGGATTTTGTTGTTGTTATGCTGTCTCTCACTGTTCAAATAAACCTACCATTAAAATTATAGACTGATAATTTCTTTGTCAGTGGGCAAACGTACAAAATCAGCAGGGGATCAAATACTTTTTTCCCTCACTGTATGTATATATTCTTCTCTTTTTTTTGTACTTTTACCCCTTTTTAATGATGTCCAATTGGTATTTACAGCCTTGTCCCATCGCTGCAACTCCCGTATGGACTCGGGAGAGGCGAAGTTTGAGAGCCATTCATCCTCTGAAACACGACCCTGCCAAGCTGCACTGCTTCTTGACACTCGGAAGCCAGCTGCACCAATGTGTCGGAGGAAACACTGTACAACTGGCGACCGTAGTCAGCTTGCAGACACCCGGCCTGCCACAAGGAGTCGCTAGAGCGCGATGGAACAAGGACATCCTGGCCGGCCAAACCCTCCCCTAACCCGGACGACGCTGGGCCAATTGTGCGCCGCCTCATGGGTCTCCCGGTCACAGCTGGCTGTGACACAGCCTGGGATCGAATCCGGGTCTGTACTGACGCCTCAAGCACTGTGATACAGTGCCTTAGACCGCTACGCCACTCACGAGGCCCAGAATAACACTTTTTTATATAGAATTAGGATATCATTTATTTGCTCCACAGATAACTTGCCCAAGTCATAGGCTGGCCGCCAGACAACAAAACCTTTCTCAGAAACAAAGCAGACTTCTGAGTGAGGGCAATCTCAATTTGTGTTTGCTCTATGAACTCTGCATATTCTCTCAGCTGGAAAGGCCAGGAATCTGTGATAAACCTGATGGACAAGGATACAACAAAGGTACAGTGAGCTTGCTCTTATCTGGAGGCAGGGAGCAGGGTCAGAGTAGATAACGCCAGCACAAGCAGCATAGCTATTCTCTTTAGCCCAGCCCAGTCTGATAAAAATATCCTTTCTTTCTCCCCCTTATTCAAAGTTTGAGACAACACAGAGGAATTCACCCAGGACAGGTCTGGGTTATGGAGTAGTCTCATCAAAGATTTCAACCACGTTTGTTGCAGGCTGCCCAGGTGCCCCCTGCCCCAGCCCACATGGCCATGTCAAGCTGTATTAGCCATACCTCCTCTTCTCTGTCCAATATCTGACTCCTGCCAGACCAGACTCAGCCAATGCCCTCTGACTCCAGCTATCTCCTCCAATCACCAGCATCGCCTGGTGTCTGCTACAGACGGCCACTTCAAAGCCACTGCTGTTGGCGAGGGAACTGAAGGAGGAGAAATTCTCAAGAACGACGGTTATACTGAAGAAAAGCTATTTTCATGACTCTGTCTACTATCCCCTCTGACTGAATTGCAGTTTGCACTTTTCTTCAGTCTTTGTTGGTATATCAGGTTCTGTTTGAGATTCATAGAGATGAAATATGATGTGAGCATTTAATCTGTTTGCACAAAGGATCCATTGTGTTAAATCCCAGGCCTCTATTGTTCAGTATGCTCACCTGCTTGAGTTACAGTTTAGGATACGGCAGGGGCAGAATTGGAGCTTCACAGTCTCTTGTGTACATTTTCACAAAGATTTTTGAAATTCAAAGGATCTGGAAAAATTATTCTAAGTCAACATCAAGAGGACTTGACACCAGAGCAGTATATACAAACAAAATGACAGAAACTGCAGGGGGAGAAAGCCTTTTCTAAAGATATTTTATCCAGAGAGTTTAATTTCCATGAGGAAAGATCATATACAGTAGAGTTATGCACGGGTCCGTTTTTTGGAGCCACACTTGCCCTGCACTGGCCACATCAATTTCGAGCCCCACCCGAATTCCGACATCAGGACAGACTTTTCTACGCAACCCGACCCACACGCATAGAATTGTTCCAACACCCGATCCGTGACCCGCCAAATAACATCAATTTATTGAATTGCTTCTATGACTTCAGAGTACTAAGCTATTAGGCTATTTCCCCTTCCTGAATTAATTTAGCCTCATGTCTATTCAAAATGTGGATAAAAGTATCTATGCCATGAATTGCAAATGATAGGCCTATCTTCTCATTTTCACAATGTGATGCGGCACATTGACAACTCAAATCGCTTTGAAAAATAGCCTTCTAATTACCCTCCTAATGAAAGCCTATAGCCGACATTACAAAACAATAACTTTACATTCAATGTTGTTTAGATAATAAAATAGTTTAATTGAACCTTAAATAAACAATTCCCAAATCAAATAGGCTTTAGGCTGCAAAAATAGCCTGCACTCATTTGGTAGGGTTTTGGCTACTCAAATTTTACCATCCGCATGGGTACAAACTTTATATGGCCTGCGTATGGTCTAAATGAACAAAAGCCTGACAATGTAATAATTAACTGACTTATCATTTAAAAATACCTGCTTGCACTTTCGCAGGTTGTATTCATCTACCGGGTTGTTGTCCTTGTCCACAATGACTCCAAAATTCCAAACCAGGAATTTCACTCGTGCAGCACCTGTTTCCACGATGGTGTATTCCACCATCACGTTAACCATTTCCCCGTGACCTTGGAGCAGTGGTGGAAAAAGTACCCAATTGTCATACTTGAGTAAAAGTAAAGATACCTTAATAGAAAATGACTTAAGTGAAAGTCACCCAATAAAATACTACTTGAGTAAAAGTCTAACAGTACTTGGTTTTCAAATATACTTAAGTATCAAAAGTACATTTAATTGCTCAAATATACTTAAGTATCAAAAGTAAAAGCATAAATAATTTCAAATTCCTTATATTAAACAAATCAGGGCTCGGATAGCTAGGGGCACACTCCAACACTCAGACATAATTTACAAACGAACCATCTGTTTAGTGAGTCCGCCAGATCAGAGGCAGTAGGGATTACCAGGGATGTTCTCTTGAGAAGTGTGTGAATTGGACCATTTTCCCATCCTGCTAAGCATTCAGAATGTAACGAATACTTTTGAGTGTCAGAGAAAATGTAGTGAAGTAAAAGTTTAAAAAATATATAAATAGTAAAGTACAGATACCCCAAAAAACAACTTAAGTAGTACTTTAAAGTATTTTTACCTAAGTACTTTACACCACTGGAGTCAGGGAAAATAAACTTGGCAACGTATTGTCACGTCGCGTCAGGGAACATAAGCTCTGCACATGGACAAATTAGGAATGTCTCAGCACCACATAAATAATGGACAGTTCCCTGCTCCATTCTCTTGCTGCTTGGATGGTAGCTTAGGCCAGGTCTGCCCTGAAGGACCGAAACACTTCTGGTTTTCATCCACTCCTTCTAATTCAGACCTGGGACACCAGGTGCTTGCAATGAACCATTGTAAATCATTTGTTTGTAGGCCTAAAGTATATGATGTAGCCTAATTGATACCATGTCATTAATGTATTTCATTAGGAAATCTACCCTTCCCCTTTCGAGATGTGCAACTCGGCCGGACCCACTAACTCTGCTGGACCTTATGCTGCTGGACCTTGAGTAAGTATTGGTGTATTTCATTTAATGCACATACATATTGCTTGCCATCCATTAGAACATGTCAAATGAATAGTAGTCCTCAAAGGTGATAAGTAAAGGTAATAGTTGGATGAGGAATAACCTGCTGGACTCTGATCAGAGAGTAGCCTCAGAGATGGAACGCAATTTTGTTATAATTAGCAACACCAATGAGTACATGCTGAACGTTCATGCTCTAGTCTACCGAAAATGTTCTGCACTCTGCAGGGAAAAGGAACGACAGGATCTGGCCCCTTGTCAAGCTCGTTGATAGACGGATCAGACCAAGGTGCAGCGTGATATGCTTACATATTCCTTTATTAACTGAATACCGATCAAAACAACAAAATACAAACGAACGTGAAGTTCAACAGGCTACACAAACACAAGCCAACACAGAAACAAGATCCCACAACTAAGTTAGGCAAAAATGGCTGCCTAAGTATGATCCCCAATCAGAGACAACGATCTACAGCTGCCTCTGATTGGGAACCACACCCGGCCAACATAGAAATAGAAAATCTAGAATTCACACCCTGACCAAACCAACTAGAAAAAACAGGGCTCTCAAGGTCAGGGCGTGACACCCCTTTTAGATTACACCATGAATACCAACTCATCATTTGCCATTTTGCTATTTTCCAGGTTGATATGAGAGGTAAGAGAAATATATATTTTAATAGAAAGTTAGCAAAAATAGATAAGCTCTTGCTACCATGGAAAGAGGCAATCCTGTAGCTCAGTTGGTAGAGCATGGCGCTTACAACGCCAGGGTTGTGGGTTCGTTTCCCACGGGGGGCCAGTACGAAAATGTATACACTCACTAACTGTAAATCGCTCTGGATAAGAGCGTCTGCTAAATGACTAAAATGTAAATGTAAATACCTGTCTATTTGTGGAAAATTCACCCTGATTAACTCTTTAGTATTATCCCAGTTTACCTATTTGCTTATGGTCTTGCCTACGCCTAGCAAAACGGCAAGCCAGACAAAATGAAACTGGCCTATTTATATAATTAATATGAATTCGGAGGACAGAAATTATTAAATATTAAAGCATTAGACCTATCACTAAAAGCTTCAGTCATACAAAAGTTATACTTAAATCCGAACTGGTTCTCTAGCAAATTAGTAAGATTGTCTCACCCAATGTTCAAGAATGGCCTTTTTCCCTTTATTCAGATTACAACCTCTCACTTTCAATTATTTGAAAAGGAAATCATCTCCCAAATATCACTATTTATAAAACAAGCCATAGAAAGTTGGTTGCAATTTCAATTTAATCCTCCAGAAACTACAGATCAAATAATGCAACAAATATTATGGTTAAACTCAAAATGATTTAAAAAAAAACATTATGTTTTGAATAAAAAAAAAAAAAAGGTATAATCTTCGTAAATTATATCATAGGTAGGACTGGTGGAGTTAACAAAAACATATGGAAATGTCTGCTCTACCCAAAATTACAACCAAATAACTGCAGCATTACTGCAAAAATGGAAGAGGAAAGTGGAAGGGGGAAAAGTAAGGAACTTGTCTGTCGGCCCTGTGTTAAAGACCATAATTGGTTAAAGAAAATTGTGATAAATAAGAAAGTATACCAGTTTGATTTAAGGACCAAAGGATTGACAGCCGTACCATATAGATTGTATTTGGTAGCATTGCCTTTAAATTGTTTAACTTGGGTCAAACGTTTCGGGTAGCCTTCCACAAGATTCCCACAATAGGTTGGGTGAATTTTGGCCCATTCCTCCTGACAGAGCTGGTGTAACTGAGTCAGGTTTGTAGGCCTCCTTAATTGCACACGCTTTTTCAGTTCTGCCCACAAATTTTCTATAGAATTGAGGTCAGGGCTTTGTGATGGCCACTCCAATACCTTGACTTTGTTGTCCTTAAGCCATTTTGCCACAACTTTGGAAGTATGCTTGTGGTCATTGTCCATTTGTAAGACCCATTTGCGGCCAAGCTTTAACTTCCTGACTGATGTCTTGAGATGTTGCTTCAATATATCCACATCATTTTCCTTCCTCATGATGCCATTTATTTTGTGAAGTGCACCAGTCCCTCCTGCAGCAAAGCACCCCCACAGCATGATGCTGCCACCCCCGCGCTTCACGGTTGGGATGGTGTTCTTCGGCTTGCAAGCTACCCCCTTTTTCCTCCAAACATAACGATGGTCATTATGGCCAAACGGTTCTATTTTTGTTTCATCAGACCAGAGGACATTTCTCCAAATAGTACGATCTTGTGCAAACCATAGTCTGGCTTTTTTATGGCGGTTTTGGAGCAGTGGCTTCTTCCTTGCTGAGTGGCCTTTCAGGTTATGTCGATATAGGACTCGTTTTACTGTGGCTATAGATACTTTTGTACCTGTTTCCTCCAGCATCTTCACAAGGTCCTTTGCTGTTGTTCTGGGATTGATTTGCACTTTTCGCACCAAAGTACGTTCATCTCTAGGAGACAGAACGTGTCTCCTTCCTAGGCGGTATGATGGCTGCGTGGTCCCATGGTGTTTATACTTGCGTACCATTGTTTGTACAGATGAACACGGTACCTTCAGGCGTTTGGAAATTGCTCCCAAGGATGAACCATACTTGTAGATGTCTACAATTGTTTTTCTGAGGTCTTGGCTGATTTATTTTCATTTTTCCATGATGTCAAGAAAAGAGACACTGGGTTTGAAGGCAGGCCTTAAAATACATCGACAGGTACACCTCCAATTGACTCAAATTATGTCAATTAGCCTATCAGAAGCTTCTAAAGCCATGACATCATTTTATGGAATTTTCCAAGCTGTTTAAAGGCACAGTCAACTTAGTGTATGTAAACTTCTGACCCACTGGAATTGTGATACAGTGAATTATAAGTGAAATAATCTGTCTTTAAACAATTGTTGGAAAAATTACTTGTCTCATGCACAAAGTAGATGTCCTAACAATTTTTTTTTATTGTCTTAATTTTGTATTATTTAGTATATATTTTTTATTTGTATTATTTTATTTGTATTTTATTTTTTTAGCAGAAGCTCTTATCCAGAGCGACTTACAGTTAGTGAGTGTATACATTATTATTATTATTATAATTTTTTTTCATACTGGCCCCCCGTGGGAACTGACTTGCCAAAACTATAGTTTGTTAACAAGAAATTTGTGGAATGGTTGAAAAACGAGTTTTAATGACTCCAACCTAAGTGTATGTAAACTTCCGACTTCAACTGTATGTATATATTTGTGTATGTATGTATGTATGAGTCGGACGGCAGAGTGAAGGAAAAACAGCGTATGTGCTCATCATATGTGGGAACTCCTTCAATACTGTTTACAGTTTTATCATTTAGCAGACACTCTTATCCAGAGCGACTTCCAATTAGTGAGTGCATACATTTTTCTTACTGGCCCCTGTTGGAAAAGCATTCCAGGTGAAGCTGGTTGAGAGAATGCCAAGAGTGCGCAAAGCTGTCGTCAAGGCAAAGGGTGGCTATTTGAAGAATCTCAAATATAATATCTATTTTGATTTGTTTAACACTTTTTTGGTTACTACATTATTCCATATGTGTTATTTTATAGTTTTAATGTCTTCACTATTATTTTACAATGTAGAAAATAGTAAAAATAAAGAAAAACCCTTGAATGAGTAGGTGTGTCCAAACTTGACTGGTACTGTATATATATATATATCAAATTGTATTGGTCACATGCGCCGAATACAACAGGTGCAGACATTACAGTGAAATGCTTACTTACAGCCCTTAACCAACAGTGCATTTATTTTTAACAAAACATAAACATTTTAGTCATTTAGCAGACGCTCTTATCCAGAGCGACTTACAGTTAGTGAATACATATTTTTTTATACGGGCCCCCCGTGGGAATCAAACCCACAACCCTGGCGTTGCAAACGCCATGCTCTATCAACTGAGCTACATCCCTGCCGACCATTCCCTCCCCTACCCTGGACAACGCTGGGCCAATTGTGCGCCGCCCATGAGTCTCCCGGTCGCGGCCGGCTGCGACAGAGCCTGGATTCGAACCAGGATCTCTAGTGGCACAGTTAGCACTGCATCGCAGTGCCTTAGACCACTGCGCCACTCAGGAGAATATATACCCTTTGTTGGCAATGACACAGGTCAAACGTTTTCTGTAAGTCTTCACAAGGTTTTCACACACTGTTGCTGATATTTTGGCCCATTCCTCCATACAGATCTCCTCTAGAGCAGAGCATGTTTTGGGGCTGTCGCTGGGCAACACAGACTTTCAACTCCCTCTAAATATTTTCTATGGGGTTGAGATCTGGAGACTGGCTAGGCCACTCCAGGACCTTGAAATGCTTCTTACGAAGCCACTCCTTCGTTGCCCGGGCGGTGTGTTTGGGATCATTGTCATGCTGAAAGACCCAGCCACGTTTCATCTTCAATGCCCTTGCTGATGGAAGGAGGTTTTCACTCAAAATCTCACGATACATGGCCCCATTCATTTTTTCCTTTACACGGATCAGTCGTCCTGGTCCCTTTGCAGAAAAACAGCCCCAAAGCATGATGTTTCCACCCCCATGCTTCACTGTAGGTATGGTGTTCTTTGGATGCAACTCAGCATTCTTTGTCCTCCAAACACGACGAGTTGAGTTTTTACCAAAAAGTTATATTTTGGTTTCATCTGACCATATGACATTCTCCCAATCCTCTTCTGGATCATCCAAATGCACTCTAGCAAACTTCAGACGGGCCTGGACATGTACTGGCTTAAGCAGGGGGACACGTCTGGCACTGCAGGATTTGAGTCCCTGGCGGCGTAGTGTGTTACTGATGGTAGGCTTTGTTACTTTGGTCCCAGCTCTCTGCAGGTCATTCACTAGGTCAGTTGATTTCTTCAAACCAAGCTGCTTACCTATTGCAGATTCAGTCTTCGCAGCCTGGTGCAGGTCTACAATTTTGTTTCTGGTGTCCTTTGACAGCTCTTTGGTCTTGGCCATAGTGGAGTTTGGAGTGTGACTGTTTGAGGTTGTGGACAGGTGTCTTTTATACTGATAACAAGTTCAAACAGGTGCCATTAATACAGGTAACGAGTGGAGGACAGAGGAGCCTCTTAAAGAAGAAGTTACAGGTCTGTGAGAGCCAGAAATATTGCTTGTTTGTAGGTGACCAAATACTTATTTTCCACCATAATTTGCAAATAAATGCATTAAAAATCCTACAATGTGATTTTCTGGATTTTTTTTCTCAATTTGTCTGTAATAGTTGACATGTACCTATGATGAAAATTACAGGCCTCTCTCATCTTTTTAAGTGGGAGAACTTGCACAATTGGTGGCTGACTAAATACTTTTTTCCCCACTGTACACTGTATTATATTGTTGAAGAGCAATGAGCCTGACCATCTGGACTATGTTCCCTCCCTTCTCCCTCATCGAAAGTGTCCCACCTCTGTTGCAACAAAAATACAATGAATAGCTAACAAAAGAAAACGCGAACACCCTCCTGAAAGCACGCCAACTGGAGATGGGCGAGAGAGGAGTCCCCGGAGAAGCAGAGGGGGAGAAAGGAGTCCCCACGAAAGCCGGTTCGCCAACTCGAAGAAGTTCCCCAACTCGAAGAGGTTCCATTGACTACAGCTGAATGTGCAAAACTAGAAGAGGAAATCCTTACCTTGAGGGAAGAGAGGGATGCGGCCAGAAGAGAGTGGTGATGTGATGAGATTTACAGCGAGCAGTGTCAAAAACAAGGACAATCATTGTAAACTAATGACCGGTCTTAATTGGTCAGTGTGTCGCTTTGCATGTTTTTCTTGTTCAGTTTGTAAAGTCCACTGGTCGCTTCACCTGCAAATTATCAACAGAAGACCAGCTGTTTGTCACCATACTCAATTTGAGGCAAAACCCCCTCCACAGCCCTATTAAGTCAAGTATTACATTTGAGTAAGCCCAATATACACAATTGTATCTCCCAATGGATCGATCTGATGTATGTCAAAATTACTTTTATAATTCACTGGCCAGACCGGGAGTGCATCAGATCCTTGCCAACAGAAGCTGACTGACATGTATAATTGACTGCTCCGACATCAGGTTTGAGCATCCAAAAAGACTGATATAAGTGATCCAAAAAATTGATCTAATTGAACTGCATTGAAATGAGTTCAAATACACTATAATGTTCATTCGTTTTCAATAAGTGAAGTGTGTTTAGATTACCTTTCAATTGTCATTAAGCACTGTTGCAACAGCAGTACAATACAAATGCTGACGGTGACACCTAGTGGTGATATGTTAACTACATATCATAACACACAGGTGGTTTAACAAGGCAATGCAGTTTATAAAACACAACATATGCATATAAATACACATTGATATTCCCCTACCCCCATATTTATAGTAGCTAGTTGTGCTGTGATTTTTTAACAGTGCCACATCATACTTAAATTATAAGAAGTGGACCACAGTGAAGTATTTAATCGCCTGCCACCCATCTGGCAGCATCAGCTACCTGTCAAAAGGTTGGGGAGAAAGAGCATCAGATGTCCACATTGCAAGGCAGTCAGGCTTTACATCCATTTACGTTTACATTTACGTCATTTAGCAGACACTCTTATCCAGAGCGACTTACAAATAGGTGCATTCACCTTATAGCCAGTGGGATAACTACTTTACACTATTTTGTATTTTTTTTTGTAATTTATCTTTTCTTTATTTATTAATATTTTATATATATATAAATATATTTTTTTTTTAATTTGGGGGGGGGGTAGAAGGATTACTTTATCCTATCCCAGGTATTCCTTAAAGAGGTGGGGTTTCAAATGTCTCCGGAAGGTGGTGAGTGACTCCGCTGTCCTGGCGTCGTGAGGGAGCTTGTTCCACCATTGGGGTGCCAGAGCAGCGAACAGTTTTGACTGGGCTGAGCGGGAACTATGCTTCCGCAGAGGAAGGGGAGCCAGCAGGCCAGAGGTTGATGAACGCAATGCCCTCGTTTGGGTGTAGGGACTGATCAGAGCCTGAAGGTACGGAGGTGCCGTTCCCCTCACAGCTCCATAGGCAAGCACCATGGTCTTGTAACAGATGCGAGCTTCAACTGGAAGCCAGTGGAGTGTGCGGAGGAGCGGGGGTGACGTGAGAGAACTTGGGAAGGTTGAACACCAGACGGGCTGCGGCATTCTGGATGAGTTGTAGGGGTTTAATGGCACAGGCAGGGAGCCCAGCCAACAGCGAGTTGCAGTAATCCAGACGGGAGATGACAAGTGCCTGGATTAGGACCTGTGCCGCTTCCTGTGTAAGGCAGGGTCGTACTCTCCGAATGTTGTAGAGCATGAACCTACATGATCGGGTCACCGCCTTGATGTTAGCGGAGAACGACAGGGGTGTGGTCCAGGGGTCACGCCAAGGCTCTTCGCACTCTGGGAGGAGGACACAACGGAGTTGTCAACCGTGATGGCGAGATCATGGAACAGGCAGTCCTTCCCCGGGAGGAAGAGCAGCTCCGTCTTGCCAAGGTTTAGCTTGAGGTGGTGATCCGTCATCCATACTGATATGTCTGCCAGACATGCAGAGATGCGATTCGCCACCTGGTTATCAGAAGGGGGAAAGGAGAAGATTAGTTGTGTATCGTCAGCATAGCAATGATAGGATAGGCCATGTGAGGATATGACAGAGCCAAGTGACTTGGTGTATAGTGAGAATAGGAGAGGGCCTAGAACTGAGCCCTGGGGGACACCAGTGGTGAGAGCATGTGGTGCGGAGACAGCTTCTCGCCACGCCACTTGGTAGGAGCGACCGGTCAGGTAGGACGCAATCCAAGAGTGAGCCGCGCCGGAGATGCCCAGCTCGGAGAGGGTGGAGAGGAGGATCTGATGGTTCACAGTATCAAAGGCAGCAGACAGGTCTAGAAGGACAAGAGCAGAGGAGAGAGAGTTAGCTTCAGCAGTGCGGAGAGCCTCCGTGACACAGAGAAGAGCAGTCTCAGTTGAATGACCAGTCTTGAAACATGACTGGTTTGGATCAAGAAGGTCATTCTGAGAGAGATAGCAGGAGAGTTGGCTAAAGACAGCACGCTCAATAGTTTTGGAGAGAAAAGAAAGAAGGGATACTGGTCTGTAGTTGTTGACATCAGAGGGATCGAGTGTTGGTTTTTTGAAAAGGGGTGCAACTCTCGCTCTCTTGAAGACGGAAGGGACATAGCCAGCGGTCAAGGATGAGTTGATCAGCGAGGTGAGGTAGGGGAGAAGGTCACCGGAGATGGTCTGGAGAAGAGAGGAGGGGATAGGGTCAAGCGGGCAGGTTGTTGGGCAGCTTGCAGTCACAAGTCGCAAGATTTTATCTGGAGAGAGAGGGGAGAAAGAAGTCAAAGCATAGGGTAGGGCAGTGTGAGCAGGACCAGCAGTGTCATTTGACTTAACAAACGAGGATCGGATGTCATCAACCTTCTTTTCAAAGTGGTTGACGAAGTCATCCACAGGGAGGGAGGAGGGGGTGGGGGGTGGGGGGGGATTCAGCAGGGAGGAGAATGTGGCAAAGAGCTTCCTAGGGTTAGAGGCAGATGCTTGGAATTTAGAGTGGTAGAAAGTGGCCTTAGCAGCAGAAACAGATGAAGAAAATGTAGAGAGGAGGGAGTGAAAAGATGCCAGGTCCGCAGGGAGTCTAGTTTTCTTCCATTTCCGCTCAGCTGCCCGGAGCTCTGTTCTGTGAGCTCGCAATGAGTCATCAAGCCACGGAGCTGGAGAGGAGGACCGAGCCGGCCGGGAGGATAGGGGACATAGAGAGTCAAAGGATGCAGAAAGGGAGGAGAGGAGGGTTGAGGAGGCAGAATCAGGAGATTGGAGGGAGAAGGATTGAGCAGAGGGAAGAGATTATAGGATGGAAGAGGAGAGAGTAGCGGGAGAGAGAAAGCGAAGGTTGCGACGGTGCATTACCATCTGTGTAGGGGCAGAGTGAGTAGTGTTGGAGGAGAGCGAGAGAGAAAAGGATACAAAGTAGTGGTCGGAGACATGGAGGGGAGTTGCAGTGAGATTAGTAGAAGAACAGCATCTAGTAAAGATGAGGTCAAGCGTATTGCCTGCCTTGTGAGTAGGGGGGACGGTGAGAGGGTGAGGTCAAAGAGGAGAGGAGTGGAAAGAAGGAGGCAGAGAGAAATTAGTCAAATGTAGACATAGGGAGGTTGAAATCCCCCAGAACTGTGAGGGGTGAGCCATCCTCAGGAAAGGAACTTATCAAGGCGTCAAGCTCATTGATGAACTCTCCAAGGGAACCTGGAGGGCGATAGATGACAAGGATATTAAGCTTAAATGGGCTAGTGACTGTGACAGCATGGAATTCAAATGAGGAGATAGACAGATGGGTCAGGGGAAAAATTGAGAATGTCCACTTGGGAGACATGAGGATTCCTGTGCCACCACCCCGCTGACCAGATGCTCTCGGGGTATGCGAGAACACATGGTCAGACGAGGAGAGAGCAGTAGGAGTAGCAGTGTTTTCAGTGGTAATCCATGTTTCCGTCAGCGCCAAGAAGTCGAGGGACTGGAGGGTAGCATAGGCTGGGATGAACTCTGCCTTGTTGGCAGCAGAACGGCAGTTCCAGAGGCTGCCTGAGACCTGGAACTCCAGGTGGGTGGTGCGTGCAGGGACCACCAGGTTAGAGAGGCAGCAGCCACGCGGTGTGAGGCGTTTGTGTAGCCTGTGCGGAGAGGAGAGAACAGGGATAGGCAGAGGCATAGTTGACAGGCTGCAGTAAATGGCTACAATAATGCAGAGGAGATCGGAATGAAATGAACTAAACATCTGGGAAAGGAGAGAGCGGGGCCTCCCTCAGCACAACTCCCAAATATAACTCTCCCAACTTCCACCTCAGAAACTATAATTGTTGTAAACTACAGCGGTTCAATGTTTCTAGGAATAGACTAACTCAGTTTATTCAGCTAGCTAACTAGGTGCAGTATTATTCCGTGAAAATCGTCCGGGCATCAAGTCATACGACGCCACAGCCAGCTAGCATGCCGGACTCCAGCAACACGGTTTAGCGCCAATACTCGGCCACAACAAACCACCAGTGTATCAACACGCAAGCAGATCGTTCGTGTCCGTGTCTAACGTTGTGGGTTAGTCCCGACAGCTTGAGCGAGTCCGTCGTCAACTTATTCAGCCAGTTAGTTAGCTAGAATAGTTAGCAAACTAGCTAGCCATTGCTTTCAGACAAAGAAGAACCCCTCCTTTCACGGCACGAACACACAGAGAGAGCCAAACTAACGTTAACTAGTCACCCATGTCCCAAATTCCTTGAACGACTCGGGCTATCAATATGTAAAAAACAAAACACAAATGTAGGTTATGACTTACCCCTAGCAGCTACTGTTAGCTAGCCAAGTGCAAAGCTAGCCACTGAATTGACTCAGCCAGTTCGCGTCTGTTTGCTCGGTCGTTCCAGCTATTGTTTACTAGTAGCTATCCAGGTAGCAACAAGCTAGCTAATATTTCAAGCACAGTAGCCACTTGCTACCTAACGTTAACGGTTCAGACAATGAGGTTAGAAAACAGCTGAATGGTAGGCAATTATTGTATGTAATTATTGTATGTAGCCAGCTGGCGTAATTATAGGCACTCTCAGGCGTGAAATAACTATATCGTTGCTAATAGCTACTCGCCAGCTAGTCCAGGTGGTGGGTTAGCTAGCTAGCTTCGTGCTACGCTGGGCACAGCCGAATACAATACTAACCTACAATAATTACATACAACAACCCACAATAACTACCTACAATACCTAACTACAATCTAAATACATAGTTTAAGCCTTACTCGACAAAGCCCAAGCTATGTATAAAGCCAAGCTTACCCGACGACATCATGTGTGTATATGTTTCCCAGTTCGTTGTGCATGTAACCATACCACCACCCTGGAGATCAGGCATGTAGTAGTTTCTTAATATTTCTAGTTGCTCTAGTGCACAAAGGCCATCTATGACCTGAGATGGTTATCATAGACAATAAAATGTATTGTATAAATGGTTGAAAGAATGTAACCTACAGTGCATACTCATTGGTCTGTGCTGTGTTCTTGTGTCCTTCATTTCAGATTTTGGCAGACAGGGGCTTCACATTTAAGGATGATTTTTCCCTTATTGGAGCACACCTCATAACCCCTGCCTTCACCCGGGGTCCGAAGCAGTTTGTCGGGGAAGAAGTAGAGCAGTCAAGTGTGAAGTCAAATGTGAGGATTCACATAGACGAGAATTAATTTATGTTGAGAGCCTAAATGATGCCTCAGAACTGTACATTTGTGCATAGTATTGAACTACAATAAATAACATTTAATCTTCTTCTACTACTATTCAACAAGAAAAACAAAACAGTAGACTAGTAAGTAAGACCACTGAGTGTGTTGCTCCTGTGTTTTGCAATAGAGAGAGTGATAAGCGTGCTGAAGACCTGGTTCCACATCCTGGATGGGCCACTTAACCTGCGCCTGGTTAAGAAACTGAAGGATGAGAGCGAAGACAAAGAAGTGGCAACAATCGACAGAATTGTCCATGTCTGTGCTGCTCTGGTCAACATGTCTGGCAGTGTGGTTGATAATAACAACAAGAACAATAGGGATTGTCACGGTCATATTTTATCATCTTACTGGTGCACACAGATAAGAGTGTTTTGTTTTAGAGCAGGGGTGTCAAACGTCCGGCCCACGGGCCGGATCAGGCCCGCAAACGGATTTAATCCAGCCCGCGAGATGATTTTGTAAAGTATAAAAATTAGCTGCAATTTTTCAATAAAAGAAACTGCTGTTCCAATTGTGTCCACTGGATGGCGGAATAGCAATTGTGTTAAGCAAGCAAACTGTTTATACCGGGGCAGAGCAAATAGGTCAAGCAAGTGCAGCCAGTCCGGATGAGCTACTTTGTTTTGCCCGCGATATTTATTACGGCTTCTACTTTTAACATTATGTGCTTTGGCACCCTCATTGCCCCAATATGTCTCTGTCAAAAAAGAGAAAAGTGGACGCAGAGTGCAGAGTGTTCCAAGAAAAATTGTCATCCTTCTATTTATTCACGGAATTGAATGGGAAAGCTGTATGTTTGGTGTGTTCACAGCATGTTGCAGTGCTGAAAGAATATAACCTTCGTCGCCACTATGTGAGTCTTCATGCCGACAAATATGACAACTTTCAAGGACAGCGGAGAAGAGAGAAGGTGAATGAACTGTTGGTGGGTCTGAAGAAACAGCAGTCTGTGTTTACTCACAGCCGAGACATCAGTGACGCTGCAGTGAAAGCTAGCTACCTCATTGCTAATGAAATCGCAGTGGCTTCAAAACCATTTAGTGAGGGTGAATTTGTAAAAACATGCATGATGAAGGCAGCAGAGATTGTGTGCCCTGAAAAGCACCAGGCTTTTGCAAATATCAGCCTGACAAGAAACACAGTTGCAGACAGGATTTCCGATCTTTCAGTGGATTTGGACAGCCAGTTGAAGCAAAAAGTAAAGTCATTTATTGCGTTTTCGGTTGCAATTGATGAAAGCACGGACATTACAGATGTTGCACAACTGGCCATTTTCATCCGCGGAGTTGATGACACATTAACCGTCACCGAGGAGTTCGTGGAGTTGGTGCCGATGACAGATACAACGACAGCAGCTGATATTTTCATGATATACCATGATTTTACCGGTCCGGCCCACTTGGGAATAGATTTTCCTCCATGTGGCCCCTGAGCGAAAATGAGTTTGACACCCCTGTTTTAGAGGTTTAATTGCACTTCAGTGCACTACCCCTACTGCTGTTGCTGCCGCACTGCTGCCTGCATTGCCATCACCACTGGGGTTGTGATCAACCTCCTAATAAAATAAGTTATGAACACAGACGTGCAGACATTTGTTTTTTTCTAATGATTTGTTTATTCTCTACACCATCTGCATATTTGATGTACATAAAATTTCATTATGTTTTTGCACGTTCTTTTCCAAGTTATGACATTGGTTAGTATTATTCAAATGAAATATACTGAAGAAAATGAAATATACTGAAGAAAAATATAAACGCAATTTGCAACAATTTCATAGATTTTTACTGAGTTACAGTTCATATGAGGAAATGAGTCAAATGAAATAAATTCATTAGGCCCTAATCTATGGATTTCACATGACTGGGAATACAGATATGCATCTGTTGGTCACATATACCTTTACAAAAATGGGCCTCACAATGGGCCTCAGGATCTCATCGCAGTATTTCTGTGTATTCAAATTGCCATCGATAAAATGCAATTGTGTTCGGTGCCCTTAGCTTACAGTGGCTTGCGAAAGTATTCAACCCCTTGGCATTTTTCCTATTTTGTTGCCTTACAACCTGGAATTAAAATAGATTTTTGGGGGGTTTGTATCATTTGATTTAAAGAACATGCCTACCACTTTGAAGATGCAAAATATGTTTTCTTGTGAAACAAACAAGAAATAAGACAAAAAAATAGAAAACTTGAGCTTGCATAACTATTCACCCCCCCAAAGTCAATACTTTGTAGAGCCACCTTTTGCAGCAATTACAGCTGCAAGTCTCTTGGGGTATGTCTCTATAAGCTTGGCACATCTAGCCCCTGGGATTTTTGCCCATTCTTCAAGGAAAAACTGCTCCAGCTCCTTCAAGTTGGATGGGTTCCGCTGGTGTCCAGCAATATTTAAGTCATACCACATATTCTCAATTGGATTGAGGTCTGGGCTTTGACTAGGCCATTCCAAGACATTTAAATGTTTCTCCTTAAACCACTCAAGTGTTGCTTTAGCAGTATGCTTAGGGTCATTGTCCTGCTGGAAGGTGAACCTCTGTCCCAGTCTCAAGTCTCTGGAAGACTGAAACAGGTTTCCCCTCAAGAATTTCCCTGTATTTAGCGCCATCCATCATTCCTTCAATTCTGACCAGTTTCCCAGTCCCTGCCGATGAAAAACACCCCCACAGCATGATGCTGCCACCACCATGCTTCACTGTGGGGATGGTGTTCTCGGGGTGATGAGAGGTGTTGGGTTTGCGCCAGACATAGCGTTTTCCTTGATGGCCAAAAAGCTCAATTTTAGTCTCATCTGACCAGAGTACCTTCTTCCATATGTTTGGGGAGTCTCCCACATGCCTTTTGGCGAACACCAAACGTGTTTGCTTATTTTGTTCTTTAAGCGATGGCTTTTTTTCTGGCCAGTCTTCCGTAAAGCCCAGCTCTATGGAGTGTACGGCTTAAAGTGGTCCAATGGACAGATACTCCAATCTCCGCTGTGGAGCTTTGCAGCTCCTTCAGGGTTATCTTTGGTCTCTTTGTTGCCTCTCTGATTAATGCCCTCCTTGCCTGGTCCGTGAGTTTTGGTGGGCGGCCCTCTCTTGGCAGGTTTTCCCCAGCACAAGGAGCACCTGTTTAATGATCATGCTGTTTAATCAGTTTCTTGATTGTCAGGTGGATGGATTATCTTGGCAAAGGTGAAATGCTCACTAACAGGGATGTAAACAAATTTGTGCAAAACATTTGAGAGAAATAAGCTTTTCGTAATGTCCGTATGGAACATTTCTGTGATCTTTTATTTCAGCTCATGAAACATGGGACCAAGACTTTACATGTTGCGTTTACATTTTTGTTCAGTGTAATTCTATACAGTAATGTTTGTATGTCGTAAAAGTATACCTGTGTAGCACCTACCTGTACATCCTGGTGTGTCAGTGTCAGTCTGGGGAATATGTGCCTCGCCCAGATGTCACCGATGACGTTGATGGAACATTGGATGAAATCTTTATCTCTGGCGACACGGAAGATCGGGCAGTCTTGTGGAGTCCATGTGATAAAATCACAGTAAGATGCCTGGGTCACGAACATCTCCATCTGCACCTGTAGTAAAATGTTAATCAGTACTTCATATTTGTGGTTCCCAAACTGGTCCGCAGTATCCTCCAGCCACCCCACATATTTATTATTCTAGTTGTCAGTTCTATATAAATAAAGTGAAAGTACCTTATCTGTGTCTAGAATGAATGGCTTTTCTTGAGAGAAGTGCCACTTCCCAGATGCCCTGTGCTGTCCTGCAGCCACTAATCAACTGTGCTCTCTGTCTTGTCCCCAGTTGTAGGGACACTTGGCTTCCAGAACTCAGTCCACAACAATCACAGGACACACATCCATTAGGAGACGCTCCCACAAATGGCATATCTTTGCAGATCCTGAATCCAGCTCTTTTGGTTCTCATTTTGACATGAAATTTGCAATTTTTATCAATGTAGATGTACTTGGACATTTTAGCTTTTGCATTGCCAACCCCTTCAGCAAAACGGTAGGTGTCAACCGCATCCTGCTCGTGATGCTTGCCCCAGTGTCCATGGCTTCTTCACCTCCTTGTTCCGCTGATGGCAGATTCTGAAGGGATTGGGAGGGATTATCAGGGGAGGTGTTGTATTATATGGTGGGCAACAGAGCCTGTGATGCGCCCGACTCTGTGCCAAGCTACACAAGCAGCCTGGTTCAGAGTACCCCTCTCGATTTGCTCCACCTCGTTGTCATTTACAGACTGGAGGTGTAAGTACCACGATTTCCTGGTCTTGGCAAATTACTTGAATGTTGTCAGAGCTACTGGGTTGGTTCCTGTGTCAGAAAGCATCTGGAGAAACTGGTCTTGCTGGGCAGGCGTCGATGTTGGCATAGGAGCCTTACGTTTTCCGGATACATTTTTTTTGCCTCTTCGTTGTAGAACAAAGTGTGAGCAATCAGTGTAGGCTCCACCTTTTTCACCCACACTTTGTTCCACTCACAGGCCAGACTTGTGTACACCACCATGTTAAGGCCAAGACGCACAGATGTCTCCAGCTTGAACAGCACCCACATGGGAAGAGGTCTCTCATAGTATATTTGAGTACATTTACTACAGTGCTTAACGACAGTAATCATGGTAATCATGTAATGTAATCATGGTAATCATGTAAACAAACCTACTTGATGGAAGCACTGTCACACCCTGATCTGTTTCACCTGTCTTGTGCTTGTGTCCACCCCCCACCAGGTGTCTCCCATTTTTCCCATTATCCCTTGTATATTTATACCTGCGTTTTCTGTTTGTCTGTTGCCAGTTTGTCTTGTCAAGTCTTACCAGCAAGTCAAGTTTTTTTTAGGGTCTTGTCGAGTCTTACCAGCATGTTTTTCCAGTTTTCCAGCATCTCTAGTTTCTGTTTTCTAGTCCTCCTGGTTCTGACCATTCTGCCTGCCCCCGACCCTGAGCCTGTCTGCCGTTCTGTCTCTGATTAACGCTGCTTTGGATTACTGACCATTCTGCCTGCCCTGACCCTGAGCCTGCCTGCCGTTCTGTCCCTGATTAACGCTGCCTTGGATTACTGACCATTCTGCCTGCCCTGACCCTGAGCCTGTCTGCCGTTCTGTCCCTGATTGACGCTGCCTTGGATTACTGACCTCTGCCTGCCCTTGACCTGCCGTTTGCCTGCCCCGTTTTGTAATAAATTTCTGAGATTCAAACTGTCTGCCTCCGGTGTCTGCATCTGGGTCTTATCCTGAGTTGTGTTAGTACGAACTGGCCATGACTGACCCAGCAGACTCGGCCCAGCTCCGCAACGCCATCTCCTCCCAAGGAGCCACCATTGGAAGACACAAGGAGTTACTTCAAACTCTTATGGAAGGATTCCAGACCTTGGCAGAACGCCATGACCGCACTTTCAATAAATTGCTGGAGCAATTTCGCAGATTGTCTAATAGGCAGCCAGCCACTACAGTAACCTCCCAGCCTCTCAGTAACCCCGCTGTGAGCAGCGCAGCTTCCTGAGAACTCTGTTTACCTCCTCTTGAACGCTACGCTGAAGATTCAGGAATCTGTCGGGCATTTCTCTCCCAGTGCTCCCTCATCTTCGAGCTGCAGCCCTCTTCTTTTCCCTCGGACCACTCAAGGATAGCGTACCTTATAACGCTGATGTCCGGGAGGGCTCTCGCCTGGGCTACAGCGGTGTGGGAGCAACAATCCACCGTGTGCTTCAGTCTGGAGGAGTTCATGGCGGAGGTGAAAAAGGTGTTTGATTCTCCATTGTCCGGGAGAGAGGCTGCTCGGAAGCTACTCCTACTACGTCAAGACTCCCGTAGTGTGGCAGACTATACGGTCGATCTCTGCACGTTGGCCTCCAAGAGTGCCTGGAACCCGGAATCCCTGTTCGACACGTTCCTTCACGGAATATCGGAGGAGGTTAAAGACGAGCTCGCAGCCCAGGAGCTGCCCATGGATCTCGACTCTCTCATCGCCTTGACCATACGGATCGATGGGCGGCTATGGGAACGTAGGAGGGAGAGGTCTGTTCCCAGTCACACTCACTCGTCCAAGGATCCCACCTCGCAACCGAGGAATCCCGGAAGTCCCCGGCGTCTACATTACTGAGAGAATCCGAGGGTACCCGAGTTCCCCCGGGAATCACAGAGGTCTGCCGACTTCTCCGGAGCCTATGCAACATGGCAGAGCTAGATTGTGTCCTGCCGAACGTTTATGCAGACTGAACCCCAAGAGCTGTCTGTATTGTGGGACTACAGGTCATTACATTTCTACCTGTCCATTAAATGACCAGGCCCATCAGTAGTTACGAGTATGCTAGTGGGCCATACGGAGAACTTCCAATCTCCCATTTCTTGTACACCTCTCCATGTCATCCTGCTGTGGGGTGACCGGTCTAAATCTCTCCGGGTACTCATTGACTCTGGGGCCGATGAGGGCTGTATGGACACTACACTGGTGTCAGAGCTGTGAATCCCCACTCAACCCCTCTCCATTCCCATGGACATCAGAGCACTAGAAGGGTGCTTTATTGGCAGAGTCACCCACAATATGGTTCCTATCAACCAGTGTCTGGTAGCCACAGTGAGTCTTTGCAGTTTCTGCTCACCGAATCTCCTCAGGTACCCGTGGTGTTGGGGTTTTCATGGCTATAGAGGCACAATCCCCTTATCGACTGGACTGTTGGTTCTATCAAGGGTTGGAGACTGTTCTGCCATGCTCATTGCCTGAAGTCGGTGCAGCCTGCCCCGGTACGTCTTCCTGCGGGCTTGGAAAAAGCATCGGACCCCCTTCGCCGTTTCAGGAGTACCAGAACCTCCGGGAGGTTTTCAACAAGGCCCGTGCCACATCGCTTCCTCCGCATCGGCCCTACGACTGCGTTATCGACCTTCTCACGGGCACTACACCACCTCGGGGGCGGCTTTATTCCCTGTCAGGTCCGGAGACCAAGGCGGTGGAAAGGTACATTGAGGACTCCCTGGCTGCAGGGTGTATCCATCCTTCTGCCTCCCCCGCCGGCGCAAGGTTCTTCTTTGTGGAGAAGGACAAAACCCTGCACCCATGTATTGACTACCGGGGCCTTAATGACATCACGGTTAAAAAACGTTACCCGCTACCACTCATAGCCTTGGCTTTCGAGCCTCTCCAGGGGGCTATGATCTTCTCGAAGTTGGACCTTCGGAACGCCTACCATCTGGTGCGGATACGGGAAGGAGACGAGTGGAAGACATTTGACATTTTTGACATTTTAGTCATTTAGCAGATGCTCTTATCCAGAGCGACTTACAGTTAGTGAGTGCATAAATAATTTTTCATACTGGCCCCCCGTGGGAATTGAACCCACAACCCTGGCGTTGCAAATGCCATGCTCTACCAACTGAGCTACATCCCTGCCGGCCATTCCCTCCCCTACCCTGGACGACAATGGGCCAATTTTGCGCCGCCCCATGGGTCTCCCGGTCGCGGCCGGCTACGACAGAGCCTGGATTCGAACCAGGACCTCTAGTGGCACAGCTAGCACTGCGATGCAGTGCCTTAGACCACTGTGCCACTCGGGAAGACAGCCTTTAATACGGCTAGCGGGCACTACGAATATGTGGTGATGCCATTTGGACTGACCAACACTCCTGCAGTGTTCCAGGCCCTGGTTAATGATGTTCTCCGTGACATGTTGAACCGGTTCGTGTTCGTCTACCTCGATGACATTCTTTTCCCGCTCAGCTCAAGAACATGTCCTCAACGTCCGACAAGTCCCCCAGCGTCTCCTGGAGAACCAGCTTTTTGTTAAAGCTGAGAAATGTGAATTCCATCGCTCCACTATCTCCTTCCTAGGATACATAATTGCTGCAAGTAATATGCAGATGGACCCTGGCAAGGTGAGAGCAGTGGTGGATTGGCCTCAACCCATATCCAGAGTGCAGCTGCAACGCTTCCTGGGGTTTGCTAATTTCTACTGCCGTTTCATATGGGGTTACAGCACACTAGCTTCCTCCTTTTCAGCACTCACCTCTCCCAAGGTCCCGTTCACGTGGCCTCCAGCTGCTGACCGGGCGTTCTCTGACCTCAAGCATCATTTCACTACAGCTCCCATTATAATCCATCCAGATCCGTCCCGTCAGTTCTTGGTGGAGGTCGACGCCTCGGACGTCGGAGTGGGGTCTGTCCTGTCCCAGCGTCCTGCCCAGGACCAAAAGCTGCATCCCTGCGCTTTCTTTTCCCATCGTCTTAACACCACTGAGAGGAATTATGACGTGGGAAATCGAAAACTACTCGCGGTGAAGATGGAATTGGAGGAGTGGAGACACTGGTTAGAGGGGGCAGAACATCCAATCGTAGTGTGGACTGATCACAAGAACCTGGAATATCTCCGCACCGCCAAGCTTCTCAACTCTAGGCAAGCTTGATGGGCCCTGCTATTCACTCGGTTCAACTTTACCATCTCCTAACGCCCGGGGTCGCCTCTATAGCCCTGCTGCTACTCCGTCGGACCCTGAGACCATCCTCCCTACCTCTTGTCTAGGCTGCACTCATCTGGGGTATAGAGAACCAGGTCTGTGAGGCGCAGTGTTCCCAGCCGGATGTTTGTCCCGGACTCTGCCCGTTCCCCTGTCCTCCAGACTTGCCTGCCATCCTGGCTCCCGTCGAACCCTGGCCTTCGTACAACAACGTTTTTCTGGCTCACCATGGCTCCTGACGTCTCCGTGTTCATCGCCGCCTGCACTGTGTGTGCTCAGAATATGACTCCGCGGCAAGCTCCGGCTGGCCTCCTTCAACCACTCCCTGTTCCTAACCGCCCCTGGTCCCATATGTCCCTGGACTTCATCACCGGTCTTGCTCCATCAGATGGCAACACCACTATCCTTACGGTGGTGGATAGGTTTTCCAAAGCTGCCCATTTCATTCCCCTTCCCAAGTTACCCTCAGCCAAGGAGACGGCCCAGCTCATGGTTCAGCACGTCTTCCGGATCCATGGACTTCCGGTGGACATGGTCTCCGATCACGGTTCTCAGTTCTCCTCCCGGTTCTGGAAGGCGTTCTGCTCGGCCACTGGTCTCTCGCCTTTTGAGTTTTCCTTGGGATATCAGCCCCCACTCTTCCCTGAGCAAGAGGAAGAGGTCAGCACACCCTCAGCCCAGATGTTCGTCCGCCGCTGTCGCCGTACCTGGAAGAGAGCCCGGTCCACTCTTCTCAAGACCACCTCCAGGTATCGGCGACAGGAGGACCGTCACCGGACCCCTGCTCCCTGCTATCGTCTCGGGCAGAGGGTATGGCTGTCCACTCAACCCTTTGTCACCTGTTTGATGCTGCCTTGGATTACTGACCTCTGCCTGCCCTTGATCTGCCGTTTGCCTGCCCCCTGTTTTGTAATAAACATCTGAGATTTGAACTGTCTGCCTTCGGTGTCTGCATCTGGGTCTTATCCTGAGTCGTGTTAAGCAAGAGGAAGAGGTATTGTGAACTTGGATAGCACGAGCAAGCTGTTCAAAAATGACATCGTTTTCTTAATAAAACCTTATGAACATTACAAGTAGTTGTCAGTGGTGTAAAGTACTTAAGTAAAAATAATTTTAAGTACTACTTAAGTAGTTTTTTTGGGTATCTGTACTTTACTTTACTATTAATATTTTTGACAACTTTTACTTTTACTCCACTACATTCCTAAAGAAAATAATGTACTTTTTACTCCATACATTTTCCCTGACACCTAAAAGTACTCGTTACATTTAGAATGCTCAAGCAGGACAGAATTATGGCACCTATCAATATAACGCTTTGTCATCCCTACTGCCTCTGATCTGGCGGACTCACGAAACACAAATACTGTGTTCGTAAATTATGTCTGAGTGTTGGAGTGTGCCCCTGTCTGTCCGTAATTAAAAATAATACGAAAATCGTGCCATCTGGTTTGCTTAATATAAGGAATTTGATGTGTAGCATTTACTTTTACTTTGTACTTTTACTTGAGTATGACAACTTAGTACTTTTTCTACCAATGTACTTAAGTCATTTAAAACCAGATACTTTTAAACTTTTACTCAAGTAGTATTTTACTGGGTAACTTTCACTTTTACTTGAGTCATTTTCTGTTAAGGTATCTTTACTTTTACTCAAGTATGACAATTGAGTACTTTTCCCACCACTGGTAGTTGTAACAGTATACAGTGAGGGAAATAAGTATTTGACCCCCTCTCAATCAGAAAGATTTCTGGCTCCCAGGTGTCTTTTATACAGGTAACGAGCTGAGATTAGGAGCACACTCTTAAAGGGAGTGCTCCTAATCTCAGTTTGTTACCTGTATAAAAGACACCTCTCCACAGAAGCAATCAATCAGATTCCAAACTCTCCACCATGGCCAAGACCAAAGAGCTCTCCAAGGATGTCAGGGACAAGATTGTAGACCTACACAAGGCTGGAATGGGCTACAAGACCATCGCCAAGCAGCTTGGTGAGAAGGTGACAACAGTTGGTGTGATTATTCGCAAATGGAAGAAACACAAAATAACTGTCAATCTCCCTCGGCCTGGGGCTCCATGCAAAATCTCACCTCGTGGAGTTGCAATGATCATGAGAACGGTGAGGAATCAGCCCAGAACTACACGGGAGGATCTTGTCAATGATCTCAAGGCAGCTGGGACCATAGTCACCAAGAAAACAATTGGTAACACACTACGCCGTGAAGGACTGAAATCCTGCAGCGCCCGCAAGGTCCCCCTGCTCAAGAAAGCACATATACAGGCCTGTCTGAAGTTTGCCAATGAACATCTGAATGAGTCAGAGGAGAACTGGGTGAAGGTGTTGTGGTCAGATGAGACCAAAATGGAGCTCTTTGGCATCAACTCAACTCGCTGTGTTTGGAGGAGGAGGAATGCTGCCTATGACCCCAAGAACACCATCCCCACCGTCAAACATGGAGGTGGAAACATTATGCTTTGGGGGTGTTTTTCTGCTAAGGGGACAGGACAACTTCACCGCATCAAAGGGACGATAGACAGCGCCATGTACCGTCAAATCTTGGGTGAGAACCTCCTTCCCTCAGCCAGGGCATTGAAAATGGGTCGTGGATGGGTATTCCAGCATGACAATGACCCAAAACACACGGCCAAGGCAACAAAGGAGTGGCTCAAGAAGAAGCACATTAAGGTCCTGGAGTGGCCTAGCCAGTCTCCAGACCTTAATCCCATAGAAAATCTGTGGAGGGAGCTGAAGGTTCGAGTTGCCAAACTTAATGACTTGGAGAAGATCTGCAAAGAGGAGTGGGACAAAATCCCTCCTGAGATGTGTGCAAACCTGGTGGCCAACTACAGGAAACGTCTGACCTCTGTGATTGCCAACAAGGGTTTTGCCACCAAGTACTAAGTCATGTTTTGCAGAGGGGTCAAATACTTATTTCCCTCATTAAAATGCAAATCAATTTATAACATTTTCGACATGCGTTTTTCTGGATATTTTTGATGTTATTCTGTCTCTCACTGTTCAAATAAACCTACCATTAAAATTATAGACTGATCATGTCTTTGTCATTGGGCAAACATACAAAATGAGCAGGGGATCAAATACTTTTTTTCCCTCACTGTATGACTACTTACACTGAAGCTTAATTATTGATGCTGCTATCATAATGCAATACTTACCCTGCCATGCAGGTGCAATGAGCTGCAGCAATTGCCCCATCCCCCCTGACTGCAATCAATGTGGTGTGTCTGTTACCCTCCGAGACGGCTTCACTCTGGCTCTAAACACTTTGTTGTTGTCAGAACCTGCAGCCGTGTGATGGGGCGCCACTTTGGTTTTAGAAGTGGGGGGCACATAACCTGGCGGGGGTCTGGGTGTCCTCCCCCAGAATCTTTTGGGGCATCTAAAGCTAATTTCCTGCATTGTTACACAATCCAATATGCCGTCTCTATTTAGAGCAAAAAGTAAGCTAGGTAAGAGATAATTATTAAATAAGTTTAAGTGATTAATAAGACTGAACTAGATCAAAGGCAATTCAATAATAAATATTGTGTTGCACCTTTAACCAATAGCCTAACAAATGAAAAACTCTTGAAAAAATACAAAGACTTTTGATTGTCTTTATTAAGACGTCCTCTATATCAAAATTCAACCAGACCGACCAGCCAGACAGAACGCCTGCACGCCGGATCCCCACCAGTCTAGTCAATAACTCAACTCTCTCCCAACACAATTTCCTTCCCAGTTCCCACCTTTAATTTTTTTAATTCCAGAGGGAAAGGTTTGGGAACTAAAAATATACATTAACACACAAACAGCAAATTCTCTATATAATTAATCTCATAGGCCTAATAGTACTGTAGAGCTCTTTTTACTTGCACACAATATAGCTGGGTCACCCTGTCCTGCCCCTAAGGGTCCACCACCCTGCAGCGCCCCAACCCAACACACCCCACTCAGCTTTAGGATCTTAGTGAAACATTCATTATTGGTTCAGGTGTGTTAGGCCAAGGCCAGAGTGACAACCCACAGGATGGCAGAGTCTCCAGTGTCAACATTTCCAAGCAAACAAAAACAGGGAGAATCTGTAGACCTGCTGAGATAAAAGTACATACTCAATGCCAGAATTCAGCCAGCCTTCACAAGATCAGAACATATGCAGATATGTCCCCTTTTGTGTTTTACACCTCTAGCAAAGGAATGACATTTCTGAGTGCATGTAATTCAGTTTCACCGGCATATAGTACGCTCTATGGATGGTCTTAAACTGCAGTAATTTATGTCTGAGATGATATGAACATGACTGGGCATTCTAACATATCTGTATTCACTCATCATCATCAATAGCCTACCAGATCTTCCTCACATTTTTGTTTGACATGTTTTGTGTCATCGGGAAAAGCCTCTATCAACCCTTGATACAGTTTGAAAATCAACTTTGGAGGTTTGTCAGACTGCCTTAAAATAGCATCTGGCTTGTCCAGTGTTTCCTGGACAGAGAGAATAAAGTGTTCAATGGTTCAATAATTGAAATGACCATTATTCCCAGATCCCAGACAGTAGCTTTACCCATCAATTCAAAATGGAACTTTGTATCATTCACTGATATTGTTAATATACTGCAAAATTCACCTGAGCTCTTGTAGACTGGTCTTCCCTGGCTGTCTGACCTTGATGGGACCCCTGTCACCATCTGATCCTGCTAAGACATGATGAGCATAGTGTTGTGTACTGACTGTGCACTAGAGGGCTGCATTCCCGCGGGATGCCTGCAGGACTGTATAATGTGATCATAAGACTTCAACTTTTTCAAATGATAATAGGCGTGCATTAACGCTAGTTAATAAGTGACAAGGAGTTGGCATGATAGCACTAACAGACTGGCACTCAGGCTATGCTACATGGGCATGGAAGAAGGCCAGAATAATTGCGGCAGATTCATAATAAATAATTGAGGTTAATATTTAATAAGGACTGTTTCTGGTATTTTATCCCCCACAAAACAAGTGCAAACCCTAACTACTAGCTTTACAGAGTTTAGTCCAAAACTATGAGGCTGAGCGATCAATCTCTGCTTTGACACATTTCATTAAATTCATCAATGGAAGCAATGACTGACAAGTCTGTAATAGCCCATAATATATCATAAGTCTCTGTGGTACCGGTGTTTGAATTTATATCTTGAGGTTATAGACCTTTTTCATCTACAGACTTGCAAACTATATTTCACTTCTTTCAAAACATTTTTGGACACCCCTGCAGAAAGCAGGCAAAGGCACAGACACATGATTAATGGCATCTAATGAACCAAAGAAAGCCATTTCTGCCTGCGGTAGAAAAGCAGTGTGCTTGAAAAAAGCTGAATCATCTGAATGGAATCAAACTCTTCCTCCCTCTGATGTTCAAAGGGGACGCAGCAATGAACATTGAACAGGTTGCTGCTGATTATTTCCCAAACAGATTGGAAAACTATTAAAACTGTGTGGTCTGTGTCAACGTGTAAGTCATTGGAAAGCCTGCAGTTAGTTGAACACAGTAACACAATAAGTGACAGTGAACTGACAACTATATCAGATTATCAGCTGTCTGAAGGAATCACAACCACTGGGTAATGCATAGATACTGCATGGAGAGACACTTTACTCCTGTCTCACAGAATAGCACTGCATGTACTTACAGTGGGGGAAAAAAGTATTTAGTCAGCCACCAATTGTGCAAGTTCTCCCACTTAAAAAGATGAGAGGTCTGTAATTTTCATCATAGGTACACGTCAACTATGACAGACAAATTGAGAAACTAAAATCCAGAAAATCACATTGTAGGATTTTTAATGAATTTATTTGCAAATTATGGTGGAAAATAAGTATTTGGTCACCTAAAAACAAGCAAGATTTCTGGCTCTCACAGACCTGTAACTTCTTCTTTAAGAGGCTCCTCTGTCCTCCACTCGTTACCTGTATTAATGGCACCTGTTTGAACTTGTTATCAGTATAAAAGACACCTGTCCACAACCTCAAACAGTCACACTCCAAACTCCACTATGGCCAAGACCAAAGAGCTGTCAAAGGACACCAGAAACAAAATTGTCTGACCTGCAGAGAGCTGCAGAGAGCTGGGACCAAAGTAACAAAGCCTACCATCATTAACACACTACGCCACCAGGGACTCAAATCCTGCAGTGCCAGACGTGTCCCCCTGCTTAAGCCAGTACATGTCCAGGCCCGTCTGAAGTTTGCTAGAGTGCATTTGGATGATCCAGAAGAGGATTGGGAGAATGTCATATGATCAGATGAATCAAAATAGAACTTTTTGGTAAAAACTCAACTCGTCGTGTTTGGAGGACAAAGAATGCTGAGTTGCATCCAAAGAACACCATACCTACTGTGAAGCATGGGGGTGGAAACATCATGCTTTGGGGCTGTTTTTCTGCAAAGGGACCAGGACGACTGATTCGTGTAAAGGAAAGAATGAATGGGGCCATGTATCGTGAGATTTTGAGTGAAAACCTCCTTCCATCAGCAAGGGCATTGAAGATGAAACGTGGCTGGGTCTTTCAGCATGACAATGATCCCAAACACACCGCCCGGGCAACGAAGGAGTGGCTTCGTAAGAAGCATTTCAAGGTCCTGGAGTGGCCTAGCCAGTCTCCAGATCTCAACCCCATATAAAATCTTTGGAGGGAGTTGAAAGTCTGTTTTGCCCAGCGACAGCCCCAAAACATCACTGCTCTAGAGGAGATCTGCATGGAGGAATGGGCCAAAATACCAGCAACAGTGTGTGAAAACCTTGTGAAGACTTAGAGAAAACGTTTGACCTGTGTCATTGCCAACAAAGGGTATATAACAAAGTATTGAGAAACTTTTGTTATTGACCAAATACTTATTTTCCACCATAATTTGCAAATAAATTCATAAAAAATCCTACAATGTGATTTCCTGTAAAAAAAAATCTCATTTTGTCTGTCATAGTTGACGTGCACCTATGATGAAAATTACAGGCCTCTCTCATCTTTTTAAGTGGGAGAACTTGCACAATTGGTGGCTGACTAAATACTTTTCCCCCCCACTGTATCTCTATTATGCATGGGAATACTTTGGAACAGATTTACTTTGCTGATTGGTTGAAGAGTTGGAAGCTTGGTCTGTCATCCATTTTGTACCCACATGATGATGAGGAGGAGATTCAGGATGAGGAGCAGGACAAGGAATAAAAACATCCAACCCATGGCCCATAGACTAACTGATGGTACAATGTTGCTACCTGGTGGACAATATATAGTTTCAAAGGCTATAGCACAAAATCTAAATGCGCCAACTGGCAACTTATCAGACACATGATCAAGACTCTATGGCAGTTTTTAGACAGCAGCCCAATTCTGATATTATTTCCGCTAATTGGTCTTTTGACCAATCACATCAGATCTTTTCACATCAACTCACGCTTGAGCCTTTTACTTACGGTTTTGGTCCACCAGCTTCAAACAACTGTAAAAACGATATTGTTTTGTATTGAAAATATATTTCACAGCAATTTAGATGGTACAGTGAGGGAAAAAAGTATTTGATCCCCTGCTGATTTTGTACGTTTGCCCACTGACAAAGACATGATCAGTCTATAATTTTAATGGTAGGTTTATTTGAACAGTGAGAGACAGAATAACAACAACAAAATCCAGAAAAATGCATGTTAAAAATGTTATAAATTGATTTGCATTTTAATGAGGGAAATAAGTATTTGACCCCTCTGCAAAACATGACTTAGTACTTGGTGGCAAAACCCTTGTTGGCATTCACAGAGGTCAGACGTTTCTTGTAGTTGGCACACATCTCAGGAGGGATTTTGTCCCACTCCTCTTTGCAGATCTTCTCCAAGTCATGAAGGTTTCGAGGCTGACGTTTGGCAACTCGAACCTTCAGCTCCCTCCACAGATTTTCTATGGGATTAAGGTCTGGAGACTGGCTAGGCCACTCCAGGACATTAATGTGCTTCTTCTTGAGCCACTCCTTTGTTGCCTTGGCCGTGTGTTTTGGGTCATTGTCATGCTGGAATACCCATCCACGACCCATTTTCAATGCCCTGGCTGAGGGAAGGAGGTTCTCACCCAAGATTTGACGGTACATGGCCCCGTCCATTGTCCCTTTGATGCGGTGAAGTTGTCCTGTCCCCTTAGCAGAAAAACACCCCCAAAGCATAATGTTTCCACCTCCATGTTTGACGGTGGGGATGGTGTTCTTGGGGTCATAGGCAGCATTCCTCCTCCTTCAAACACGGCGAGTTGAGTTGATGGCAAAGAGCTCAATTTTGGTCTCATCTGACCACAACACTTTCACCCAGTTCTCCTCTGAATCATTCAGATGTTCATTGGCAAACTTCAGACAGGCCTGTATATGTGCTTTCTTGAGCAGGGGGACCTTGCGGGCGCTGCAGGATTTCAGTCCTTCACGGCGTAGTGTGTTACCAATTGTTTTCTTGGTGACTATGGTCCCAGCTGCCTTGAGATCATTGACAAGATCCTCCCGTGTAGTTCTGGGCTGATTCCTCACCGTTCTCATGATCATTGCAACTCCACGAGGTGAGATGTTGCATGGAGCCCCAGGCCGAGGGAGATAGAAAATAACTGTCAGTTTCTTCCATTTGCGAATAATCGCACCAACTGTTGTCACCTTCTCACCAAGCTGCTTGGCGATGGTCTTGTAGCCCATTCCAGCCTTGTGTAGGTCTACAATCTTGTCCCTGCCATCCTTGGAGAGCTCTTTGGTCTTGGCCATGGTGGAGAGTTTGGAATCTGATTGATTGATTGCTTCTGTGGACAGGTGCCTTTTATACAGGCAACAAGCTGAGATTAGGAGCACTCCCTTTAAGGGTGTGCTCCTAATCTCAGCTCGTTACCTGTATAAAAGACACCTGGGAGCCAGAAATCTTTCTGATTGAGAGGGGGTAAATACTTATTTCCCTCATTAAAATGCAAATCAATTTATAACATTTTTGACATGTGTTTTTCTGGATTTTTGTTGTTGTTATTCTGTCTCTCACTGTTCAAATAAACCTACCATTAAAATTATAGACTGATCATGTTTTGTCAGTGGGCAAACGTACAAAATCAGCAGGGGATCAAATACTTTTTTCCCCTCACTGTACAGTGACTCCCTACACTATTCAGTGCTTGTTTTCTCACATAAATTGAAATTGAGCAAACAGTGTAGAATTTTAACAACCAGGAAATGACAGAGTGATTTCCACTAGATAATATTACTGCAGATATATTATAGACATTTTCTGAAATTACAAAGCAAAAATTCAAAAAAGTCCTATGTGTAGCACCTTTAAGAAGGACATCGACACTTTTGCAGCCTGAATGGAGAATGTTTTATGTATGAACCGGTCCACAGGGGATACAAGTGTATAGCCAGCTGCATACATTCCCTTAGGACTGTAAGATGAAACGACTCAATACCCCCATCTGCCGGCCTTTGGGCTATGTTTACACAGACCAATTCTGATATTTTAACCAATTATTGGCAAAAGATCTGATTGCTTAAAATAACAATTATTGGCAAAATATCAGAATTGGGCTGCCTGTGTAAACATACTACAGACAGGTAGACTACTTGGAATTCTAATGGCCCTTGTAGAAATACCATCAGATGCAGAGAGGTGGTCACATAGGAAATGGAAGAGAAGATCCATTCATCTCTGGGAAATGGAAGAGAAGATCCATTCATTTCTAACCAGAGTCTTATGTCACCCGAGACGTGGCGATACGTGTATAGTCTAGGCCACAGAGGAAACATGAGCTGCATCCCAAATTGCACCCTATTCCCTATATAGTGCACTACTTTTGTTTTGACCAGAGCCCTATGGAAAAGTAGTGCTCTAAATAGGGAATAGGGTGCCATTTGGGACACAGACATGGTTACACAACCTAACCCAATGAACCTCATTAATATGCTGATATGAGCCTGGAGTACAGTCTTTTTTCTATTAGTACGATGCAAATACTGGGCAGCATATGAACTGACATCTGAGCCCCTCTAGCAACAGAAATCCAAGGATATCCATTGGAAAAGGATGTGTGAATAATAGCAGGTCAAGGCATTTATTTAGTTAGCCTGGTTACAGAGAAGGAAAAAAGGGCTCATATTTTGGACGCCATATCAAATAGCTGTTTTGAGCAGATTACATAGAACAAGTGTTTTCTTCATGTGTGAAATGAAATAGCTTAAGGCTCTAGCAGTGCGTGAGTCAAAGGTCTCTCTAGTGTCACTCATCTACTCCATGGGTTCGTCCCAAATCGCCCCCTATTCCCTATATAGTGCACTACCTTGGACCCTATGGGCCCTGGTCAAAAGTAGTGCACTAAATAGGGCCATTTGAGACGCAAACCATCCTCGTAAATCATCAGGCAGTGGTGATGGACGCTCTCTATGGTTAACACGGCAAAGCTATTCTCTCATTTACAAAGCCGAGTCTCAGTCCCATTTATGGTGGAGGTGGGACTGGTCTGTCAGGTAGGTGGATTCTCTCGTGTGTTTCACCTCTCATCCATACCATTAAAACCACCAGACTCTCAGGGTCAATTACAACGAACAGGCAGAACTTAACGCTTCATGCAGATTACCGCTGGATTTCGTAAAACACTACTAACAGGTCAGTTGATCTCTCGATGTAACTGAGTCAAGCGATTATGATACAAGACAGTTGGCTCTACATTCTCTACTCCAATGAAATATCGACCTATCAGGAGTATCAGAAACCATAAGGCTGATTAATTAAAAAATACTAATTAAAGTATAAGAATATACTGTAATTACTAGTAGGCCTATTTTTCATTAAACCATTTCACCTTAAATGGCAAAATAATATGGATGCGTTTACACAGGCAGCCCAATTCTGATATTTTTTCCACTAATTGTTTTGACCAATCACATCAGATCTTTTTCAGAGATGATCTGATTGGTCAAAAGATCAAATTAGTGAATTAGTGAAAAAATAGATCAGAATTGGGCTGCCTGTGTAAAAGCAGCCTATGTGTGCTATTTGAAATAACTTTATTAGACATTTTAATTTGATAAAAATATAGATTATATAGGCCTAACTCATCACGATTGACTTGATTTAATAGCCTACACATTTCAAATATGGACAGTCCGGGGATATTTCCCCCCGATCTTGATAAGAAATCACCATACTTTTTAAGCAGGTTGACGTTTATTGTCATGAGTCTTGCCCTGGAGGCAGAACTGATCGGGTTCCACAAGATGGGCCAGCTACAAAGTAAGATAATTCATGAAAACAAACATTTGCTTATTAAGGTTAGGTTTAAAATCAGATTTTATAAGAAATCCGAAAGATGCAGATCATGTTTCCTCTGTGGCCTAGGCTATCCACGTATAGCCACATCTCTGTGCCAGCTAGTGACCACTTTGTGGCGCTGAGGGATATCCGACGAAGCAAGCTAGATCTACTCACGGTTTTCTAAAGCTAACCGGCTTCTGTTAGCTTCACGTTGCAGTTCAGGCTTCATCTGTACTACGATGGTGGATATTGCTTGTCCGCCTGCCGCTAACTCTAGCAGTCTTGTAACTGCGCGTGCATGTCGCACATGACTAGTCGAACGCAAACTCTTCATTGAGCCAATGCTGAAAGATCAGTAAATGGGCGAGTCAATGCCACATTTTCATTTGTGCCTAAATCAAAATGAAAGAAAAGTTATCTTGCAAATTCAGCAGGCTATGGTGTGAAATAGTTGTATTTTATTTTTTAGAAGTACCATCTTTATTTGATTTCTTATCGTTAATGGTTACTTTTTGGTGTGATTATCAATGCACAACCACAAGCATTTTTTCCCACTCCTATCAATAAAGTAATAGTATTAAGTCATACAAGTGTGGGGACCTATTTTCTTATAACTAGATGTGATGCCTAGCTTAGAAATAATACATTAATGATTAAAACATAATAGGTTTGTACTGTACTGATATAGATTACTTAATATAACAAGCTGTGATTAATGTGGGGAACTGTTAGGGGGTAGGATGAGATAAGACTTGTGTCTCACATACACACACACTGCCTCTTTGTTAAACCGCTCAAGGACATGTGTTCTGCTACAAAGATGTCTGAGGTTGCTGACTCGAGACAAGTTGTGGAGATAACAACTAATGCCTGGCAACAGTGAAGCGCCAAGGGACTGGGACTGGCAATGTATGTAGAGGGTCCCTGGTTCGAACCCAGGTAGGGACAGTGGGTAGAGCTTTCGCATTGGTGCTATAGACCTAGATTACTACGTGGATTGAGAAATGTGAAAGGTTGAATTAGATAGCTTGAGTAGAAGTATTCTAGAAAGGTCTATGAAAATATGTTACAAGGTCCCCGCGCCTCCCCCGTTGTGTAGGAAGGAGCAAGGGGAGGGGTGAGAGATAGTTCAAATTATAGGAATATCATTAAATGTATGCTTATCAACGATAGCAAGTATTTGTTTTATTAATTAGGGCCTAATCAGAGAGAACAGTTAAAGAAATTGAATAGCAAATTGAAATGTCGATAGAGCTGTGAAAATTAAGTTGAGGACAAAGGAGAATAATTTATGGCTCTGGTTAGCAAAAAACATAAAAAAATAGAGACAGTCCAGCGAGTTAGATTGAGCTGTAAGATTTCAAGTAGAGGTCTAAATACTTGACTGAAAGGCAGTGCTTTGATAAATTCTAATTGTTATTACTTTATTCGATAGGTTGCTTAACACCAGTGGTGTATGCAAATAGTTGGTGAATTCTAGAACAATAATTTATTTTCGTTACGGGGACCAGGGGATGCAAGTAGCTTTAGCTATTATGCTGAGGGAATAGCACCAACCTATAGTGGGTTCTAGATTTGTTAAATAAACAAACTTATATTTTAAACTAAAGTAATGCAATAGGCTACAATTATAACATTATCAGAAAAAGGCACAATATAATGTGAAATAGTTATTACAATTATTATTAATAGTTAAATACAGTTATTATCATTGATCCAGTAATGATAGGATAGTAGAGGAAAGGCAAGGGATTAAATCTCATTTAGGGAAAGAAGAAGAGTATGAAGATATATTAGGGAGAAAATACCATTAACTGAGGGATATAAAACGTTTAGCTGAAAAAGACAAAAGGAATAATTTACCTTACACCCTAATATAGACATTAGACCACACCAGAAATAGAGATGGCAGGATCACCAGTAGCAATCATGAAGAGAAGGTTCCCAGAAAATAGTGAAGATATTGGTAATATCTCTAACAAATTAGAAAAAGGACCAGAAAGATAGTAACTAAATGGCCAAAGGAGGGAACATTTGATGTAACCGTGATTGTATTGTCTAAAAAATGAAATATGACATTTACAGGGGGGAGAGGAACAATAGAAGGGGAGAAATATTTTCCTAGGGGGTTGATCAAATAATTGATAATGGATCATTTGAGATGAGATCACATGTAGCAGATTTAGGGTAATCAATTAAATAATCATTGTATACTCGAGGAATTTTGAGTGGTTTTATGGATTAGTTATGAGGAATTAGATTGATACAAACAATTATTGATGGGTTAGGACTGGGGATATCTGTATCATGTTTTGTGTGTATACCTGGTAATTGGAGGTTAACAAAATGTATAACCAGGAGAAAGAGATTAGCTTATCTCATTGGAATGTTGCCCAGGGCTAGGGGGAGCAGTAGTGAAGTTAGGCAGTATTTAAAAATAAGGGATGGCAATTGGATGACAAATTACCAATATTACCTAAGTGATTGTTTAGGTAGGTGGTAATATTGACACATGGGCAAATCATGTGTCAAAAGGGGGATGGTAGGATTAAATAATAAATATATACGAAGGAGAGGACAAAATACTTTAAAACATTTTTTTTAGATACAGTCTAGAAAGAGAATGCAGTCAGAAATAGAAATTGAGAGCTGAACATGTGTGAAGATAGTTTATTAACCACACCCGTATGTCATAGGTTTTGTGCCCCACAGGTGAACTAAAGGAGAAGGTGACCCACTATTTAACCAGGTGACTGGTGAGCATCCAGTCCCTAAAGAAGAAGAACTGGAAGCAGGCCTGTTGGGAAGGGCCCTATCAGGTTATATTGGTCACTGCCTTTGCCATTAGAATAGCAGAAAGAGCAACCTGGGTCCACGTTACCCACTGCAAAAAGGTAAGAACACATGCAAGCACCACTGAACACATGCAGAGTTAGAGAGAAGAACTGGACCAATAGGGTCTGGGGATCACCTCTGTTAACGAAGATCTCCTACCCCGACCTATCATCACTGTAGTGTGTTCTCAGGGTGTGAGTATGGGGTAGTACCAAGCAGAAAGACTGAGGACAGGAGAGGGTTGGCGGTTTTTGGGAATATGGATAACTTGAGTTGCATCATAGTCTCGGTAATGGTCTTGATATGTCAAGATCCACCACCAATTGTGCTATGCCCTTACCATTGTTAAGAAGTAAAAGAGAAGAGAAGCGACCCGACATACTGACCGTCAAGGACGAGTGGCCTACAAAATGGGAGTCAGAGAAGGGCAGACTGTCAGATTCAAAATAAGGGTTAGGGACGTAGCCAATGGGTGGGGTACATGTCAATAAGCAGCTTGGGATTATAAAATCCCATTATATTTGTGTTCGGCCCCCACGGCGGATTGTTCCTAGACTCAAGTGTTTAAACACACTTGGGGATGGGGATATGAGACCAAGGGGGACTGAACATCCAGATGGGGGGTAAAGAGAAACAAAGACATCACCAATTATCAATTGGAGATAGTAGTAATGTGACGGACTTAAGTTCGGAAGCACAGGAGAGAATGTTGAACCTTACAGCCCCTGTAACCGATGTGTGGTGGGCGTGTGCCAGTAAAGGCAGTATAAGGCAGAGAATTCCAAAAGGGTGGCTAGATACATGCGCCCTGGTTCTACTGGTTCAGCTAGTTAGAATTAGTCACAGGAACCAAGGATTAAACAGATGTAGGAGGAGTTTTAACAAGAAGGAGAATAGCCCTATTTAGATGGATGCGATTGGGATACCAAGGGGGGTATCGGAAGGATACCGAGCTATGAAACAATTAGGGGAAGGGTTTACTACCACGTTCTTTTGATGGGTGACAATAAACAAAATTGTGAATTGGATTAATTATATCTATTACGACCAACAACGATTTATTGGCTGGACTAGGGATGCAACAGAAGGGATCTTTTGAACTTTTGAACTCTTATGACTTAGTAAAAAGAGGTTGGCTCAGGATCAGGCAGAAAGGGGTGGTGTCTATAGAATGGTAAGCCATTGTTGTATGTTTATACCTAACAATACCAGTCCTGACGGGAGTATCTCTAAAGCCCTAGTTGGTATAGATAAACTATCAGCTGAAATTAAGAGCATGGCTGGAATGGAGGGAAACGGACTGTTCTCCTGGTTGGGGGAGTGGTTTGGTAAGTACTCTGTTAAGGTGGTTACTGGATTTCTGACCCTTGTAGTTGTGTTTCTAATATTAATGTGCTGTGCTGCCTGTGTAATTCCTTGTTTGAGAAAGTCTGTTACAGATGTCGTGCATACGGCTGGTATGATGCCCCTCCTAGGGGCTCAAGAAGGAGATGCAGACACTGAGATGAAGCTGACTGAGGATGACCCTTGGTTTGCTATTGGTGAGGTGGTGGAGTGACACTAGTGGGTGTCTAAAGGGGGAATCAAAATTCCCTGTTTGTGTTATGTTTTATAAATCCATTTTAACTATTGTGAATGTTTGTCTTTCCTTATGTGAAGGTTTGAAGTTCCTGGGTGGCTGGTAGCCAACCTAGTACAAGTTAGGTGTAGATGGAAGGACTGAAGGCCTTTTTACTATCATAATAGCCTATTAATAAAAGTGTGATTATTTTTGTTTGTATTGTATTTTAATGAGTGACACCCCAGTGGGTGTCAAAAGGGGGGAATCCAAAATTTCCCTGAAAGTTCTTATTTTGGGTTCACACCCAGCGGGTGTGAAAAGGGGGATTGTGGGGTTCTATTTTCTTATAACTAGATGTGATGCCTAGCTTAGAAAGAATACATTAATGATTAAACATAATAGGTTTGTACTGTACTGATATAGATTGCTTAATATAACAAGCTGTGATTAATGTGGGGAACTGTTAGGGGGTAGGATGAGATAAAACTTGTGTCTCACATACACACACACTGCCTCTTTGTTAAACCGCTCAAGGACATGTGTTCTGCTACAAAGATGTCTGAGGTTGCTGACTCGAGACAAGTTGTGGAGATAACAACCAATGCCTGGCAACAGTGAAGCGCCAAGGGGCTGGGACCAGCCTGTGCGCCAACGATAGGCTGAGTAAGTCTAAACCACGCTCAGTCTCTACTCTGATAGGCCAGCAGGGAGCGGGAACTATCTCTGTCAGAGTATTTAAAGAAGAACTTATAACAATGGCTCAGTTCTCTGACTGCCCTGCGTGTTTTTTCAGTGGGCCCGTATATACGAACATCATATTTACCATTCAAGTGTTTGCATTAATTAAAATACTAGTCTATTTTAGAAGATGTGTATTGATCTCTTTTTGTTCCTATACCAGATTTGAATTGACGCAACTTAACACAAGTGTTACTGTGCGTGAAGTTTAAAATGCATTCTGTCATTCCTAAATGTGTAATGTGACATATTTTAACATGTACTATTTTTTAACACAAAAATAACATTTGATCAAATAAAAAACAATCAGTAGTCTTCCTCAAATGAAGGGGATGATGCCGCATGGCTCAGTCATTTCATTCAGGGTAAGTGGAATTAGCCGTGAGTTAGCCTGCTCTGCCCCAGAGCAGGTTAGTTCTGAAGAAGGTTAGGTTTAAAATAAAAATGTTAAGAATATTTTTTGGGGAAATGGGAGGACTTTACATTTTAGTCATTTAGCAGACGCTCTTATCCAGAGCGACTTACTCACGTGAGTGCATACACATTTTAATTTTTTTGTCAATTTAGCCATAATTATGACTTTGTGGCTGTGTACATGAGTACATGAGTCATCTGACAACTTGCACTTTTTAAAGACAACTTTCCTTTTAAAGACAAGTTGTAATTAATGGACTACATAAATTGGAAACAAGCAAAAAAGATCAGAATTGGGCTGCCTGTGTAAACACAGCCTTGTTTGTTCATGACAGCTGCTAGGTTCTCTGTTCTAAGATAAGGGTCTCTGCAGATGTTGTCCACATACGTTCATGTGGTCTTCACCCATGAGAGGGTACACACAGAATGAGACAGCTGGCGGCCAGCTGGGGATACCTGAAAAAGCGAAAAGCAAATCTCAGCCTCCTAGACCTAGTCAGTGAACAAACCAGATTCACGTTTCAAAATATATTTTATTAAAAAATAAATCTGAAATGTGCGACCCAGATCATACATGCCGTTATCATCCTGATTTAAAAGTGTCTGACCATTCCAACGTCTGACAGAGTATAAAAAGTACTCGATACCAATGGAATGCCACTATGATTCTGAAGAGACTGGGTATGTGTCCCAATTCCAAATGGCACTCTACTGGTAGTAGTACACTATATAGGGAATATGGAGCCATTTGGGACGCTTCCTGGGTCCACCTGTTTCACATAATGCTAACTGGGTGTCAATTAAAACCAGTGGACTCAGACACTCTCCCGGATCAGGGTGGACACCACTGCTCTTTGTAACTCGTTGCGCGATGTACCAGGGCCTGTTTTCCCGATACAATTTAGGCTTATGAGTGTTTTAACGATCTTTCCTACAAACGGTCGAAGATATAACATGCGTTTCACAAAACACCACGCAGAGTACGTTCGATTCGTGCGTTGTTGAGGCCTGTGTCGATACTGATAGGATTGAAAGGAAGGCAGCACTGCTCTCGGATCAGCGTTCTCCCTTTCCAATCTTAACATTAGAATACTGACGACGGATCAGCTCCTAAAGAGATATGATTTATTATCTATGGCTACAAATACTTTAGTAACAACGGTTTTGGGAAACAGCTCGGAGATTTAACGATGCTCCTACAAAAGTTCTAACGATGAACGTAGCCTTAAGATACTTTTGGGAAACCGGGCCTGAGCTACTCTGAATCTAGTCCCAATGAAAAGACTGAAGATGTTTCCTTGACTTCACCACACACACTCATGCACCTGCTTCTTTTCACCATGATTTTGGCCATTATGGAACTGCATAGATCTGTTAGCAAGTTAAAGGAACTCTTCCATCAGGCCAATGTAGTAACAAATCCTGGTGGTCGGGGGCCATATGTATCAAGCTTCTCAGAGTAGGAGTGCCGATTTAGGATCAATTTAGTGTTTCAATCCACAATGAGTAAGATTATGTGGGGGGTGGGGCTGATCCTAGACTCTGAGAAGCTTGATACAAAGGGAATAAGGGATACAAATAAATACTGTCAGGGCAAGCAGACAGACAGATCTTCAGACACACAGGCATTTCAGACAGAAAGAGAGCATCAACATCCGATTCATTCGCACTCCAGTCTGTCTGACATGTTGTGGCACATATGACACGGGAGAAGCCCTGGACCTGACTCCTTTTGAGACCTGTATGCTTCAGCCAACTTCTCTAACTAAAGGATCTGGGATCAGGCTAGCAGTTTTGAGGGTACGCAACATAAGTTGATGAGGGGGCTGGATGGTGTGTTCACCGGCACACCGCAGTCAAAAATGCACAAAGAGCACCATATATCTAACTCTTGCTTGGTCCCAGATCTGTTTGTGCTTTTGCAAACTCCCTTGTTGTCCTTGTCAAGGCAAACAGGAGGTGGCATGATCGCACAAACAGACTGACACTCAGGCTACTTTAACTCTAAGGAGTCATTTCTGTCAGAACAAGGTGATACACTAATAAATGTAGCTGCAATTACTGACCTGCTCATCATCTCATCATATACTTGATTACATTTACATGTATATACATGTACACAAAATGCTAAATAACAAATCTAATCAAAATGCTGCATTGACATGTGTAGCGTGTACAATACTGTTATGAAACTGTTGAGCTTTAAACACTGATATTACCACGGTAGTGGTTGGTTGGCACTACTGCTGAGCGATTAGTGCATTTGAGGTCAGTACAGTTTCGGTTTGATGATTTAAAAAAATAATCACTTTTGATTGATAAAATGTAAACATTAAATGCACTATGCATTATGTGGGTTGAATGCTGTAACACATAAAACAATTATTAAAAGTCCCATTATGGTAGTGACTGCCTATTACTGCTTATCACTTAACCATTTATTCACATTACTTTAATAAAATATTTCAGTTGTGTATATTACATTTGTTTTATTTGATGACTTTATTTCATTCCAAGTCATCTCGGTAGAGCTGCTGCCTATGCTGTCTGACAATCACTATTTTAGTTCTTCAACGTAAATAAGGCATACTATGACTGCTGAATACCAACTATCATTCACTTAGATAATGTATTTTCAGGTAGAGATACCTCACGAAGCAACTGCTCTCTATCCCTCTCAATCGCGCATTTCTCTGTCTCCTCTTAGTGTCTGCCCCACACTAACCTAACATAGCAGGAGTAAAAGAAACACAGACCGGACAAGTAGGCACGCAATGGATTATGGTCATTGTAATTAATTACTGAGTTTTCTGCGCTGTGTCAAATATTGGCCTGTTGGAAACTACAACTCCCTACTACATCGCACAGTTCGGGCTTGATCTGATTAATCTGTAGAGAAACTGTGCAATGTGTGCATTGAGCTCACAGAAAAACCCAGAATGAAATGGAATTCAAATAATTGAACCTACGTCGGTCAATGAGTTATTTAAAAACCTAAAAATAACCGACATTTTGGTTGATCGCTCAGCACTAGTTAGCACTCAGTTTGTTTCCGGTGTGAATGAGTGCTTAGGAAAACAGATCCAGGGACATTTGCTTGAGAAGTCAAATTCAATATGACTATTCATGTCCATGGGTCTTTTTCTTGAACCCATCCCAATAATACAGTGGCTCCCACAGTCACAAAGGAACAAGCATCACGAGGCTTGTACCCAGGGTGCATCCCAAATGGCACCCTATTCTCTATATAGTGCACTACTTTTGACCAGAACCCTCTGGGCCCTGGTTAAAAGTAGTGCACTATAGGGAATAGGGTGCCATTTGGGACACATCCCCAGACTCACTTCTCCAACCACGGTTACAGTACCAACTAGTCCTGTTGTGAGTTCAGAACAACCACCACCTTTACATCTTATGAAAGACAGAGACCATGTGTAGTAAGCCCTGATGACTACTCACCATGAAATTAAAAAAAAATCATAAAAAAGTAGCGAAAACATCTTGAATATGCCATCCTGCACACATAGGCCTAAACCAAAATACATGTATTGTAACAGACTTCCAATACTATAACCAACATAGAATACCATTGTGTTACTGATCCTACCCTGTGCCTATTCACCATGATAAACCCATTCCTTTCCACCAACCTAAATAAGTTAACCTGAATAAACAGGCTAACCTGACTAACATAAGAAAGCAAGTAGGTAGACACTGTTTGGTGTAGGCCTCCGTATAGTAGGCATCAAAATAGACAGACAAATGAATACATGATTGATGCAACACTGCCCCACACAACATTCAAGAGACCCAAATGTCAATCCAGGTCCTAATATGGCATTATGATATATGATCATGATATGTAGTGGTGATGGTGTGTCCATCACTTCCAGTGGACACTGTTAGTATTCCAGTCTTAGAGGAGAAGTGTTCTCCTTCTGGCTGTGGTTCTACTGCGGTTTACCATCAGCTTGACCACATCCAGGTAGCAAAGAGTCCATGTGGTTTAGTAAGACGGTCTAGTTAACAAGGGTAGCTCCCTTATATTAGTGTGGTATTCATTACAGCACACCGTAGCAAAACATTTTGCAATGGACAATGGAAAAGAGCGTTTCTAATTGGACAAGTTCAGGTAGTCCCTTCCTCTTTCGGTTTGTTTTCTTCCGTTTGGTGCCGAATGAACATGACCCAGGTAAGGTCAAGTTGATGTAGTGGGGAGAGAAGCAACACTTGCTTCCCGTGCAGCCTTGAGGTTAAAGGTATGTTTTTTTTGTGTTTTTTTTAAAGCAGCTAATAGGGAGAGGCTGGAATGCGAAAAGATAGTCAGTCAAACGTCCAATGAGGGGAAGGGGCTATCTTAGTCCCGCCCTCGAGGTCATCCACTCCAGGCCCTGGCACAAGCTGAAAAGAAAAAAGCAAACTGTCTAAGTTGCAGAACAATTTTATTTTCACCAACAAAAAAAAATGCTTTGGATGTTTCATAGATGAGTGAGAAGTCAACCGGCCTCCCTTTTGAAGTTTCAGAAGAAGTCATGTTAAAAGAGGCTTATCACATAGGCTATAGAAAGAAAATGGGACAGTGTTAAGGTCATTGTTGTGTCTCAGGCCTCTGTTGAAAGAGACCCCCCCCTTGATTAAGTATATTGATATTAATTAGATACATGGAATTTTACATACTGGAATCATTAATTTAATTGTGTGTAGATTGTTTTGTGCAGAAAGATAGCCTCCTAGGTCCAATAATTAGGTAACCCAGAAGTTGGTTGAAGTTGTGAATCTTGAATGAGAAATGTCTTCGCAAAGATTCCAATTTCGCGCTTAGACCACTGTCATCGAGAGAAAAGACTGTTGTCACCATGAGCAAACGAAAGGTGAAAGAAACACACATGACAGTCGGCGAATGTATTTCTCAGGTTCAGGTGATATTGAGGGAGAGATTCTGTCATCAGAGACTTCCTGAAAAGCCAGTGGGAATGGAATCACAACACAAACACCTGCTGGAGCTGCTGAGGAGGACAGCTGTCCACAGAGAGAGTAACTCCGTACTCATCGTTGGACCCCGGGGATCTGGGAAAACAATACTCCTGAACTGTGTCTTGAGAGAGTTGCTGGAGGTGAAGGATGTGTTACTGGTCCACCTGAATGGTATTTTACAGACTGATGATAGAATAGCGCTCAAAGAAATCACACGGCAGCTCAATCTGGAAAATGTTGTTGGAGACAAAGTGTTTGGTAGTTTTGCAGAAAACCTGGCCTTCCTTCTTGAGGCGTTGAAGAAAGGTGATCGTAGCAGCAGTCGGCCTGTCCTCTTCATTCTGGATGAGTTTGACCTGTTTGCCCACCATAAGACCCAGACTCTGCTCTACAACCTCCTGGACGTCTCCCAGTCTGCCCAGGCTCCCGTCGCTGTGATCGGCCTCACCTGCAGACTGGATGTCCTGGAGCTGCTAGAGAAGAGGGCTGTGTTCCCTGAGCTTCAGACAGTACCTGGACAACGTCCGCTCACAGCTCAGCCTGCCACAAGACTTCCCCGACACCAAGTTCTGTGAGGAGTGGAACGACGGCATCAAGACGCTATGTGAAGACCAACCAGTGGTGGATGTCTTACAAAGACATTATAACTCCAGCAAAGACTTCCGCTCCTTGCACTTGTTGCTGGCTCTGAGCTGTGTGAGCGCATCTAAACCTGCCATGAAGCCCACTGATCTCTTGGGAGGCCAGCAGAGTCTGTATGGTGGACTCTAAAGCAAACATACTTCATGGTCTGTCCATTCTTGAACTGTGCCTGATAATTGCCATGAAACACTTGAATGGCATCTATGACGGAGAGCCGTTTAACTTCCAGATGGTTCACAATGAGTTCAAGAAATTCGTCCAGAGGAAATCCCATTCTATCCATAACTTTGACAAGCCAGTCATCATAAAGGCGTTTGAGCACCTGCAGCAGTTGGAGCTGATTAAGTCTATGGACGGCTCCACAGCTAAGATCCAGGAGTACCAGCTGATGAAACTCATGTTTTTTTATTTCACCTTTATTTAACCAGGTAAACCAGTTGAGAACAGGTTCTCATTTACAACTGCGACCTGGACCACAGCCAGATCATGGAGGCCCTGCAGAAATACCCACAATGCCCCACAGATGTCAAACAGTGGGCCTTGTCTGCCTTTGGTTAAAGGTACATATTATTCTATATTGGGTCCAGAGGGGCAGTTTTGGATAACCAATGAAAGATATGGGACCGTGGCCTGGACCCTGTCCTCATGGACAGACACTGAATTACCTGACCAAAATGTCTCTGCCATGTGTACATTCCTTGTGTGTAAATATAAATATTTGGCTGTACTTATTGAATAAAGTCATGCAAAAACAAAATCATTAGTATATATTAAAAAAACAATTTAAAAAAAACAATTATGCACTCACTAACTTTAAGTCGCTCTGGATAAGAGCGTCTGCTAAATGACTAAAATGTAAAATGTGTGTGTGTCCGCATGACGCCCGTCTCTCACCCTTCTCCTGTGAGCGCGCAGCACGACTGAATGTGCCAGGGGTGGTCTTTGATGGAGCTGAGGGTGAGATATTTGGAGATCTCCGCCGCCGACATGCAGTCCTTCATATCCTGCTTGTTGGCAAATATCAACAGAGCTGCCTTTCTCAGGTCCTGGGAAGAAAAAAGGGGCAGAGAACAATGTAACCTCCACTACAACACATGCGTCCCAAATGGCACTCTATTCCCTTTATAATGCATTCATTTTGACTAGAGCCCTAAGGCACTATATAGGGAAAAGGTCACCATTTGAGATGCATCCAAGCACAACGGAAACTTCCACTGAACAATGTGACAGGGAGGGAACTAGGAATCATTCATGTGGACTTGTGAGACAGCTCCTTGTTTTTTTAAGGCAAGCAAAAAAATCAATTACGGAGATAAGACTAGTTCTGTGTGGTTTCCCCCAGTTTTCTGTGCCAGCATGCATGTGAATGAAGGCCAGAGTACTGGGGGGTTAATATACAAACCTCGTGAGCCAACATCCTGTAGAGCTCCTCTTTAGAGATCACCAGCCTCTCTCTGTCTGTGCTGTCCACCACCAAGATGATAAACTGGGAATTACAGGAGACAGAAAACGACACAACTGAATTCACTCTATTAATCCTGCAAGGGGAAATTGTCCATTTCCGAATACCCATACTTGCGTTCTGAATAGTAGGCTTTTGGGGTATACGAAAATAGATAGTATGTGACATTTCGGGGGAAAAATGTATGCTTTAAATGCCAGGATGTCATACTCATTTCAGCATTTCATCTAGTAGAATTCGCTGCACACTTGAGGAAGAGAATAGTCTTCACACCCACCTGTGTTTGACAACAGCTGATAATCAGAATAGGGGACTCTAAAAATGAACAAATGGCGGGGAACAAGCGCGATTGCGCATTAGAAGATGCCTTCTCAGTATGGATGAGTAGTTATGTTGATATTTGTTGCTTACGGCATACCTTTTTACTAAACAGTAAGTTCTAAATATTTACATAATACATACTATACTAAATAGTATTTACACTGAACAAAAATATAAAAGGCAACATGTAAAGTGTTGGTCCCATGTTTCATGAGCTGAAATAAAACATCCCAGAAATTGTCCATACGCACAAAAAAACGTATCTTAAATGATGAGCACAAATTTGTTTACATCCCTGTTAGTGAGCGTTTCTCCTTTGCCAAGATAATGCATCCACCTGACAGGTGTAGCATATCAAGAAGCTGATTAAACAGCATGATCATTACACATGTGCACGTTGTGCTGGGGACAATAAAAGGCCTCAAATGTGCAGATACAATTGGAATGCAGACTGCAGTAATGTCCACCAGAGCTGTTGCCAGAGAATTGAATGTTCATTTCTCTACCATACGCCGCCTCCAAAGTCGTTTTAGAAAATTTGGCAGTACATCCAACCGGCCTCACAACTGCAGACCACGTGTGTGGTGTCGTGTGGGCGAGCGGTTTGCTGATGTCAACGTTGTGAACAGAACCTTTTTTTTAAGGTATCGGTGACCAACAGATGCATATCTGTATTCCCATTCATGTGAAAACCATAGATTAGGGCCTAATGAATTTATTTTGACTTACTGATTTTCTTAGATGAACTAACTCAGTAAAATCTTTGAAATTGTTGCATGTTGCATTTATATTTTTGTTCACTACAGTAACATTATTACAAAGTATGCAGTTTAAATAAGTACTAGGCAAGCCATATTTCGGACACGGCCATTGGGTTTGTCACCAGCAAGATACTAGGCTCGGACTCGTTGAGTTAACGAGACGGGATTTGGAAAGATTGGCCACTTGAGACTGGGAAGACAAGTACAGCAACAGCAGACATGAGTCACATCAGAGACACAGACAGAGCACGGATGGCTGGTGAAACGAACAACTCATGACTTCCATAGAAGCTAGTAGATTCAATAGAATAGACACTTCATCTTTTCTGATGCCATTTAGAACAGGTACAGTGAAACACGGTGGGTGGGTATTTCCTAGTGGAGCCCCTCACAATTGGGCTTGCTCCGGGGCTGGTGGCTGGCATGCTAATGACCCATTGTGTATCGTTCAGAGAGCATCAACACAATATAATAAGAAGGTAGGGTGGATGTGGATGCAGTGTTTGTGCTGAAGTGAGCATGTGGACAGTGCATAGCAGATGTCAGGTTATATAATTGTCAAGAGTGTGTGATACGGTTTGGAGTGTCCTACTGAGGTTTTTAAAACAGAGCTCCAATGAAGATCCACCTTCCTCATTTCACTATTATCATAAACTGCGGAGGCCAACCCTGCCTTTCAGACGGGCCTCTGTCAGCGTGACCTTTGAACCCGGGCGGCCCCTTTGGTCCGTCTGTGCTCTGAACAAACACGGCAGCTTCTGGGGGGGCTAGGCTAGGCAAAACTTTTGTTCCCATCTCTGACAGCATCTAGTAGTGTTTAGGAGCCCCACTATTTACAACACACACCACTGGACCTTATGCACCATCTGTCTGCTACCACTAAAGCGTACAGCACTGGCCTCTGGGTGAGTAGAGTATGTTGTGGTGTGTGTAACTTACCTCTGTGTTGGAGTAATAGGTGTTCCAGGAGGACCGGAGAGACTCCTGTCCCCCGATGTCCCACATGAGGAAGTGGGTGTTCTTCACCACTATCTCCTCCACATTACTCCCTATGGTGGGCGATGTGTGGACCACCTCATTCATCAGACTGAGGAGGAAGTTACAAAACGTTTCAATCATCTACCTCAGAGAGCAAGTCATTAGTATGGCCAGGAGTTTTCCTTAAACATAGAAAAACTCTTGAGTTCTAGTTAAAGCTACATGGAGACAGCAGACAAGGAAATAAAACTGTAGTACTCACAATTGGTACAGTATGGTGGTCTTTCCAGCGTTGTCCAAACCGACAATAATCACCTTGTGTTCTGAAACAAAGAGAACACTGGTTACAGTTTCCCTTCCCAATATACAGTACCTTCTTGCCATTCATAAGGCACTGAACTTCCTTCCGCACTTTCAAAGAGTAGGGTGAAGTTGTCCCTAGACGCTGATCTTGGGTCAGTTTCGCATTTTCCCCACTAATGGTTAAGATTAGGGGAGGGGAAGCGGATCCTAGATCTGTACCTAGGGGAAACTTCACCCCGGAGCCACTTTCAAAGCTAATTAGCCTACCTCTTCAAGCAAATGAGCTCTTAGCTTTAGCTGGCCTAACACAAGCACAAGTAGCCCACCCCTGAAATCACCATACAGTGTCTTTAGCTTCTGTGTTACTTTAGGGCCTTTAACGCTCCACTATCATACAGAGGCAGCTGGCACACCAAAGCCTGAATCAAAGTATGCACGCCGACGGGCGACGAGGAAGAAGGTAGTATTGTCAGAAGGCCGATGATTTTGACAGGCTTTGGCGCACAACAGAGGATGTCGTCAGATGTTCCACGGCTATTAGTTCCTGAGAGGATAGTTACCCTGTGGTGGATGTGGGTCGGTCCGGCCAACAAAGCCCACAGAGGAGTGAGTTGAGACGTTACATGCAAAGAACACTACCCGACATTTCCATATCCACGAACACATTCATTGGACTTATCCAACTCTATATTTTCTATTCAAACAAAATGTTTTCAATATGACAAACACCATGATGGAAGTGGTCCAGAATGCACATTCCACAAACATCTAGCCTAGTAGTAATCTCAGTACCATTAACTCATCTGTTGGAGTGAGTGAAACTGGACATGGTAGAGGTCTAAGATAAAGGTCTTCACGGGTCCAACAGAGCCGAAATTCCGAGATCTGACCCAGGACATGAGCGGGTCAGGGTCCTAAATTCTGACTTGTCTCTCGGATCTGATATAATTGCCACAGGTCTGTGCAATTAAAATTGATTTGTCATCTGGACCAGTCCTCTTAATTTAATGTGTGGGAGATGAGAACTGCGCGAGCTTTATCTGTGTCAGCCAACAGCAACTCAAAAATGTATAGCTTTTGTCCTGCTGAAAGTGGTTCCGGCTGCTCACCTCACGTGCGCCTGCTGCTGAGAGAGAACGAAAGAATAAGGCGCATTGGCCTAGGCTCAAGTTGATTGTGAAGATGGAGGCCTATTTCATTCAAATAAAACAAAAGTTAGAGGGGGGAAAAAAAACAATGAAAAAGAAGCCGACAAGGGGAAAGTTTTAATATTCTAGTGGACAAAGATGAGAAGAACGTTGGCACGGCCAAATGGTCTGTGTGCAACTCGCTATTCAGGTTTTATTTATTATCATTTGTTTTATCATTATTTTTTGTATATTATTATTATTAGCCTATTTAAAATAAACCAGTTCTTTAAATATGCAAACATGTTGTTTCATTTTGTTGAGACATTTGTTGCCTAAATTAAGTTCTGTCTTTTGAAGAATTTTGTGCTCCATATTTAGGTTAAAAAAAGGCCTGTTGTAAAATAAATAGCATTAGCCTATTGCTGTCATTTGTTGGGTAGGCCTACAGTAGGCACTCACCTTTGTTGGTAATTACTGCAATATAGGCCTGTTCAAGGTTTAAACCAGTTCTTTAAATATGCAACACGTGTTTTGTTTCATTCTGTTAAGTCATTTTCTTTGGCCAAATTAAGTGTAATGTTGCGTTTGCTGCAATATAATAGAATTATCGGTAGGCCTTGGGCTACTCCACTCAAACCATGAAAAGGAAAAGAAAACTAAGAGGGCAAGATGCAAAACTTAATTTAATGCTGCAATATAATAACCTGTTCATATTTTCCCTATAAACAATGACTTGACTTACTTTTGATATTACCCTAATAAAGTTAACTAATCTGAGGTATTACTTGAGGCTGGGATTAGCAATCCACTGGTTCTCTTGTCTCACTGAGAGATTAGGCCAATGGGATCCACAATTCCGCAGGATTTCCTCATGGCCCAACATCGCAGGACAGAAGTATGAGAGAGTTGCTCTACTATAGATGACCTCCATTGTAATACTTCTAACAGATTTGGTACCAGGCTAGCATGAGTGCCGGTCTGTTTGTGCTATCATCATGCCAACTCCTTGTCATGTTTGATTTGACAATGAGCAATGGAGTTGGAAAGAGCACAAACAGATATGGGACTGGGTTAAAAGGCTCTGCCCAATTCCATTATACTGAACTCTCTGTGACATAATTGACATGTTCTTTACAATGAGGGGGGTCTCTTTCTCTGGATTGAAAAGACAGGAAAGGGCCATTACCCACGCGGGGCCAGTATGAGAAAGAAGAAAAAAAAAGTATGCACTCACTAACTGTAAATTGCTCTGGATAAGATGACTAAAATGTAAAAATGTAATTACAACACTCCTTTGTTTTCCATTTAGCCCTATGAACACCACACCGACTGCCACATCCTTCCAAAGTTGTCCCTTGTGTCCATTCCTCAGTCAACAGAAACAGTTGCCTAAATAGCAAGTCCGAAATTGGACCACAGAGTGCATACTATTCCTCTCCAACATGCGGCTATTTGAGTGTTAACGTTACATCTAACAGTATCCTTACCTGGCATGCTGTAAACCTTAATCATGTCAGTACACATTGCGTAACATTACATTATGTTGCCCACCACGGTAACTCCCTAACATTGAGTTACTATAAATAAATAAATAAATATAGTTAACTAACTAGACCACTACTATTTGTTGTTTTGCATGCAGCCACCGTCAAGGAATAACGTTAGCTACACATCGGGTCGAAGAACAGCTGGCAGCCAAAAACGTTACTTGGCTAGCTAGCTAACCGTACTGATAAAGGCCCCATATTATTTTGCGTGTACTAGCTAACGTACTAGTTAGCTACTAGCAAGCTAAAAGGTTAGCTGGTAGCTAAGTACTCACCTTGATTGCAAAAGAAACTCCACAGTTTGGCAAATATAAGACCCATGTCGTCAGTTGTTTGAACTGCAAAGGGTGGACAATCGACGTATCCAGGGCTAACTAACGTTAGCTGGCACAACAAGCCCCGTTAGTATTTTTGAAATTATTAACTAGCTCCACAACAAGCCACGTAAACTAGCTCCACAACAAAACTCTAGTTGAGAAATTATTAGCTAACTAGCTACCTTTCTTTACTATCCGAGGTACCCAGTATGTCAGACTCAGTTATTTTGTATATGGGCTAACGTTAACTAGCATCCAGCATCAACAGAGTCCACTACTAACCGTTCTGGTAAAATACGTTGACACTCAACATTCCTGATGATGGTGCCTTTGGAATTCTGTTTACGAGAGCTAGCGGCCCAGAGCTAACGTTAGTTAGCTAAGGATTTAACATTAACCGCTTCGAGTTGACTTGTTTCCAGCTGCTAGCTAAGGCTACTTGTGAGAACTTTATATACACGAAGTTTTCCTTAAACAGAGATTTATGCCTGTGAGTTTTGTATCCTCCTCAAACTGACTGTTCGTGTAAACCCCGATGCGGTGTTTTTCAAACGCCATCCCCAGCCTAAGTGTCAAGTTACAATTGATGACGTTGACGCCAGTAGCTCAATAATTGGTTGAAAAATGACAGGATTATTTTTCATCAATGAACCTGAATAAAGTTCAAGAAGACATTAGAATAATTTTGTACTGTGTTTATTTATACTTTTCAGGAGTAATTTTTTACAACAAGCGTGGGTGTTACTGTCGCCGGGGCTGGCCCCAGTGTTGTTAAGCGTGAGCTATTGTGATGTCAACTGTGTGACAAAGTTGTGCCAAATGACATCATCACGGCTGACATATAGACATTTTGATGGACAAATCAATCAAACTAGGCCAGGACCTCAACGGAACCACTTCCTGTATTCACACTCCTGGTAGGTTGTACATTTGATTGACTTCAAAGATAATCCAACCAGACCTGGGTTGAAACATTTACATTTACATTTACGTCATTTAGCAGACGCTCTTATCCAGAGCAACTTACACATTTGTGCATTCACCTTATAGCCAGTGGGATAACCATTTTACAAGACGTTTTTTTTTTTTTTTTTTTTTTTTTGGGGGTGTGGGGTAAGGGGGGGTAGAAGGATTACTTTATCCTATCCCAGGTATTCCTTAAAGAGGTGGGGTTTCAAGTGTCTCCGGAAGGTGGTGAGTGACTCCGCTGTCCTGGCGTCGTGAGGGAGCTTGTTCCACCATTGGGGTGCCAGAGCAGCGAACAGTTTTGACTGGGCTGAGCGGGAACTGTGCTTCCGCAGAGGTAGGGGGGCCAGCAGGCCAGAGGTGGATGAACGCAATGCCCTCATTTGGGTGTAGGGACTGATCAGAGCCTGAAGGGACGGAGGTGCCGTTCCCCTCACAGCTCCGTAGGCAAGCACCATGGTCTTGTAGCAGATGCGAGCTTCAACTGGAAGCCAGTGGAGTGTGTGGAGGAGCGGGGTGACGTGAGAGAACTTGGGAAGGTTGAACACCAGACGGGCTGCAGCATTCTGGATGAGTTGTAGGGGTTTAATGGCTCAGGCAGGGAGCCCAGCCAACAGCGAGTTGCAGTAATCCAGACGGGAGATGACAAGTGCCTGGATTAGGACCTGTGCCGCTTCCTGTGTAAGGCAGGGTCATACTCTCCGAATGTTGTATAGCATGAACCTACAGGATCGGGTCACCGCCTTGATGTTAGCGGTGAGGCTCTTCGCACTCTGGGAGGAGGACACAACGGAGTTGTCAACCGTGATGGCGAGATCATGGAACGGGCAGTCCTTCCCCGGGAGGAAGAGCAGCTCCGTCTTGCCGAGGTTCAGCTTGAGGTGGTGATCCGTCATCCACACTGATATGTCTGCCAGACATGCAGAGATGCGATTCGCCACATGGTTATCAAAAGGGGGAAAGGAGAAGATTAGTTGTGTGTCGTCTGCGTAGCAATGATAGGAGAGGCCATGTGAGGATATGACAGAGCCAAGTGACTTGGTGTATAGCGAGAATAGGAGAGGGCCTAGAACTGAGCCCTGGGGGACACCAGTGGTGAGAGCACGTGGAGCGGAGACAGATTCTCGCCACGCCACTTGGTAGGAGCGACCGGTCAGGTAGGACGCAATCCAAGAGTGAGCCGCGCCGGAGATGCCCAACTTGGAGAGGGTGGAGAGGAGGATCTGATGGTTCACAGTATAAACAGTTTGAAACCGTTTGAAATCAGGCCAATGGAACAGTCCCAAAACGGCAAACCCCGCCCATTTGGCACTCCAGGCAGGCTAAAGCATATGGCTCAGAGAGTGGTGTAAGTGTTACTTTGCAAAGTATTTTAAAGATTTCAAATAGTATTTGAACCCAGGACTGAATTCAACAGAATAGTTTATGGTGTGAACAATGTGTGTAAATGGTGTCTTAGATTATGACTAAAATGTTCTCAGCATATCCCAAAACTACTGCAAAATGTGCAAAATAGTATCAAACTCATACTTGAACTTTCTTTCAATTGATTTGTTTTACCCTTGCCCTACAATAGGCTAGATATTATTGTTTTCACCATATTGCTTAGGCAATCAAATCATTTCAGACCTACACAATTTCATTGGGGGCTAGGGGCTCTGGGTTTGTTTCTGTACTGGACAGGGCTTAAATATATCTATTACAATGGCAAGGTGGCTAATTGGTGCACTTACAAATCACACTATTTCCTCATAAGGTTATCACAAACATCCCAAAATAAAATGTTAGGACCATCTGACTGTTTCAGAACAAGGGGCTGAGAATGAAGAGGAAGTGCAGGTTCGATGTGGACGGGGGCGAACGCCCATCCAAAAAACGGTCCAGCCAGCAGGCCATATCCAAAAGGGTTTCCTTGGTGCTCCCTAGTCCTCAATTGACACAGAGCACTCTCCAGAAACTGCAGATTGAGAGTGAGGCGGCTGACCCAGACTGGCCCACTCCTATGGAGACCAGGGCAATTTCAAAGATGCCAAGGAGAAGGGGCCTGCCAACCCCCAAGATGGAGGACAAGGGAACCCAATGCGACATGGGATCAAATAGGAAAAGGATGACTAGTTTCCTAGATTTAGATTCAGACGACCTTAGGACTGCAAAGAAGATCAAGGTCACCGTGGCATCCGGGTCATACAGCTCCTTTGGCTCCTCCACATCAACAGACACATCCACCAGCAGCGAGAGGACCAACTCCAAATGTTCAGAAGTCTGCGATAAATGCAAGGCCAAAGTCCGGCGCAACCCACCACGCAGAGGTCAGACACATTGGTCATAACCTGCCTTAGGTTTGAGTGACCAGACACCACAGAGTGTTTCAATGAGATAATTACAAACAGTGGCCAATTGTTGTAAAATGCAAATACCTACATCTGACTTAAGTCAAATGTACTATAAAGCCCCCTGTCTGATCAGTTTTATTGATAATGGCTCTGTTTGTACTCTTCTAGATCTGGTTCTTGTGCTCAATGAAGTCTCTTAGACATTGAATAGCCTGATAAACAGTGTGTGGTTAGGGGAGGGACTGGGCCATGTCCTTAACTGTGACATTTGTGTTGAAGCCAGTTTCACCTCGCTCTACAACGTGGGCAAGTTGCTGGGACAAGGAGGCTGTGGGTCCGTCTATGAGGGAACACGAAAGGAAGATGGGAGAGAAGTAATCATCATCCCTCCATCTCTTTCCTCACTCTTTCCTCCCTCTTTAGATCTGTCCATCCACAGCATAAGACATTACCACAATTATGTTGATTATTCACAATGTGCTTCTCTCTTCTCCGTCACTCAGGTAGCCATTAAGTACATCCCCAAGGGTGTATCGGAGTACTACCTCACAATCGTAAGTACAGTCCGATAAATGTGAATCAGTGTACTAGCCTACCTAACAATCGTAAAAACAGTCAGATGGATATACATCGGAGTGCTAGCCTATCTAATAATTGTATGTACAGTCAGACCAATATAACAGCCCACTGTGAGCTGCCAATGCATGAAACTTACTGTGTTGTTAATCAACCTTCCCCCTTTAGCCTGGAACAACGTACAGGCTGCCCCTGGAGGTAGCCCTGATGCAGATCGTGTCGCGGCCCCCTGTCTGTGAGCACGTGCTGGAGCTGGTGGATTGGTTCGAGCAGCCCAAGAAGTTCATCCTGGTCCTGGAGCGTCCCACCTCCTGCATGGACCTGTACGACTACTGTGAGACGATGGGCGGGAAGCTCAACGAGGCCATGGCGAGGGTCATCATGCTCCAGGTGGTTCTGGCGGTACGGCACTGCCGTGACCGCGGCGTCATCCACCGCGACATCAAAGTGGAGAACCTGCTGGTGCAGACGGACACTCTTAATGTCAAGCTCATCGACTTCGGCTGCGGGGATCTGCTGAGGGAGAAACTCTTCAGGGACTTTGCTGGTGAGAAGAGACGAAGACTGAATAGCATTGGTGTGGTGAGCTACGGGCAAAGGAACGTAACTGACTATGTTCAACACATCCCCCCTCCCCCGTCTCTCCCCTTCTCTCTCAGGCACTACAGAGTTCTCTCCCCCTGAGTGGGTTCTGGATGGGAAGTACCAGGGATGCAAAGCCACCATCTGGTCCCTGGGTGTGCTTCTGTTTGGCCTGGTCAACGGTGACCTGCCCTTCAGGAAGGAGGCCGAAATCATCCGAGGACACCTGCGCTTCAAGAGAGGGATCTCCAAAGGTATGTAGTTGCAGCTGGGAGGAGATAGGCGTATATAGGGAGTAGGGTGCCATTTGGTACGGGTCCAATTACCAGTGCTTTATCTACACACTATCCAAAGCGATGGTGACACAGTAGCAACACAGAATTGAGCTATTTTGCATTTAAAAATGGTTTATGGTAGGATACTTGATTAATAGAGTTTAAAAAGACGTTTTCAACAAGTGTGTGTTCTCTCTGTATACTTTTTTTTACTGTAACAAAGATACCATTTGTGACTCTGTCTAATCCTATTGTTCCATAGAATGCAGAGACCTGGTCCGCTGGTGCCTCAAGCAAAACCCTCTAAAGAGGCCCGTCCTGGAGCAGATCCTCCTGCACGACTGGCTGTCGGACCAGGCTTGCCCCTAAGTCAGTGTCCATTGCAAATGCCATAAGAAATACTGATATGAAATACATTAATTAATGTGTCATCAAGCAATGTCATATCACATACTTTATGTCATACCTATCAGATCTTTTACAAACTGTTGTTTGTTATTTTTATTTTTTTGCAGGTTCTTTACCAATGTAAGCAAATTGAGGAGGGTAGGGGTGGGAACTTAATTGGAGTGGGGAGAGATTTAGGTAATTTGGAATTAGTAGCTGTTAGTACCAGAACAACATCCTCTTTTATGGTCCTGAACTGGACAATTGGGTCTTAAAATTATTTAGTGTTCAAAACCAAACCCTCCTCCAATTGCATTAGTCAAGGATAGCATCGAAAAACAAGAAACAAAGGAGAAGGAAGAGGAGGACACCAAAAATCACCGGATATCACATTTGATCTGCGCAACCAACTGGGAATGAGGACTGAAACTCAAAGCTGCTCTCCAGCGAACAATTTTGCGGAACATGAAGGGACACTCAAATGCTAGATAGGAAGACACCTTCAAAACACTGCGGACTTCTGACTCTCCGGGATAATACTTGGAGATGTTGCTAATCTGATGAGAGAAAATATGGTTTTTATTCAACCCCTGGACAACATCTTACCTTCGCCTTTGAGCTGGCGTCGACAAAGGGAGGATACAGAAACTCTCCATAAAATAACAACTTTATGTTCCCCTAGACTGCACTGAGCCAACAACCACTGTTCTAGTACTGGGCTTGAAAAGAACAACATCAGAACTGGAAGGAAACTCCAACAGGAAGATACCTTCAGAAAGACACCACTGAGACCAGTTCTGACCTTCTCTGCTGCAAGGGCTTGAAGAGAGATTGTACTCGGGGAGTGAATTCCAATCTACCCCTTTACAGCATATTACTTTCGCCTTTCAGCTGACGCAGGAATGCCAATTACAGTTTTGAGCAGAAACAACAGTTTTGCCCCCCCTTCAAATGTAATATGATTGAAAACACACTTCACATCAGTGTCCTGGATGTAGTTAGGATTGTAATCTTAGTCTTAGTTTTAGTGAAGTAAATTAGAGCTGAAAAATTGTGTCCTCAAGAAAAATAAAAAAAATAATGAAGCATCCCCAATCTGTTGTCTGGTGTAGAAGTTTTAGATTTGACATTTTATAGATACAGATTATTATTACTCACACACAAATAGTAAGTGACTATCACATGTGAGTTGATTAATGTTTGATTAATGTACATAAAAATCAAAACATAAAAAAAATCTCTGAATTATCATTGAACTGAAATGTGTGTGTCAATAGCAACATGCATATAGACCTACATGCAGTACAGTATCTAAAGAATGAGAAAACGACTCCAGAAAACGACTCCACTCTCCCGAGTGGCGCAGTGGTCATGCATGCCACTAGAGATCCTGGTTCGAATCCAGGCTCTGTCGTACGGGAGACCCATAGGGCTGCGCATAATTGGCCCTGCGTCGTCCAGGATAGGGGAGGGAATGGCCGGCAGGGATGTAGCTCAGTTGGTAGAGCATGGCGTTTGCAACGCCAGGGTTGTGGGTTCAATTCCCACGGGGGGCCAGTATGAACAAAACAAATAAAAAATAATGTATGCACTCACTAACTGTAAGTCGCTCTGGATAAGAGCGTCTGCTAAATGACTAAAATATAAAATGCAATTAGATTGCCCCAAAAGAACTACAACTCCCAACATTACGATAAAAACACATGTTAATGACGTATGAGGAAATGCCCTACGAAGAGCCTTCACCCCAAAGTGTAACGTGAGTAGCATGGAAACTGATTCGTAAAACGCTTTTCACCTTTACATTATGCACACAAACGTACTTTTAATCAATACTTCATGCAAGCAACATGCAAGTAATGGCGTCGCAAAGAAGCTTATGCGTTTGATGTCTTCATATCACCGACAATACTACTAGCCTCTTCACTCCCAAGTCTCCCGTCATCAAGAATGATGGTCAGGTATTGACAATTTCAGGGGAATGTATGCAGTAATTAACAATAACTTTAATTTCTCTATGTTACATCTCAGGTCGAAATAGGTGTATTTTTCCACCTTCAAATTGCCATAACCAATACCAGAAGAAATGTCAATTTTCCCAATAATTGCTTTGAAGCCAGAAGTTCATGATTACTTGAGGAATGTCTTCATAAACAAGGAGGTGGGGTTCCCTTACCTGCTACACACACACACACACACAGGGGCATTTAACAACGCGGATGTATTTACACACACTAGCGTTGCTTTCAATTGTATTGGGTTGCACAAAAGCCTGAAGTGAAATACAATTCCATTTAAACTTACTGTGCCGGTGGGCAGGACGGTTGGTTATTATGAGGGGGGAAATTTGAAACAAAATATCTAAAGGATTGTATTATTAAAGAGTTTCCAAGCCAGATCTGTTGTAGATCCACTTCCACTCTGCTTACCTCATGTCAAAATAAAAGTCCCACACGTGCGCCATATGTGGAGAAAAAATGAATAACTTGTGGGGGACGTTTATTTTGATATGAGCTAAGCAGAGATTAAGTGGGTTCTATAACATACCCACGTTTGGAAAGTCTGTTTAATAATACGATCCTTTAGATATTTTCTCTCAATCCCCCCCAAACCCAATACAATGTATGTAAATACACCCTCGTTCCAAAATGCACCTAGCACACACACTAATTAATCTGTTTGTGTTCATTGTTTTGACAGTGACTACATTAATGTTCTTGTTCTTGTTTGAACATTGAGGACGTTGGTTGACTTCTACTAGATGCAAGTTTATTGTTATTTCTAAATGACACCTAAGCTTTTACTTGCACTTTATCAGATCTCATCTAGTTATGTACAGATATATGGACCTGTATTTATCCTGCTTCTCAGAGTAGCATTGCTGATCAAGGATCACTTTGGCCTTTTAGATAATAATGAATCCAAATGTTATGGAAAGGGAGGCCCTGATCCTAGATCTACTCTGAGATACTTTATGAATATGGGCCCTGAAGTTCAAGTGTCACCCAAAAAGGATCTGTTGAAAGAGAGAAGTAATGTTCAGCTGCTCGAACCTGACATCCCCTGTCCTATGTTTGGGTGCAGGTGTTGGCTGCAGTGAGTCAGGGAGAGGCGGAGCAGAGGTTCCAGAGGCTACTCTCCTGCCTGTCCCACCCGCCTGCCTTGACCTGTGTGCGGGCCAGCACTCACCTGGCTCCCCTGGAGGAGATCCAACAGAGGCTTGGGGAGGAACTCAAACAGGTGGGGGGCAGTCTGCATTCTGTGTTGGTGACTTGTGACAGTGGGATTTATTAATTGGAATACATTAACTGAAATGTGCTTAAGTTCAATGCTCCTTCTAGGCTATAGTGTGAGAGACAGATGGACTGAGTTTATTCCCTTCTACCGAAGTGTGTTTGCACAGTTTCTCACTCTCCGTCATCAATCAATCAATACATTAAATGTATTTATAAAGCCCTTTTTACATCAGCAGTCATGGATTTAACAATGGTGGAAACTCCCTCCAGCCAATGCTTACACCAATCCAATGCTTTTAAATACATGACAGGGTGCAAATGCACACTTTCGGAAAAGGGTGGAGAATCAGGCCACAGCCATGGTGGACATGTGTCTATGGAGCAGTGTTGCCTGAACTTAACTTAGATTGTGTTTTTTATTGCTAAAGGTTTTCTTTGTCCTGGTGGGTATGCTATGTGAGAGCATTCATGTCTGACTGTGTGTCTATACATTTATGATAGTCAACACTGTTTTCTGTGTGTTGACACCTCAGTGTGAGCTCTTCTAACCCTGCTGTCTCTGTTCTTGCAGCAGCAGAGGTGTGACTCTCAGTCTGAAGACATTTCCATTACCATTCTCCCCCACCCACACATTCCAGATGTGCTGCTTCTTCCTGTCATCGGCCCAAGGTATGTCAGGAATGCTTGCAAAATGTCAGCCAAATAAACTATATATACAGTGGGGAGAACAAGTATTTGATACACTGCCGATTTTGCAGGTTTTCTTACTTACAAAGCATGTAGAGGTCTGTAAATTTTATCATAGGTACACTTCAACTGTGAGAGACGGAATCTAAAACAAAAATCCAGAAAATCACATTGTATGATTTTTAAGTAATTAAATTGCATTTTATTGCATATTTGATCACCTACCAACCAGTAAGAATTCCCGCTCTCACAGCCCTGTTAGTTTTTCTTTAAGAAGCCCTTCTGCTCTCCACTCACTACCTGTATTAACTGCACGTTTGAACTCGTTACCTGTATAAAAGACACCTGTCCACACACTCAATCAAACAGACTCCAACCTCTCCACAATGGCCAAGACCAGAGAGCTGTGTAAGGACATCAGGGATACAATTGTAGACCTGCACAATGCTGGGATGGGCTACAGGACAATAGGCAAGCAGCTTGGTGAGAAGGCAACAACTGTTGGCGCAATTATTAGAAAATGGAAGAAGTTCAAGATGACGGTCAATCACCCTCAGTCTGGGGCTCCATGCAAGATCTCACCTCGTGGGGCATCAATGATCATGAGGAAGGTGAGGGATCAGCCCAGAACTACACGGCAGGACCTGGTCAATGACCTGAAGAGAGCTGGGACCACAGTCTCAAAGAAAACCATTAGTAACACACTACGCCGTCATGGATTAAAATCCTGCAGCGCACGCAAGGTCCCCCTGCTCAAGCCAGCGCATGTCCAGGCCCGTCTGAAGTTTGCCAATGACCATCTGGATGATCCAGAGGAGGAATGGGAGAAGGTCATGTGGTCTGATGAGACAAAAATATAGCTTTTAGGTCTAAACTCCACTCGCCATGTTTGGAGGAAGAAGAAGGATGAGTACAACCCCAAGAACACCATCCCAACCGTGAAGCATGGAGGTGGAAACATCATTCTTTGGGGATGCTTTTCTGCAAAGGGGACAGGACGACTGCACCGTATTGAGGGGAGGATGGATGGGGCCATGTATCGCGAGATCTTGGACAACAACCTCATCCCTCAGTAAGAGCATTGAAGATGGGTCGTGGCTGGGTCTTCCAGCATGACAATGACCAGAAACACACAGCCAGGGCAACTAAAGAGTGGCTCCGTAAGAAGCATCTCAAGGTCCTGGAGTGGCCTAGCCAGTCTCCAGACCTGAACCCAATAGAAAATCTTTGGAGGGAGCTGAAAGTCCGTATTGCCCAGCGACAGCCCCGAAACCTGAAGGATCTGGAGAAGGTCTGTATGGAGGAGTGGGCCAAAATCCCTGCTGCAGTGTGTGCAAACCTGGTCAAGACCTACAGGAAACGTATGATCTCTGTAATTGCAAACAAAGGTTTCTGTACCAAATATTAAGTTCTGCTTTTCTGATGTATCAAATACTTATGTCATGCAATAAAATGCAAATTAATTACTTAAAAATCATACAATGTGATTTTCTGGATTTTTGTTTTAGATTCCGTCTCTCACAGTTGAAGTGTACCTATGATCAAAATTACAGACCTCTACATGCTTTGTAAGTAGGAAAACCTGCAAAATCGGCAGTGTATCAAATACTTGTTCTCCCCACTGTATATATATATATATATATACACACTGCTCAAAGAAATAAAGGGAACACTTAAACAACACAATGTAACTCCAAGTCAATCACACTTCTGTGAAATCAAACTGTCCACTTAGGAAGCAACACTGATTGACAATACATTTCACATGCTGTTGTGCAAATGGAATAGACAACAGGTGGAAATTATAGGCAATTAGCAAGACACCCCCAATAAAGGACTGGTTCTGCAGGTGGTGACCACAGACCACTTCTCAGTTCCTATGCTTCCTGGCTGATGTTTTGGTCACTTTTGAATGCTGGCAGTGCTTTCACTCTAGTGGTAGCATGAAACTGAGTCTACAACCCACACAAGTGGCTCAGATAGTGCAGCTCATCCAGGATGGCACATCAATGCGAGCTGTGGCAAGAAGGTTTGCTGTGTCTGTCAGCGTAGTGTCCAGAGCATGGAGGCGCTACCAGGAGACAGGCCAGTACATCAGGAGACGTGGAGGAGGCCGTAGAAGGGCAACAACCCAGCAGCAGGACCGCTACCTCCGCCTTTGTGCAAGGAGGAGCACTGCCAGAGCCCTGCAAAATGACCTCCAGCAGGCCACAAATGTGCATGTCTGCTCAAACGGTCAGAAACAGACTCCATGAGGGTGGTATGAGGGCCCGACGTCCACAGGTGGGGGTTGTGCTTACAGCCCAACACCGTGCAGGACGTTTGGCATTTGCCAGAGAACACCAAGATTGACAAATTTGCCACTGGCGCCCTGTGCTCTTCACAGATGAAAGCAGGTTCACACTGAGCACGTGACAGACGTGACAGAGTCTGGAGACGCCGTGGAGAACGTTCTGCTGCCTGCAACATCCTGCAGCATGACCGGTTTGGCGGTGGGTCAGTCATGGTGTGGGGTGGCATTTCTTTGGGGGGCCGCACAGCCCTCCATGTGCTCGCCAGAGGTAGCCTGACTGCCATTAGGTACCGAGATGAGATCCTCAGACCCCTTGTGAGACCATATGCTGGTGCGGTTGGCCCTGGGTTCCTCCTAATGCAAGACAATGCTAGACCTCATGTGGCTGGAGTGTGTCAGCAGTTCCTGCAAGAGGAAGGCATTGATGCTATGGACTGGCCTGCCTGTTCCCCAGACCTGAATCCAATTGAGCACATCTGGGACATCATGTCTCGCTCCATCCACCAACGCCACGTTGCACCACAGACTGTCCAGGAGTTGGCGGATGCTTTAGTCCAGGTCTGGGAGGAGATCCCTCAGGAGACCATCCGCCACCTCATCAGGAGCATGCCCAGGCATTGTAGGGAGGTCATACAGGCACGTGGAGGCCACACACACTACTGAGCCTCATTTTGACTTGTTTTAAAGACATTACATCAAAGTTGGATCAGCCTGTAGTGTGGTTTTCCACTTTAATTTTGAGTGTGACTCCAAATCCAGACCTCCATGGGTTGATAAATTTGATTTCTATTGATAATTTTTGTGTGATTGTGTTGTCAGCACATTCAACTATGTAAATAAAAAAGTATTTAATAAGATTATTAAATTCATTCAGATCTAGGATGTGTTCCCTTTATTTTTTTGAGCTGTGTGTGTGTGTATGTATGTATATGTGTGTGTGTGTGTGTGTGTGTGTATGTATGTATGTATGTATGTATATATATATATACACACACACACAGTACCAGTCAAAAGTTTGGACACACCTACTCATTCCAGGGTTTTTCTTTTTTTAAATTATTTTCTACATTGTAGAATAATAGTGAAGACATCAAAACTATGAAATAACACATGGAATCATGTATTAACCAAAAAAGTGTTAAACAAATCAAAATATATTTGAGATTATTCAAAGTAGCCACCCTTTGCCTTGATGACAGCTTTGCACACTCTCAACCAGCTTCATGAGGTAGTCACCTGGAATGCATTTCAATTAACAGGTGTGCCTTGTTAAAAGTTAATTTGTGGAATTTCTTTCCTTCTTCATGCGTTTGAGCCAATCAGTTGTGTTGTGACAAGGTAGGTGTGGTAAACAGAAGATAGCCCTATTTGGTAAAAGACCAAGTCCATATTATGGCAAGAACAGCTCAAATAAGCAAAGAGAAATGACAGTCCATCATTACTTTAAGACATGAAGGTCAGTCAATCTGGAAAATTTAAAGAACTTTGAAAGTTTCTTCAAGTGCAATCGCAAAAACCATCAAGTCTATGATGAAACTGGCTTTTATGAGGACCGCCACAGGAAAGGAAGACCCAGAGTTACCTCTGCTGCAGAGTATAAGTTCATTAGAGTTACCAGCCTCAAATCGGCAATTAACTGCACCTCAGATTGCAGCCCAAATAAATGCTTCACAGAGTTCAAGTAACAGACACATCTCAACATCAACTGTTCAGAGGAGACTGCTTGAATCAGGCCTTCATGGTCGAATTGCTGCAAAGAAACCACTACTAAAGGACACCAATAATAAGAAGTGACTTGCTTGGGCCAAGAAACACAAGCAATGGACATTAGACCGGTGGAAATCTGTCCTTCGGTCCAAATGTGAGATTTTTGGTTCCAATCGCCATGTCTTTGTGAGACGCAGAGTAGGTTAACGGATGATCTCCGCATGTGTGGTTTCCACAGTGAAGCATGGAGGAGGTGGGATGGTGTGGGGGCGCTTTGCTGATGACACTGTCTGTGATTTATTTAGAATTCAAGGCACACTTAACCAGCATGGCTACCACAGCATTCTGCAGCGATACACCTTCCCATCTGGTTTGGGCTTAGTGGGACTATCATTTGTTTTTCAACAGGACAATGACCCAAAAATATATTTTGATTTGTTTAACACTTTTTTTGGTTACTACATGATTCCATATGAGTTATTTCATAGTTTTGATTTCTTCACTATTTTTCTACAATGTAGAAAATAGTAAAAATAAAGAAAAACCCTTGAATGAGTAGGTGTGTCCAAACTTTTGACTGGTACTGTATATACAGTGGGGAAAAAAAGTATTTAGTCAGCCACCAATTGTGCAAGTTCTCCCACTTAAAAAGATGAGAGAGGCCTGTAATTTTCATCATAGGTACACGTCAACTATGACAGACAAAATGAAAAAAAAAAAAATCCAGTAAATCATATTGTAGGATTTTAAATAAATTTATTTGCAAATTATGGTGGAAAATAAGTATTTGGTCAATAACAAAAGTTTCTCAATACTTTGTTATATATCCTTTGTTGGCAATGACACAGGTCAAACGTTTTCTGTAAGTCTTCACAAGGTTTTCACACACTGTTGCTGGTATTTTGGCCCATTCCTCCATGAAGATCTCCTCTAGAGCAGTGATGTTTTGGGGCTGTCGCTGGGCAACACAGACTTTCAACTCCCTCCAAAGATTTTCTATGGGGTTGAGATCTGGAGACTGGCTAGGCCACTCCAGGACCTTGAAATGCTTCTTACGAAGCCACTCCTTCGTTGCCCGGGTGGTGTGTTTGGGATCATTGTCATGCTGAAAGACCCAGCCACGTTTCATCTTCAATGCCCTTGCTGATGGAAGGAGGTTTTCACTCAAAATCTCACGATACATGGCCCCATTCATTCTTTCCTTTACACGGATCAGTCGTCCTGGTCCCTTTGCAGAAAAACAGCCCCAAAGCATGATGTTTCCACCCCCATGCTTCACAGTAGGTATGGTGTTCTTTGGATGCAACTCAGCATTCTTTGTCCTCCAAACACGACGAGTTGAGTTTTTACCAAAAAGTTATATTTTGGTTTCATCTGACCATATGACATTCTCCCAATCCTCTTCTGGATCATCCAAATGCACTCTAGCAAACTTCAGACGGGCCTGGACATGTACTGGCTTAAGCAGGGGGACACGTCTGGCACTGCAGGATTTGAGTCCCTGGTGGCGTAGTGTGTTACTGATGGTAGGCTTTGTTACTTTGGTCCCAGCTCTCTGCAGGTCATTCACTAGGTCCCCCTGTGTGATTCTGGGATTTTTGCTCACCGTTCTTGTGATCATTTTGACCCCACGGGGTGAGATCTTGCGTGGAGCCCCAGATCGAGGGAGATTATCAGTGGTCTTGTATGTCTTCCATTTCCTAATAATTGCTCCCACAGTTGATTTCTTCAAACCAAGCTGCTTACCTATTGCAGATTCAGTCTTCCCAGCCTGGTGCAGGTCTACAATTTTGTTTCTGGTGTCCTTTGACAGCTCTTTGGTCTTGGCCATAGTGGAGTTTGGAGTGTGACTGTTTGAGGTTGTGGACAGGTGTCTTTTTTATACTGATAACAAGTTCAAACAGGTGCCATTAATACAGGTAACGAGTGGAGGACAGAGGGTTCTCTTGAAGTTACAGGTCTGTGAGAGCCAGAAATCTTGCTTGTTTGTAGGTGACCAAATACTTATTTTCCACCATAATTTGCAAATAAATTCATTAAAAATCCTACAATGTGATTTTCTGGATTTTAGTTTCTCAATTTGTCTGTCATAGTTGACGTGTACCTATGATGAAAATTACAGGCCTCTCATCTTTTTAAGTGGGAGAACTTGCACAATTGGTGGCTGACTAAATACTTTTTTCCCCACTGTATATGTGGACACCCCTTCAAATGATTGGATTAGGCTATTTCAGCCACACCCGTTGCTGACCGGTGTATAAAATCGAGCACACAGACATGCAATCTCCATAGACAAACATTGGCAGTAGAATGGCCTTACTGAAGAGCTCAGTGACTTTCAACGTGGCACCGTCATAGGATGCCATCTTTCCAACAATTCAGTTTGTCAAATTTCTGCCATGCTAGAGCTGCCCCGGTCAACTGTAAGTGCTGTTATGGTGAAGTGGAAATGTCTAGGAGCAACAACAGCTCAGCCGCAAAGTGGTAGGCCACACAAGCTCACAAAATGGGAGAATGCTACAGCATACATTTACATTTAAGTCATTTAGCAGACGCTCTTATCCAGAGCGACTTACAGTTAGTGAGTGCATACATTTATTTATTTATTTTTCATACCCCCGTGGGAATCGAACCCACAACCCTGGCGTTGCAAACACCATGCTCTACCAACTGAGCTACATCCCTGACATTGACAATGACATTCTAGACGATTCTGTGCTTCCATCTTTGTGGTAGTTTGGGGAAGGCCCTTTCCTGTTTCATCATGACAATGCCCCGTGCACAAAACATGAAATGGTTTGTCGAGATTGATGTGGAAGAACTTGACTGGCCTGCACAGAGCCCTGATCTCAACCCCATCGAACACCTTTGGGATGAATTGGAACGCTAAATGCGAGCCAGGCCTAATCGCCCTAAGTGCCCAACCTCACTAATGCTCTTGTGGCTGATAGGAAGCAAGTCCCCACAGCAATGTTCCAACATCTAGTGGAAAGCCTTCCCAGAAGAGTGGAGGATGTTATAGCAGCAAAGGGGGGACCAACTCCATAATAATGCCCATGATTTTGGAATGAGATTTTCGACGTGCAGGTGTCCACATACTTTTGGTCATGTAGTGTATGAGGCCACTCCACAGAGGGAAAAACAGTCTTTACAGGTGGAAAAATTGTAACTCTGGTCCAGGGCTTTGCACGCAGCTTTCTGACGCTGAGCCTTCAGGGTCAGCAAGCCGCGTGTAACTCCCTGGACCAGAGCTTAGAAAAATCCCAAACCCTCTCCAAAATCACTCCCACCATGGCCACAACTACACATTATTTTATAGAACTACAGCAGAAATAACAGGTTTCTTAGCTTAACTCGCTATGCAAAAACACTATGCACATTGGGTTTGACATTATACTATGTAACCAAATCAACAACAGAACAAAAAGACACAAAGAAAGCCCTCATAAACCAACAATTGCTAACAATGCCATGATAAGGTTCTCTTCTGCTCTTAATCTTTCCAATAATTATTACTTTGCTGCTGTTGGTATGTATGTGTGATGATAGCATATAAGTGGTACCTCTGATCTTTAGCGCTGTTCATCACCCTTGTGTGTGAAAGAGAGAGATATTCTGCATCCCAAATGGCACCCTATTCCCTAGGGACTGGTAAAAAAAATTGTGCAGTAGATAGGGAATAGGGTGGCATTTGGGATGTAACCATAGCATATAAGCGGTATGTGAATGTGTTTTACCACCCCTTGACTTTGCGCTCTGACCTCAGGCCTGTGGTCCAGCTCAGCTCTGAGGTCATAGTAGGAGCTCAGTGTGGCAGTGCTGTTCTGAGGGGCGCGCACGTCTTCGCCCCAGGGATCCTCGCCACACCCAAGTGTAAGATAACTTCATGCACTTCAACTACAAACCAAGGACAGCACACTTTTTCTTCAGACTTCCTTAGTTGCCATTGGAGCCTTTGACCGGAGCGATTTGGTAGACCTTGAGTTCTTCTTCAATTATTTGAATGGAAAGTACGTCAATGTTGTGATACTAGTTGCGTTCACAACAGATGAACTGTTATCAGCAGTCTAGTAAAACAATAGTTTTGTGAATAAACATTATAGCCTGGACTAGAGGTATAATAATAGTGGTGTGTTTGGTCTCAGTCATGAAGACAGGGGATGTGGTGTACATATCAATGTTGTGATACTAAAATTGTGTTAGAACTGTTATCATCAGTCTAGTAAAAGAGTATTAACTCATAAACCTGTTGCCTGATCATTCTCTGACTGTCTCAGTCATGAAGACAGGCGATGCGGTGTCTGTGTTCTCGGACCTGGAGGGGAAGTGCACACGGGGGAACAAGGACTTTAAGGGAAAGAGAGTGTTTGTGGGAAATGGAGTCGCTGAAATGGACCGCTCCAACATCTTCTGCTCAGATGAACCAGTCAAGTAGGTAGAGACGCTTAAGTCTCGAATCTCTATACAAAATTCTCTCAGAGCAGTGTTACACTAGTCTGTTATAGGGCTGATATTTGGGTAGCACTTTACAGCACATCAGAAAGTGGTAATAACATGGTAATAGTATGGCTGCTATTTGAATAAAGAATTAATACAGATCAAGCCTCATTGAATGAAGCATGTGCAGATACTCAATATCAATGATACTCAATATCAGCGTTCAGAATTATTTAGTCCTAGTAAAAAGCATGCCCTAAACTGTAAGACATGCTCAGGTTTTATTATATTTTGCAGTAATGTCACTGTTCTCTTCCCATCTAGGGGTGTTGGCATTCGGATGGTAGAGCCCCTGTACCAGAGCCCCTCCTTCGACGGGGTACTGCCCAGCCTGGCGTTCCTACAGGTACCTCTTGAACAGCAGTTTTTTGAGACTGCAGTAGATTCTCTGAATGAGTCAGAATCAGGGGCATCTCATGTATCAAGAATCTCAGAGTAGAAGTACTGATTTAGAATCCATTTTGATCACAACAAATAAGACATTGGGGACCTGGGCCTGTATCCACAAAGCATTTCAGTCTAGAGTGCTAGGTCCTCACCTGTCCATAGAATCTTATTCATTATGATCTGAGCAGCAAAACTTATCCTAGATTAGCACTCCTACTCTGAGCTCTGTTTTCCCCTGTCTCTTTCTATGACTCTAGAACCTCCCATCAGTGGTGGTCGGTCACGTGCTGGGGCCCCGTCCTGGAGAGCGCATCCTTGATATGTGTGCTGCCCCCGGGGGGAAGACCTGCCATATAGCTGCCCTGATGGGGGGACAGGTGAGAGACTGTAGGGGGTGGGGGGGTTTCAGGGGGCTCTGCTGGGCTTTGAAGACCTTGAATTTAAAGGTACAATATGCAGAAATTGCTTCGCCATTTCCTGGTTGCTAAAATTGTAATAGTTTGCCTAATTTCAGATTGTGTGACAAGTCAAGCAAGGATAGTCTAGAGAATCATTGTACCATCTAAACCGCTTTGAAATATATTTTGAAGCTGGTGTACAAAACCGAAAGTAAAAGACAAAAACAAAACTTCAGAACGGGAAGCATAGAAATAGGTCACATAGAACGGATCTACCACTTCTTAGACTTGCTTTCAATGGGAATGACAGAGCTATAACTCACATTTCTATGTGATTTTGGTTGGGTCGCCCAAAAAGTTACACATTGCAGCATTAAAGGGATATTACACTTTCAGGTCAAAGTTTGTGAGATGTTTTCCGACCTCTAAAGTAGTCTGTCAAAATGAAGAAGATTAGTAAATGTCCCTTTAAGTTTCTATTTGCACATTACATCTACTTCTCCACAAGGTGGCGCTGTTGTGCAATGTTGGGCTCTTTTCCCCACTGCTGCCTGGTATGTTGTTTTGAACTTTGCTGCTCACTTGGTTTGTCCCTTGCAGGGAGAGGTAGTGGCCCTGGATAAGATCATAGGCAAGGTAGAGCGCATCCGTCAGAACGCCAAGGCGCTGCATCTGGACTGCATCAAAGCCCACTGCTTCAACAGCATCAAGGCTGTGTGCACTGACCAGGCCCAGGACACTGAGGGTACAGAATGTGACTGATGGGATGCATCCCAAATGGCACCTTAATTCCCTATATAGTGCACTATACAGTAGGTAATAGGGTGCCATTTAGAATGCAGACATGGACACCACTTTGGCGCTCAATGTTATTCTCACCTCTGTACTTGGCTAGCATGATTACTAATTCAGAGACCTGCATACTTTCATTTCATCCTGTTTTCAGGTCCACCCTTCCCTCCACAGAGTTTTGACCGGGTGCTGCTGGATGCTCCCTGTAGCGGTCTAGGCCAGAGACCCAGCATGGCCTGTACCTGGAACCTGAAGGAGATCTGCTCCTACCAGCCTCTACAGCGCAAGCTCTTCCACACGGTGCGTCACACACATGGTCAGATGCATGCATGTACGCTCGCACACACGCTTACCTCGCATAACATTGGCCGTGACCAGTAGAGGACGGTGTGGCCAAGCTTGATTGTTCCAGAGCGCTTGGCTCCGCTATACTCTGAAGGAAAGCTTAAGTATAGCCGGCAGATGGATTACTGTGGGGAGATTAGGGTCCAATAGTGAGCACATCACTTATCCCAGAGGCACAAAGCGCTCCATCAGTGTCCACTGGAGTTTTCTTAAGGCCATTTAATATCTAGGCTCTGGAGAGACCGCAGTAAGGTAAATGTGTGTGTATGCACCGGCGTTCCGACAATGCGATGTCTATCTATTGAGAGATGAGGGCCTGTTAAAGAGTGCTTACTGTGAGTGTGACATTGATGTGTGTGTCTTGTGTATAATTGGCAGGCGGTACAGCTCCTGAAGAAAGGTGGGATCCTGGTGTACAGCACCTGCACGGTGACTCTGGCAGAGAACGAGGGGCAGGTGGTCTGGGCCCTTAACACCTTCCCCTGCCTCACACTACAGCCTCAGGTAGCACATGCATGCAAATACACACACACACACACACACAGCCTCAGGTAACAAATGAACACACACACACACACACACACACACAAAAAAAAAAACTAATGTGTCTGTCTCTCTCAGGAGCCCCACATCGGAGCAGAGGGCATGCTGGGAGCTGGCCTGTCACCTGAGCAGCTGCGTCTTCTCCAGAGGTTCAGTCCTGAGTTGGGCTGGAGCGCGGCCGAGGCCAGGGGAGAGGATGACAGCCCCACAGAACAGCCAGAGTCCCCAATCCCCCTCGCACACCGAGCCAACAAGGACACTATCGGCTTCTTCATCGCCAAGTTCCTGAAGAGCTGACATGACTAGACTAGCGGTACTCTCCCCTACCTGGTTAGAACAGAGCTGTTCTCCTTGCCTTAACACATAGCCTGCAAAGAGGAATAATGGTGTTTACACCTCTCACTGTACTCGGGCAAGAGAGCATTTAGAACACACAGGCTCCCTGTGCGGTTTACAATATCCACCTCTGTGCCTGTCTGGCTGCATACTAAAACACTGGGCCATATAGGGATGAGTTGTATAAACAGAGAGGGGAGGAGAGGAGGGAGGGATTGAGCAAGAGAAAAACATTTAAGGGCGAGTAAGGGAGAAAATGCAGAGAGTGGGTTAGTATCGGCGAATGCAGTTCTGCTGCCATTTGCCCCATCGCCATGACAACAGTGACGACACAGCTGACAGCGGATTTGCTGGCTCTGGGAGCGTAGATCAGGAAGTAGCGTGCTGAAAGGGGTCACGAGATATTAACAATTTACTGCCTTTTTAGTTAGTGTTTCAAAAACAAGGAACCGGTATGGTTATTTTTACAGGAACAAGATGGTAGGTATCACACAGCTATCCCTCAGTTTATGGTCTCTACATTCAAACAGATGTTTTTGTTACTTTACTTATCCCCTTTTCTCTCAAATAAATGGAAAATAAACTAAATATATATATATATTTGCATATTTCTTCTTTACAAATATCTCATTAAATATTTTTGTGTATATACATCCCCATATTGCTTGCCATATCAAAACGTGAATCAAAGATAAGAACAGTCACATTTATTTATAAAGTCAATTTTATCAAATGGATGAAGGTCAATGCGGGTGAAGGTCAACGTCATAAATCTACGAGTGTACATCCTACATGGGCTTCAATTTACAGGCCACACTCCCTCTCCCATCTCCCATACTAGTATCTTCCCATGCTGGAGTCAGAACTCAGACCTTCACAATGACCTCAGCTCACCTCTCTTTTCCTGGCTTCCTGGGAGGAGGAATAGCATCAGTCCATCAACCCGATTATCCAGGACAGAACGGTGGGAGAAAATTACATGGCATGCTGCATCTCCAAGCACCCCCCCCATCCATCAGAATCAGTCAGCAGCCACATCAGCTGTGTTTTAGATGGCCCTAGAAAAGTGATTAAAATGGCTCCTCCACTGACAGGCCACTAAGGGCCCACTATCTGTGGTTTAAATCTGACCCAGGGACAGCATAAGTGATTGGGTTTTTTGTTGAATAGGTACTCTGCAGTGTAACAACATAAAGAGACTGTCGATTCACTAAAACTGAGAAGCAGCTTTAAGAGTGACTCAGGTTGACTGACTGGGAGCAGTAATCGGCCTAGGCATTTCTAACACACGGGCTATGTTTTTTCCTTGAGGACCCCATTATTAGCAAAATAATGATAATTCTGTGCAAAACCCCCAATTTAGACCGGCCCACTGGGCTAAATATGGACCAGTCCATCTGGCATTCGCCCTAACTGCCCTATGGCCAGTCCATTTCTGGAGAGACAGTGGGAAGTAAAACCCTGCCTTATTTCAAACTGTCCACTCTCTCGCTCTCAGTCTCTTCTCTCTCTCTCTCTCTCTCTCCTCTCTCTCTCTGCTGTTGACGTTCATGGCGTCATGACGACTCTGAGGCAGCTGGTTCCACCTGGGAGTTTCAGGGTGGTTTCAGAGGACTCTATTCTTAGATCAGACCATCTTCTTCACTTCTGTCTCTTCTCATCTCTCCCATGTCCTGGCGGGCTATTCCTGGTCAGAGTACTAACGTATGCTATGAATGTCATTCTCAGAGGAAGCAATTCCTTTTAGACACAGACAGGCACGCACACATGCACGTACACGCACAGTGCCGACACACAAAGTACAGACAGACACCACAGGTATGTAAGTAACAGCATTTCATGAAACGTATTACAAATAAATCTAAGACCAGTTGATTTTCTTGTCCTCTACATAAATCCTTTGTTGCCAAGTTTATATTTTGTATTTATACATATGTACATACAAATGTACACTCTTAAAAATGTGTAGTGTTACTACAGTAGCATATAAATGGATTGTACCTTATCATAATATTTTAGGCTAAAATAAAAAACGGAGAATTGTTCTAGGGGACTGGTTGGTTGGTGGTAATGTACTGGTTGGTTGGTGGCAATGTAAACAGAGGGACAGAATACCCTAGGGTGCATCCCAAATGGCACGTTATTTCCTACATAGTGCACCCTGGTCAAAAGTAGTGCACCATATAGGGAATAGGGTGCCATTTGGGGCACATTCCCCTAAACTCCCTTACCTTACAGAGGGCAGCCTGAACTAAGTTAGGAGTTGGCCCTAACCTCAACTGTGCTAGGTTATAACCATATATTTAAAAATATATATTTTAGAGAGAAAACATTTCAAAATATATGGCTCCGGTTATAACTTGGGGCGTACAACTTTTCTTGAGCACCGTAGCTGAGCAGAAAGGCTTACCTTTATCATCCAGTTGATTTCATTCAGTGGTTGTGATTGATTTTCAATTAGACATAAAAATAAAAAGTGGACAATTGGCACATTTCTCACAATATTCAAGGGGAAAAAAATGTCGGTACCTCATGCACATTCATAGCTAATTGGACTGTACTAAGTGCATGAAACTGTCCTTAGAAAAGGGTCCAACTTAAAAAGACATACCATCATAGATAAAAGTCCCCTAGTGTGTGAGTGGATTGGTTTGACCCGATAACTGTACCCTAAAATATCAAATCGTTGTACACCTGACACCAACAATATGAATCAGTCTACAGTATGTTCTACTAAAAGTGCTGAACAGAGTGTGTATCAATGTTATAAAATGTTTCTGAACCCTTTATAAATAGAACAACAGTACTGTAATGTAAGACAGTAAGTCGTGTCACTATTCTTTTGTCTTGTAAGGCAAGACTAAGGTGTGCCCCAATGGAAAGGCAGCATCAACACCAGAGGAACCAACGTCAGAGGACCAAACACTGAACATTAACAATGAAAAAAAAAAAAAGCAACGAAGAAAACAGCAACATTTTAATTAAAATAAAATAAAACAATTGCACATATTTAGTATTTAACCTTACCTGGTTTCCCACTTCTCAGTCAGTCACCGCTAACAGTAGTCTGAATGAACAAATTATTGTTCAAGTGGCAGTAAGAAAAAAATATATATATATAGAAATACAATTTAAAAACTCTAGTCACAGAAAGCACAGTACAGAAGAGAATTCTGCTGTTGTGTCATGCTTTATCAAACACAGGTTTAAAATATGCATATTTGAGAAGATCCATGCATATCCACACATAAACGACAATGTCTATGTATTGATACACATATTTATATATTTATATACCTATATCTATATATAATAAAAATACTGCCGTTGCTAAGGATGCAACAGGCTTTACAAAGGAAGCGTACATAAACGGAGGATGCAGGGGCTTAAGGGTGTAGCAGCAAGATGGGACAACAGAATGGTTTGGGAAAGAGGGGGGTGAGTCCTACAGTACCACTGTCTCAGTGTGTGAGGGGGTTTGTGGTCTAGGGTCTGGGCTGTCACTGGTGAATATAGGGGTCTCTGGCCCAGTCCCCTGTGTCGCCCCTCTTTTTGGGGGCCACCTCCCCCTCCCTGTCCCGGTCCCTGTCTCTGTCATAGTACTGGTGGTGGTGGTGGTCGCGGGCCGGTCGTTGGTGGTGCTGGTGACCGCGCGGCTTGTTGCGCTCGTTGTGGTCCTGCTCGTTGCGCTCCTTGGAGCGGTGGTGTCCTGTTGTACCATGGTCCGCCTCCTCGCCAGTGCCACCGCGGTGATGGTGGTGGTGGTGATGGTGGTTGTGGTCCCTTGGGTGAGGCTGAGCCTCGTAGCGCCCCTGCTGAGGGTGCCCCCCATCTCCCAGCCCCTCCTCCTCATACTCCTCCTCTCCAAACTCTTCTTCCTCTTCCTCGTCCTCCTGGTGCAGGAGGTGAGTGCGAGGCTCTATGTAGGCTGAGTCTCTGCTTTCTCTGCTCTCCCGACTCTCGGGGGTCTCTGAGTCCTGTGTCTCCCCCCGAGAGAGGCCCTTGCCCCGGCCACCACCGGCACCAGTATGATGATGATGATGGTGGTTGTTGTGGTGCTGCTCAGTCCGCTGAGAGGAGGAGCGGTGGTGGATGTGCTGGGGTCTCCTGGAAGACTCTGTCCTCAGGGGCCTCTCCTCCTCCTCCCCCTCCTCCTCCTCCCCCTCATCCAGCTCCCCGTCTGGCTGCTCCTGACTCTGATGCTGGCTGTGGTGGTGGTGATGGTGATGGTCCTCTCTGGAGCCCTTCCTCTCCACACCTTGTCCTGCCTTGTCCCCTTCTTTCTGCTCTGTCCCGCTGCCCTGGGGTTAGCAACACAACACACAACATGGCCGTTAGTACAGTTAGATACACCAACACACCTATGCAGAGTAAAACACTTTTTTGTGTTATCCTCTATGATTTTGAATGCATTGTATCCATATACAAATCAAATCAAAGACAAACACACGCCCTCAAACAAATGCAAATCAAACACACACTCCAACCACCTCCATACAGTATGTCAAATCCACACACATGCAAACCCACATGCATGAAATTCGAACTCACACTTCAAATACACACGTGCACTGCACTGCACACTCAAAGGTTGAAATGAAGTTATCAACCATTGAAGGTTGACTGTGGTCCTGGAGAATACTAAAAGTATCCCAAAAAGTAATCATATTAGTTTGAACTTGATTGATTTACACTGGTTAATTTTAAATGTGCATCTCAAATGGCACCCTATTCCCTACATGGTGCACTACTTTTAACCAGAGCCCTATGGACCCTGGTCAAAAGTATGCACTATATAGGGAATAGGGTGCCATGTGGGATGCATCCCATGTCTCCAGGACCAAGGCTGAATCCCCATGGAAAACTAACACTTGAAGTCCACACAGCTCTTTTGACTGAGTCCCTCCCACTCACCACAATCTCAGACATGTTAACCTCACTCATCAGATGCATTTTCATCAGCATTTTCAGGAGTTTTAAAAAGGACTTTCATTGTTAGGAGTTTCAGTCTTACATTGGCCAATGTGGAGCAATGCATGGGGATGGAGAAAATACGTGGACATTTTAAATACACATGAAACTGATCTGAATCAATCAAATGACCCAAACTAATTGTTCGCTGCCGTTAAATACAGACACTTCAAATAGATAATTATTCTCAAACTGACAAAATTCCTTTGCCTGTAAGTATTCATTATTTCAAAGGATAGCAACCAGCTGTGTTAAACCAATTCAAAACAAGCTCCAGATTTGTCGGTGTACTTTCAAGGCTTAATGATCTTGTTTAGTCATGGTTAGCAGGCCCACCATCAGTCATGCCACCCCTTGTCTCTCTATGCCTCTTCCTATTACTTTCTCTCTATCTCATTGCATCCTCACTCCCTCCCTTCTCCCTCTCTCTTTCCTTTTCCTTCTCACTGTATCTCTCGGTCCTGCATCTCTCTCTCTCTCTGTCCTGCATCTCTCTCTCTCTCTCTGTCCTGCATCTCTCTCTCTGTCCTGCATCTCTCTCTCTCTGTCCTGCATCTCTCTCTCTCTCTGTCCTGCATCTCTCTCTCTCTGTCCTGCATCTCTCTCTCTGTCCTGCATCTCTCTCTCTCTCTGTCGTGGTCAGTGTGCCATTGCGCTGACTCTGTGGCGATACAGACTGCTCATGGCCAGTGAGCTACTTGTCTCCCTGCCCTCCCTGTCCTCCTGACTGTCTGGGCTCAGGAGCAGGCCGCCCACATTGGCCCGGAGCCTGGTTAGCACCTGTACCTGCATGCTGGAGACAGGAGCGGGGCTGGAGGGCAGGGCGGCCATAGCCACCTTGGCCAGCAGCGGGTTGGGGGGGTTGCAGCTGGCGGGGTGGGTGCTCTTCCAGTAGGCCTCCAGGTAATCAGCCATGTGCTCACACGCATCCTCCAGTTGGTTTTCATCCAGGATGATGTCAAACATCTCCTGAGAGAGGGAGATGGAGAGAGATATAAACAGAGGGAGAGAGGAGGGGAAAATAGTATTGTTAGTGTTTTTATGGGCCCAAAACAGTACGGGTATGAGCTTAGTATGGGCCAATGATACTAGGATAGATAACAACTTTATAAGAGTGGATCTACTTTTTCTTAGATACTTTATTTTCTAGATTCCAAATGACTTATGCAGATACTTTTTTACAAGAAACTGACATGCTTCTCGGATTAAGAAAGTGTCAGACTAAAACTGTGTCAGAGACATAATAACCAATTTAATAGCATTAAATATTAATTCGGTAAGAATATTCAGATCAGAGAGACTCTTAAAAGCTAAATACCACCAGGGATGCGATGCTATTGGATTTAAATTAGGGCAGATTTTTCTTCATCCTGCAATGTTTGGGCTCATATTCTAAAAGAAAATCAGAGAAGATCACAGAAGGACTGAAATAGAATTGGCAGGAGATATGAGTCTTTCTGAAGCATTCCACAACAGTAGTATTAATATAACAGCAGAATCCTGATGGGTGATATACGCACACAACTCAAAACCATGCAAATCTCCTATCAACATCAATGCATGATTTACATAAGACTTCAGAGTGAGTTTATCAAGTTAGGATTCAGCCCTTGATAGTCTCCTTTACGGTATCAATAGAGCCTTGATGCACAGAGACCCAAATCTTCAATCTGCATACAGAAACAGTATCATGAAATGTCCCGATTGTAATAGCTGTGGCATGTGGTGGGTGTGATCCAGGTAGCAGAGACCTCTGGCCAGTGGTGTGGCTATACTCACGGGAGGGCACTGGGCCAGTTTGTCTGCAGCAACCATCTGGACGTTGAGGTGCTTGGCCTGGGACTTCCCTCTGGACTTGATGAGCCTCTGCAGAACCTTTGGGAAATATGAGAGAGAGGCATGAGAGTCATGACACCATCAGCACCATAACAAAGTCAACTCCATCATATGAAAGCATATAAACACCGTAACGAAGTCAACTCCATCACATGAAAGCATCGTCAATACCGTAACAAAGTCAACTCCATCACATGCAAGCATCGCCAACACCCTAACAAAGTCAACTCCATCACATCACAGCATCGTCAGCACTGTAACGAAGTCAACTCCAATGTAGCAGCAACGTGGAAACTTCAATCTAACATCAGTACCACAGTAGAACTGTGATCCTACTGATTCGCAGCAGTAGTTGATGAAAAGAGGAGACGAGAGGTGTCAGATAGGCTTGGTTTATCTCATCGAGATGGGATTTAGAATGACAACACTTTGATTTAGCGGCCGTATTTCACAGATCTTCAGCTATGCCTTCTTTCCCTTTTTATGTTACTCAAATGGCAGCGTTTGTATTGATCTTTGAATCATGAGTGTTATTTACAGACAACTGAAGGTCATCGTGATGAATCAGTCTCCTCACACACCTGACTCTCTCCCATTTAGACGAGCTGAGTAGTCGGAGCTTTAAAAAAGGCCATATTTAAAAACCAGAGCAGGACGCCATTCAGTTAGAAAAAGGCGATATGAGCAGTGACAAGACACATCCATTGGCTCCCCAATGCACCAGGGACATCCATAGACATCTATAAACCAGTAGGAGACTACTTCACTACTTCTCACAGAGTCTCAGGACGAGACTTTCACTTCAGCTCTGTTTACTTCATCAATCTGACACTCACTTCTTTCATACTGTCTGGAGGGGACCAGTCTCTACTGGCCTGCATCTACCTTTACACACTTACACATATTATATAAATCACTTAGACTTGGAATGATCTTGTTTGAACAACTTAGTAAATAATAATAATAATAATAAACTTCTGTACATTATTACTGTGTGTGAGATGGAAGGTTGGTTGAATACATGACTAGAAAATAAAGGTTAGCATTGGAATAATAACCATGTAATACAAACTGCCCTAGTACCCTGTCATGTAAACTACCACATGTATTCGTAGAATGGAAATTGTGGATTGTGAATGAACATAATGTTATGACTATAACTACTGTTCCCTGAAGGAGGGAAACGAGGTACAACATACTATGTATGGGGAGTAGCACTCTCGCAACTTCGGATGAAGTCACGCCTGACAAGGCCAATGAAATCCACGCCTCACTGGAAGCCCCACCTTCCACAGGTGATAAGCGTGAGGGTTGAATTCATTCCTTCAATTTAATACTGCTCTTCACTGAGCCCAGGAGCGGGCGATGCGGAGCCAAACAGGTGTTGTACCTAATTTCCCTCCTTCAAGGAACAGTAGTTGTAATCGTAGCGTTACGTTCCCTTTCAGTCAGTCATCTTTGGTACAACATACTATTGGGAAATATAATCACGCCCCAACGGATACTAAATGAAACAGCCCATGGAAGACCACCCCAACCTAACCCCGCCAGATGTGGCAGTCTGGGCATTGCGAACACGGCGCGCTGTCTAGTGACTTTCCCCTGTCCCAAGCGTAAGCACGCTGTGTGCTATACTGGGAGCAGTGACATCCAAGCTATAAAACCTCACAAAAGTGTGTTGTGATGCCCAACTCGCCGCAGCACAAATATTTCCTATAGTCAACCCTTTAAACAACGCCCAAGATGCTGCCAGCTGGATTAGCAAAACAGACAAAAGGTTGGTCACATAACCGGATATCCCGGGTCCGTTTAATGTACGTGCGTAAAGCTCGCACCGGACATAGGACATGTAACCTCTGTTGCTCTTCAGAAGCAAAAGGGGGAGGTGAAAAGGCCAATAGCGCAAAAGCTAAGGACCTGTAGGACATAGCCATGACTTTTGGGGCGAAGGCCGCATTTGGACGCCCGGGGCCAACTGAGTACAGGAAGGTTGTAGGGATAATGCGTGGAGGTCCCCAACACTTTTAGCCTAGGCCAAAGCCACGAGCAGGGAGGATTTGTAGGAGAGGATCTTCAGATCCACCGACTCCAGAGGGGGCTGCACACAGTGCCTCTAAAGCCAGCGCCAAGTCCCATGTGGGTGGAATAGGTTCTGAGACAAATTACACCTTTCAGGAACCACCAGGGGCCTCGCTTGCCAAACCTGCCTGTGCACCTGGGACAACAGGTCCATGCCTAACGGGAGTTTCCACGGGTCTCCGCCTAAAAGGTGAATGATCTCCGCGAACGAAGGCTGCCTGGGGAGCCACAAGAATCAATGGTAAGCCGTCCCGGCACACCCACTCCACCGTGGGCTGAATAAGAGCCTCTGGCGGAAATGCGTAAAGGAGGGTCCAAGGCCACTGGTGCGTCTGTTCCCAACGGGGCACTTGGGTCCCTCATTGAGAAAAATAGATGACACTGCGTAAAGATCTACGTCGTAAAGATATATGCGTAAAGACCTACGTGCGTAAATGCGTAAAGATCTACGTCGGCCCTGCCAAAAATGTCCCATACCTGGGAGAGCATCTACTCCTGAGAGAGAGGGTCCCACCTGGATAAAAGATCTGCACCCGAGTTGAGTTGAGGCAACCGGGGACATGCGTCGCCTAAAGCGAAAGCATGTGCACACTGCTCCCCAGCAATAGGGATCGAGCGAAGGTTAGGAGGGAGAGAGACGGTCTCTCCCAATCTGTTGATGCATGCCACCACTGACATATTGTCGGTTCTGACCAGCACAAGCCAGCCTGACAAGAACAGGGGAAAGCGCCTGAGCGCCAGATACTCCAGGTAATCGACATGCAGTGCGCTCTGCACCAGTATCCATAACCCCCAAATCGAGTTGCCTTCGTACAGCGCACCCCACCCTCGGGGGATGCGTTTGTCATGATCCCTTGCGGGATACAACTCAGCCCTTGGGTGCCCCCTGACAATAGCAGAGGGTCCCACCACTGGGCCATGGCCCGTAGGCTTGACAGGGATACCCGAAGCGACCGGCTTAGGCTGAGAAATGCGTCCAGGTGAGTAGCTAGCACTCAGCGCTGAAAGGTCCGTATTAACAATAACCCCACGGGAACGACTTCCATCACAGAAGCCATCATCCCCAGTAAGCATAAGGACTGGTGAAAACGCACTGTGTGACCCAGACGAAACTTGGCTAAGCAGAGCCGGAACCCGGACACCCTCCGTGTTAATAGAAAAGTGTGATACGCGAGTGAGTAGCTTGAGACCTAGAAACGGAATGCGCTGGATGTGTGTAACACTGCTTGCCCCCTTGACTCCGCCGCCACCAGCCAGAGTATGTGAGCGACGCTGGAGTGGCGCATGCTCAATTTGACTGGAGCGTGAAGCAAGTTTCCCAAAGGCTGGAGCGTCACCCTTCTCACCCCCTCCAATTTCACTCCAGTACCGCTCACTTCACGAGCTCAGGGCATGCCCGGCCCAGCATGCATTTGTAGGCTATTTGTGTGCTTCTATATCCCCTTGCTTTAGCTACTGTCATGGAGTTCGCTAAATGTTTTCATAAAGAAAATGATAAAACACGCTCAAAATCAAGGTGTCTTACAAAGATGAGGAGGACCAAGAGCAAGAGAGGGAGTGTGGTGATGTTATATTATCTATACAATAGGCTATAATTTATTTTGGCCCAATAGGCCTGACATATTACCTCTTTCAAGGAGCTTTACGTTTTGATAGGGTTATTTTGCCTAAAAACCTTTAGGCCTACCTATAAACATTTTTAAAAACAACTCTGCATCCCTGCCCAGCCTGGCAAGAGTGGCCTGAAAGGTGTTTAGCATTCCCAGTGGCTCTGCAAGCGCGGAGAGGGTATTCTCTGCTGCTGGCCTGCTCTCCAGGCACCCTCGCATGAGCCTGATGCCAGATTCTGGCCAAACTCGTGTTTGTAAAAATGAATTCAAAGGCACCGTAGACTGAGCCTAATAAGGTATTTTTGTTTCATTTGTATTTAAGTCACAGCCTATATGCGCAATTTATTGACTATAATGATTTAATGCAACAAAATGTTGTTTAAATGATGAGCGCTTAATGTCCCTGCCAACCTAGTGTGTTGCACTCGCAAATGCTTCACAATGTATTTCTTTGTAGGCTATAACCTTGAAATAATTGAAATAATAGGCTTATAATATAGCCTAAATAATACATTTTAGTTTCTTCTTAGGCTACCTATCTGGCTCCTGACCAATTTAGAGTGTTTATATGCCTTTCAATGTAATGTAATTTAATGTAGCCTATTTCAAATGATGAGTGCTTCTTACAGTCACCTTTTCATGTTTTTATGAAAATACTTTTCATTCAAATCATATTTCAATACATCAAAACCAAATGGTAGGTCCAGGTGGTCACAAAAATAGATGGGTGTTGGTTAAATGGTGATTTTAATGAATGGAGCGAATTTGGAGCGGCAGTTGTTTTCCCTGCGAGGAGCAGTTATTAGCGGAGCGGTTGGAAAAGACGTGGAGCGCCTGAGTGGTGCGCAAGCGGGATTTCCGACCACTCAACTCCGCTCACATACTCTGCCACCAGCCAATCGATGTAATAGCCATCGGCTCGTGAGCATTCTTAGTTTGTAGACTCTGAGGTGCTTGCTGAGGGCACGTAGTTCTAGAATAGGATGCAAAGTCCCGTCCGTTTTCGTAACCAGGAATACCAGCTATACTAGCAGTCCCGGATCTTCGACATAGGAACCACTCAGATTGCCTGCTTCTGGAGACGGGAGGATATTTTCTCCCTCGAAAAGGGCACTGAGGCCTTTGGAACAGTCGATGTGATGATGCTGCAGAAGCGTGGGGAATGCACAACAAATTGTAGCCTGTATCTTAAAGTCACTGTTAGCATGATCCAGGGTGACACTGCACATGCGCACCATTGGTCGGAGCAGACAACGAGACTCCCGTGAAGTGCCATCTGAAGGGGCGGGACACCACCTTGTGGACTGTGAGAGATTGGTTCTTCTTCTATTTCCACCACTCCTGACAACCGTGTGTCTGAACATGGAGAAGGAACACTTTTCATTGAACTCACATTCGGGAGGCAACACTTTTAACACCAGTCCAAACTGTGGAACTTGGCTGTGTGTTTATGTGGCAAGGTTTTCCTAAAGGTTATGTCATGCAATAAAATGCTAATTAATTACTTAAAAATCATACAATGTGATTTTCTGGATTTTTGTTTTAGATTCCGTCTCTCACAGTTGAAGTGTACCTATGATACAAATTACAGACCTCTACATGCTTTGTAAGTAGGAAAACCTGCAAAATCGGCAGTGTATCAAATACTTGTTCTCCCCACTGTATACTAAACAAGAGAGCTACCCCAGCAACACCACAGTAGGGAGTCAGTAATAGCTATTATAGCTGGCTCGCCTCGGCAAGTTAGCCAACCTGCTTAGCATGCTATGCAACGCTCATTTAGCTAGCCCGGTCTTGAAAGTCCACGTAGAACTGGATCACTGAGGTGGGACCGGACCCTTCATTAAGAAGTCTGGGAAGAGAGGAAGCCAGTGCTTGACCGAGGCAGACACAGGCGGCGGGGGATACCACTGAACCTGGCTGCCCTCTCTCTTCGAGTAGCCTCCCGTGTACCGAAGTTGACTGACTGAAAGAGAACCAGACTAGATATAAGTTACCACTTGTTTGCCTTGCTTGGTCTCACCTTAGGAGAGGAGATCTTGACGTAGACGATGATAGGGGCCAGGGAGGTCTTTCCCAGTTGGGCCGGGTGGTTGATGGTGTCTGCGTCCAGAACCACCAGCTGCAAGGTCCGGGCCAGCTCAAAGATACGCTCTATCTCACTTTGCACTTCAGCTACTAATAGAGAACGAGAGGGAGAGCAGTAGGGTTGGAGAGACAGAGACAGAGAGAGAGTGAGGGAGCGAGAACGAGAGTCAAACCATAAATCCGCTTTCATTCTGCCCTTCAGTTAAGCAGCTGCGAGAGAAGGAGAGATTATCAAAACTTAATGGCTATACTATAGGATAATGTGGAAATACGGAAGTAACCCATTTAACATGAGAGAACACGTATTAGCTAACGCACTTTTCCCCAGATAGACACAGTTATGTCATAAACATAAACCACAAACAGTCTAGGAAATCTCCCTCAAGCAACACTTCACTTCATTACATTTCATTAGAAGCTCAAACAAACTTGTTTGAACATCCACTGCTGCCCATGACTAAGACACACCCAGATACAGTACACCCACCGCTTGCCCTATTCAGTTGTTGCCGGAAATTGAGCTGAGAGTCCAGATGTGTCTGGTGATTATAATACATTATGGATGCATCCCAAATCGCTCTCTATTCCCTATATAGTACACTACTTTTGACCAGAGTTCTATGGGTCATGGTCAAAAGTAGTGCACTATAAAGAGAATAATAGGGTGCCATTGGGGACACATTTTATGATGATGTTTTTGATATCAGACGCTTCCTATTGAAAACACTGAGTTTTGATGATATCGAGGCTGAAATCAAACAGGAACTAACAGCTGTGACTGGAATGCAACATAGGCTGTATAATATTAATTTTTACACACAAACTCAATTACATAAATACTTAACTCAAGTAATGGGTCTGCTTGTAAGAGATTCCTGAAATAACTTCAACAACATTGGGATAAATTGCAGTTTTCAGAAAATATGGCAAGTCTTCATATCTATTGCATCAAGACAGAGTTAGGGTTCAGAACACTGTCAACACTTGTGTCCCTGAAGTGATTCAATAATTATACAGTTGCATTGGCTTCCAGTTAAAGAGCTTCTCATCAAAAGTGGAGCACAGAGATTGTACAGAGTTGTGCAGTGCTTTAAGTGTGACCCAATCTTAAAGTATCTTTAAAAATTAGTGGGGAAGTGGTGGTAGGCGGAGGGAGGTGCTACTGGCTTCCTTCCACGCTCCGTCTGAGGCTCCACAGAAAGGGGTTTATCCCGGGACATCGTTACCAGAGCAACCGGCACGTCAGAAAAGTAGTGCACTAAATAGGAAATAGGATTCCATTTGGGACACATCCCAGGAGTAACGTTACAGAGCACCGTTGCTCATGTCGGTGATCCCATATAAAAGATTAGTACTGTGGCTTCCATAGTTCCGTTGGCTCTACGGCCACCCCCGTGAGGTCATAGCTGAGGAATCTGTTTCATTCTAATCGCATCTTGTTAATCAAGCCTGGTAAAATCTGCTGGGTTCTTGACTGTGTTATCTGGCAGCAGGCTTCTGGTTTCTCCTCTCTTTCCCTATATTTTGTTCCAAACCCAAACCTTTTTAATCAATCGTCCCCTTCGAACATCTGTAGGTCTGCATTATAACCAACTGCAAGGCTTCTTTCCAAATGGCATCCTATTCCCTACAGTGCCTTGCAAAAGTATTCATCCCCCTTGGCGTTTTTCCTATTTTGTTGCATTACAACCTGTAATTTAAACAGATTTTTATTTGGATTTCAAGTAATGGACATACACAAAATAGTCCAAATTGGTGAAGTGAAATGAAACAAATTACTTGTTTCAAAAAATTCTAAAAAATAAATAACGGAAAAGTGGTGTGTGCATATGTATTCACCCCCATTGCTATGAAGCCCCTAAATAATATCTGGTGCAACCAATTACCTTCAGAAGTCACATAATTAGTTAAATAAAGTCCACCTGTGTGCAATCTAAGTGTCACATGATCTGTCACATGATCTCAGTATCTATACAATTGTTCTGAAAGGCCCCGGAGTCTGCAACACCACTAAGCAAGGGGCACCACCAAGCAAGCGGCACCATGAAGAACAAGGAGCTCTCCAAGCAGGTCAGGGACAAAGTTGTGGAGAAGTACAGATCAGGGTTGGGTTATAAAAAAATATCAGAAACTTTGAACAACCCACGGAGCACCATTAAATCCTTTATAAAAAATGGAAAGAATATGGCACCACAAACAAACCTGCCAAGAAAGTGCCGCCCACCAAAACTCACGGACCAGGCAAGGAGGGCATTAATCAGAGAGGCAACAAAGAGATCAAAGATAACCCTGAAGGAGCTGCAAAGCTCCACAACGGAGATTGGAGTATCTGTCCATAGGACCACTTCATGCCGTACACTCCACAGAGCTGGGCTTTACGGAAGAGTGGCCAGAAAAAAGCCATTGCTTAAAGAAAGAAATAAGCAAACACGTTTGGTGTTCGCCAAAAGCCATGTGGGAGACTACCCAAACATATGGAAGAGGGTACTCTGGTCAGATGAGACTAAAATTGAGCTTTTTTTCCATCAAGGAAAATGCTATGTCTGGCGCAAACTCAACAACTCTCATCACTCCGAGAACACCATCCCCACAGTGAAGCATGGTGGTGGCAGCATCATGCTGTGGGGATGTTTTTCATCGGCAGGGACTGGGAAACTGGTCAGAATTGAAGGAATGATGGATGGCGCTAAATACAGGGAAATTCTTGAGGGAAACCTGTTTCAGTCTTCCAGAGATTTGAGACTGGGACGGAGGTTCACCTTCCAGCAGGACAATGACCCTAAACATACTGCTAAAGCAACACTCGAGTGGTTTATGGGGAAACATTTAAATGTCTTGGAATGGCCTAGTCAAAGCCCAGACTTCAATCCAATTGAGAATCTGTGGTATGACTTGAAGATTGCTGTACACCAGCGGAACCCACCCAACTTGAATGAGCTGGAGCAGTTTTACCTTGAAGAATGGACAAATATCCCAGTGGCTAGAAGTGCCAAGCTTGTAGAGACATACCCCAAGAGACTTGCAGCTGTAATTGCTGCAAAAGGTGGCTCTACAAAGTATTGGGGGGGAATAGTTATGCGTGCTCAAGTTTTCTGTTTTTATGTCTTATTTCTTGTTTGTTTCACGATAAAAAATATTTTGCATCTTCAAAGTGGTAGGCATGTTGTGTAAATCAAATGATACAAACCCCCCAAAAATCTATTTGAATTCAAGGTTGTAAGGCAACAAAATAGGAAAAAATGCCAAGGGGGGTGAATACTTTCGCAAGCCCAGAGTCCTATGGGTCATGGTCAAAAGTAGTTCACTATAAAGGGAATAATAGGTTTCCATTGGGGACGCATTTTATGATGATGTTTTTCATATCAGATGCTTCCTATTGAAAACACTGAGTTTTGATGATATCGAGGCTGAAATCAAACAGGAACTAACAGCTGTGACTGGAATGCAACATAGGCTGTATAATATTTCTTTTTACACACAAACTCAATTACATAAATACTTAACTCAAGTAATGGGTCTGCTTGTAAGAGATTCCTGAAATAACTTCAGCAACATTGGGATAAATTGTCATTTTCAGAAAATATAGCAAGTCTTCATATCTATTGCCATCAAGACAGAGTTAGGGTTCAATGCACTGTCAACACTTGTGTCCCTGAAGTGATTCAATAATTATACAGTTGCATTGGCTTCCAGTTAAAGAGCTTCTCGTCAAAAGTGGAGCACAGAGATTGTACAGAGTTGTGCAGTGCTTGAAGTGTGACCCAGTCTTAAAGTATCTTTAAAGATGAGTGGGGAAGTGGTGGTAGGCGGAAGGAGGTGCTACTGGCTTCCCTCCACGCTCCGTCTGAGGCTCCACAGAAAGGGGTTTATCCCGGGACATCGCTACCAGAGCAACCGGCACATCAGAAAAGTAGTGCACTAAATAGGGAATAGGATTCCATTTGGGACACATCCCAGGAGTAACGTTACAGAGCACCGTTGCTCATGTCGGTGATCCCATACAAAGATTAGTACTGTGGCTTCCATAGTTCCGTTGGCTCCCCGGCCACCCCCGTGAGGTCATAGCTGAGGAATCTGTTTAATTCTAATCTCAGCTTGTTAATCAAGCCTGGTAAAATCTGCTGGGTTCTTGACTGTGTTATCTGGCAGCAGGCTTCTGGTTTCTCCTCTCTTTCCCTATCTTTCGTTCCAAACACAAACCTTTTTAATCACATCCCCAGAGAGGTCAATCGTCCCCTTCCAACATCTGTAGGTCTGCATTTTAACCAAATTCAAGGCTTTGTTCCAAATGGCATCCTATTCCCTATATAGTGCACTACTTTTGACTAGAGAAATATGTCCCCTGGTCAAAAGTAATGCACTACACTTAGTAAAAAGGGTTCCAAAGGGTTCTTCGGCTGTCCCCATAGGAGAACCCTTTTTGGTTCCAGGTAAAACCCTTTTTGGTTCCAGGTAGAACAATTTTAGGTTCCATGTAGAACCTTCAGTGGAAAAGGGTTCTACATGGACCCCAAAACAGTTCTACTTGGAATCAAAAGGGTTCTCCTATGGGGACGACGAACAACCCTTTTAGGTTCTAGAAAGCACCTTTTATTCTAAGAGTGTATACTGTATAGGGAATAGGGTGCCATTTGGGACACATGAGAAGACTGTTTAATCTTTCACTCCTTCCCTTTTCTCTATGCAATTAGTCTCTAAATACAAAGGGCACTAGAGGAACACAGAGGTCTCATACTTCCAGAACTTACCAAGGTTGGAGCGTGTGTTGGAGCGCTCGATGATGGCGTGTTTACTAGGGTTGTTGAGGACGGAGCGTTTGGCAAGAGAGATGTCTGCCGTGACACGAGTGATTGATATTCTGATAGGAAGGCAGAGAGAAAATAACTGGTCACAGAGAGAATAGAGCGTGCTCTGATTTCTGAATGAAATAGCCTTGATTCATGATCACTATCAATAAAAAATTTAACACTTGGAAAATGCACTGTATTCAAAAGAAAAAGGGGATAGCAACAAAATCACCATATGAAGAGGGGAGAGTTGTGATTTCTAAGGAATATTTAGTAGAAGAGGACAGAGATGGTGTGAGTATGCTTATACTCGAATACCATACAGTGAGGGCAAAAGGTATTTGATCCCCTGCTGATTTTGTACGTTTGCCCACTGACAAAGAAATGATCAGTCTATAATTTTTATGGTAGGTTTATTTGAACAGTGAGAGACAGAATAACAACAAAAAAATCCAGAAAAACGCATGTCAAAAATGTTATAAATTGATTTGCATTTTAATGAGGGAAATAAGTATTTGACCCCTCTGCAAAACATGACTTAGTACTTTGTGGCAAAAACCTTGTTGGCAATCACAGAATCACAGAGGTCAGACATTTCTTGTAGTTGGCCACCAGGTTTGCACACATCTCAGGAGGGATTTTGTCCCACACCTCTTTGCAGATCTTCTCCAAGTCATTAAGGTTTTGAGCCTGACATTTGGCAACTCGAACCTTCAGCTCCCTCCACAGATTTTCTATGGGATTAAGGTCTGGAGACTGGCTAGGCCACTCCAGGACCTTAATGTGCTTCTTCTTGAGCCACTCCTATGTTGCCTTGGCCGTGTGTTTTGTGTCATTGTCATGCTGGAATACCCATCCACGACCCATTTTCAATGCCCTGGCTGAGGGAAGGAGGTTCTCACCCAAGATTTGACGGTAGGGGCCCCGTCCATCGTCCCTTTGATGCGGTGAAGTTGTCCTGTCCCCTTAGCAGAAAAACACCCCCAAAGCATAATGTTTCCACCTCCATGTTTGACGGTGGGGAGGTGTTCTTGGGGTCATAGGCAGCATTCCTCCTCCTCCAAACACGGCGAGTTGAGTTGATGCCAAAGAGCTCGATTTTGGTCTCATCTGACCACAACACGTTCACCCAGTTCTCCTCTGAATCATTCAGATGTTCATTGGCAAACTTCAGACGGGCATGTATATATGTGCTTTCTTGAGCAGGGGGACCTTGCGGGCGCTGCAGGATTTCAGTCCTTCACGGCGTAGTGTGTTACCAATTGTTTTCTTGGTGACTATGGTCCCAGCTGCCTTGAGATCATTGACAAGATCCTCCCGTGTAGTTCTGGGCTGATTCCTCACCGTTCTCATGATCATTGCAACTCCACGAGGTGAGATCTTGCATGGAGCCCCAGGCCGAGGGAGATTGACAGGTCTTTTGTGTTTCTTCCATTTGCGAATAATCACACCAACTGTTGTCACCTTCTCACCAAGCTGCTTGGCGATGGTCTTGTAGCCCATTCCAGCCTTGTGTAGGTCTACAATCTTGTCCCTGACATCCTTGGAGAGCTCTTTGGTCTTGGCCATGGTGGAAAATTTGGAATCTGATTGATTGATTGCTTCTGTGGACAGCTGTCTTTTATATAGGTAACAAACGGAGATTAGGAGCACTCCCTTTAAGAGTGTGCTCCTAATCTCAGCTCGTTACCCGTATAAAAGACACCTGGGAGCCAGAAATCATTCTGATTGAGAGGGGGTCAAATACTTATTTCCCTCATTAAAATGCAAATCAATTTATAACATTTTTGACATGCGTTTTTCTGGATTTTTTTGTTGTAATTCTGTCTCTCACTGTTCAAATAAACCTACCATTAAAATTATAGACTGATCATTTCTTTGTCAGTGGGCAAACGTACAAAATCAGCAGGGGATCAAATACTTTTTTCCCTCACTGTATGTAAAACATCTTGTTAATGATCAAAAGGTTTGCACTTTGAGAATAATATAAAACGGTTTACAGTATGAGTACAGTATGAGTTTTGTAACATAATTGCTTTACTGTGGATGGGAGACTGGCCAGGCAGCCCAGGCAGGGACTGGTGCATGGAGAGGAGAGGAGCTGAGGAGAACCCTGCGCTGCACTAGGGCCCACTATGGCCTATTAAGGACATGGAGAGGGCCTATTTAAAGCAACAGCTAGCACACATCTCCAGGCCAAACAAACTTGTTATACACTCCCTCGGCAAAACCTCCCGGGATGACTAAATACCAGCCTATAGGACTCAGGCAGAGCAGACTGAACAGGGATACAGAGAGAGAGAAAGAGAGAGGGAAGGAAGGAAGAAAAGCACGTACCTCCCTTCAAATCGGTGTTTCAAAAAGTCAAACAGTGCTTTTTGCATCATATCTGTCACCTGCAAGCAAATGGGGTAATAAAAACATAGTGAACATTTAAGGAACTACCATCATTTTGAAAACAGGCTCTCTGTGTGTGTGTGTGTGTGTGTGTGTGTGTGTGTGTTTGCATGGGTGGGTGGGTGGGTGGGTGTATTGAAGCAAGCTCTCTGTTGGTGAGAGAGGGATCCCCACAGCTCAGACTGTTGTTTCAGAATTGACTGATAGCACTTCATCCTTTCTCTTGTAAACAACTGTGATCCTCCTCAGCTTAGTGTGTCCTGTTCTCACCAGGTTCCAGAGGACCCTCCCCTTTCTGCCTCCCATTAACCACAGAGACAAAGCTCAGCTCTGTCGGTGTATCCATGTGTCCACAATGAGAACAAGTAGTAGAATTAGTGTAAACAGAACGTATCAGTGAGTGTAGTAGTGGTGCTAGTACCAGTAGTAGGTTTGCAAAATTCTGGTAATTTTCCCCAAATGTCCAGGTTTTCCAGAAATCCCATTTGGAAGATTCCCTGAATCAGGAGAGAATAAGCAGGAAATCCAGAATCCTCCAACCAGGATTTCTGGGAAACCTGGGAATTTGGGGAAAGTAACCGGATTTGGCAACCTTAACAAGTAGTGATCTAAATATAATATACTAATAGTGAGTGTAGTAGTGGTTGTGTCAGTTATAACCCCTTACAACAACTTTATAACAACTTATAACAATCCCTTAAAATAAAAATGCTGTTACCTCATAGCCCTTCAGTGACGGTCCAACCAGGACCACAGGTCGCATGGAAGGCACAACGTCGTATGGAGGAATGTGTTCCGTCTGCCCAACGAGAGAAAACCACCCATCAGCTTCACATCCAGGGAGATTATTATACACAGGTTACATCCCAAATGGCACCCTATCCCCTACATAGTGCACTACTTTTGACCAGGGCCCACACACTCAACATTACACACTACATCCAAGGGGGAAAAGCAAAACACACTAGACCATTTAATAGAACTGAAAGGAACTTGGAAAACTATGAAATGAGTTATTCTAACTGTGAGCCCCAGTTTGCACTCAACACACATGAAGGATGCCAGTTAAAGGGGCAATCTGGGATTGGTACATCCCTTTATCCATCATGGTTTTCTGATCCATAGAAATAGGAGTGTTTTGTTTTCATTTTGAGTAAATATAAAACAGTAAGACATTATACTGAATTATACTCTAGACAGAGCAAATACTAAGATAATCTCTGAACTGAATTCACTGACCTCGTAATGAATGACAAGCAGCTTAACATAAGAACAACAATCCAAATCTGTGTGGAGGTCAAGGTATACTGAGCAGAATCTCTCATTTCATAATTGTTATCTACTCAAAAGGGAATGTCAGTAGAGGAACTGGTTAGTCAGAACAGGGATGGTAAGAACTCAAACGGTAGAACTGAAACAAACAAGCAGAGTAACAGAGAAACCCAGTCACACAGCGACAGAGTGGGAGCTCAGTGTATCTCAGTGACAGCTTCAGAGGGATGTGTCTGTGTGTGTGACAGTGAGGCAGTAGACCTCTAATGCCACATCTGTGTGTGCTGTCACAGTTCCAGCGGTGTGACAGCGCAGTACGTCTGAGGAACGCACCGGCAGACAGACAGACTGACACGCCATCGCTTCGCAGGGAAATGAAAGCGCTTTCTCCTCCACAGGAGCGACAGCGTGTGATCTAAGCACTACTGGAGACAGCTATGACAAATGGATGAAGAGAGAGAGAGCGCGAGAGAGAAGGTGATAGCACTGAGTCTGTCATACTTCTACTACCGTCTTTCACAACTCAATATTACTGCTAACTACAGTATCTCTCTCTTGCTGGTTTTCTTTGATCCATCTCACCCTGTTTTTGTATCTTAGCCTCTCTTTGCAATGTCTTCCTGTCTTTTCCTTTCTCTCTCTCTCTCTCTCTCTCTCTCTCTCTCTCTCTCTCTCTCTCCCGCTCTCTCTCTCTCTCTCTCTCTCTCTCTCTCTCTCTCTCTCTCTCTCTCTCTCTCTCTCTCTCTCTCTGTCTCTCTGTCTCTCTCTCTCCCTCCATCTCTCACTCTCTCTTTCTATGTATTCATCTCTTTTTCCCTTTCTCTTACTTTCTGTCTCGTTCTCTTTCTCTCTATCTCTCTCCTTTCCTGTATCTGTCTCTCTCTGTCCGTCTCCCTCTCTTTAATTTGTCTTCAACTGCTAACATCTGCTGCCGTCACTGGCTGTCCCTGGGGAACTCTTGTTACATCAGAGAGGGGTAAATGCTGCTAGATGCACGCCAGAGCATCCAAGTCTGGAGCACTACCGGTTAGGTCACTGTGACTGCTGAAATATTTTAGGCCATATTTTCCTGGCCTAGGCTACAGGGTTATTGTTACTAAAATATGCATGCTGCTGGACGATGGAAAATGGTGGCTATTGTTTCCATCGTTGTTGTAGTTGTATGGTCTTAGAAAGGAGATGAGACTGTACCTCTTTATCTGATTATTGTAAAAAGAAAACAAAAAACTAAATAAATATAATGTTGAAAAAAAGACAGGACATACAGAATGTGAATGGAGAGGAGTTGCATTTGCTAAGCTTTGCATCAAGTCAAGACATGGCATGCACACAATGACTGATAACTATTGTTGTGTGTGCAATATGTGTGTGTGTGGGTCATGTGTATGAGGTTGGCCTACATACACACATACACACACACACACACACACACACATCCCATCGTGTGCCAAGAAAGCCCTTATGGGATTTCCATAACTCCTCTGAAATTGTGTATTAATATGGCAGTGCTTGACAAAATAATGGATTTACGTAAGTTGTTTCATAATAAAACTAACATGAGAATAGTTGTTGTATTTGTTCTAATGGAGGTCACACTTGATTCATGTTGCATGTGATAAAGAAACACAACCAAACCAACAAGGATGCTAATAGCTGTTACTGTAGATTAGGGCTGTGGCGGGCATGAAATTTTGTCAGCCGGTTATTGTCATGCAAAAGACTGCGGTCTCAGGTTAATTGACCATTAATTAACACGTTTAGCATCTCCAGGCCTCCACTCAAACAAGCCGCTGATGTGTGCCTTTGGAACATATACATTTAAAAAATATAATAAATCAATTTAATATACACCATCACAATATATCCATTATTTATTTTAGTCAGGTCTAAAGAAACATTATGATATGAAGAAAATGTATTTCAGAAGAACAGAATATGAGTTGGCCTACTGTAGGCCTATGTTATCTAGCTATGCTCCATGTCATAGGCTGTAGGGTTGTTCATTTAGCTGACAAGATATGCTTATAAATCCTGTGCCATTATTTTATTTTATATGATTTTATATTAAGAATAATATAATTGAATATAGCTGAATGAAATAGAAAGGATATTTTTCCCATTACGGAGCGACTGCGCATATGAAGTGGCTATGTTGAGCGCAAAAGTGATCATTTGAAACATGTCCTATATGCTAGATTTAGAGTTATTTGGAAACTTTAGTTGTGAATGATACAAACCTTAGAATGTCTTAGAAATCAAAACATATATGGGCGGCATGGTGCGACTATAGGCTATTGATGATTTGAGAAAGTCGCAAAAAAAGCCTGCGCTATGTTCCTTGCCTCAGGCTGCACAGCTCTCTCATCAAGTGATCATATTTTCACCCATCAGACTATTCTCAATTTAATCTCATCTTTACTAATAGGTCAAATTAGTTTAGATTTAGAATGGCCCATTATCAAATGGGCAGGAACAAGACATGCCATCTGTATGCACTCGAATAGCGAATGGAGGCCACGCACTTTCCCACTGGTCCATTTTGTAGGCTACTTCGGTTTTTATAGCGGAGCATGTGCTTAATATGAGCAGCTGAGAAAAAAATTGTAGAACACTTATTTCACTCCACGCATCAACCACTGTTTGAGGAGCATGCTCTCGCTGCCCCAACAGGTGCACAATCAAAGAACCAACAGCATCATCAAGGGCTATATGTTCTCCCCCAGACTCATGGATATACACTACCGTTCAAAAGTTTGGGGTCACTTAGAAATGTCCTTGTTTTCGAAAGAAAAGCAATTTTTTTGTCCATTCAAATAACATCAAATTGATCAGAAATACAGTGTAGACATTGTTAATGTTGTAAATGGCTATTGTAGCTGGAAATGGCTGATTTTTAATGGAATATCTCCGCAAAACACCAGTCTCAACGTCAACAGTGAAGAGGCGACTCCGGGATGCTGACCTTCTAGGCAGAGTTACAAAGAAAAAGCCATATCTCAGACTGGCCAATAAAAAGAAAAGATTAAGATGGGCAGTCTGAGATATGGCTTTTTCTTTGCAACTCTGCCTAGAAGGTCAGCATCCCGGAGTCGCCTCTTCACTGTTGACGTTGAGACTGGTGTTTTGCGGGTACTATTTAATGAAGCAGCCAGTTGAGGACCTGTGAGGCGTCTGTTTCTCAAACTAGACACTCTAATGTATTTGTCCTCTTGCTCAGTTGTGCACCGGGGCCTCCCACTCCTCTTTCTATTCTGGTTAGAGCCAATTTGCGCTGTTCTGTGAAGGGAGTAGTACACAGCGTTGTACGAGATCTTCCGTTTCTTGGCAATTTCTCGCATGGAATAGCCTTCATTTCTCAGAACAAGAACAGACTGATGAGTTTCAGAAGAAAGTTCTTTGTTTCTGTAATCGAACCCACAATTGCTGTTTTCGCTCCACGCATTAACCATTTTGAACCTGTAATCGAACCCACAATTGCTGATGCTCCAGATCCTCAACTAGTCTCAAGAAGGCCAGTTTTATTGCTTCTTTAATCAGCACAACAGTTTTCAGCTGTGCTAACATAATTGCAAAAGGGTTTTCTAATGATCAATTAGCCTTTTAAAATGATAAACTTGGATTAGCAAACACAACGTGCCATTGGAACACAGGACTGATGGTTGCTGATAATGGGCCTCTGTACGCCTATGTAGATATTCCATTAAAAATCAGCCGTTTCCAGCTACAATAGCCATTTACAACATTAACAATGTCTACACTGTATTTCTGATCAATTTGATGTTATTTGAATGGACAAAAAAATTGCTTTTCTTTCGAAAACAAGGACATTTCTAAGTGACCCCACACTTTTGAACGGTAGTGTACATTTTGGAGCGTAGCATAAGGTAACCAGTCCATCCAGTATGCATAATAATACAGTCCACACTCAAAGGAGATTACTCGAATTTGTTTAATTTTGGAGTATAGGCTAGACCAATTATGTACCAAAGCCATCTTAAATGAGTTTAGTTTGATGTTTTTCTGCCATACGTATAATACGGCAGGCTATGTATTCTATAACGGCACAATCATAATTCAGTTTTTTTTCCCGGCCTCATAAGCCTATGCATAAGCTCTAATATGTGTATGGATGTTTTGAATTTATCATCACCTTAGAAAGCGCTTCCATTTCATTGTTAGGCTTTGAAACAACATCCACAACAACCATGTTTTACACTGTTTCAACCTGCTGTTGAACTTCAAATTGATCATCACAGTGAGGTGAGTTTTAAAAGTACTATAGGCCTACTGTTTTGATGATAAGTGTTTGATGTGATTTTAGATTGCATTTGCATTGATGTCAAAGTGGTTAGAGGGACAATATACAGTGGGGGAAAAAGTATTTAGTCAGCCACCAATTGTGCAAGTTCTCCCACTTAAAAAGATGAGAGAGGCCTGTAATTTTCATCATAGGTACACATCAACTATGACAGACAAAATGAGAAAAAATATTCCAAAAAATCACATTGTAGGATTTTTAATGAATTTATTTGCAAATTATGGTGGAAAATAAGTATTTGGTCAATAACAAAAGTTTCTCAATACTTTGTTATATACCCTTTGTTGGCAATGACACAGGTCAAACGTTTTCTGTAAGTCTTCACAAGGTTTTCACACACTGTTGCTGGTATTTTGGCCCATTCCTCCATGCAGATCTCCTCTAGAGCAGTGATGTTTTGGGGCTGTCGCTGGGCAACACGGACTTTCAACTCCCTCCAAAGATTTTCTATGGGGTTGAGATCTGGAGACTGGCTAGGCCACTCCAGGACCTTGAAATGCATCTTACGAAGCCACTCCTTCGTTGCCCGGGCGGTGTGTTTGGGATCATTGTCATGCTGAAAGACCCAGCCACATTTCATCTTCAATGCCCTTGCTGATGGAAGGAGGTTTTCACTCAAAATCTCACGATACATGGCCCCATTCATTCTTTCCTTTACACAGATCAGTCGTCCTGGTCCCTTTGGAGAAAAACTTGTATGTCTTCCATTTCCTAATAATTATTCCCACAGTTGATTTCTTCAAACCAAGCTGCTTACCTATTGCAGATTCAGTCTTCCCAGCCTGGTGCAGGTCTACAATTTGTTTCTGGTGTCCTTTGACAGCTCTTTGGTCTTGGCCATAGTGGAGTTTGGAGTGTGACTGTTTGAGGTTGTGGGCAGGTGTCTTTTATACTGATAACAAGTTCAAACAGGTGCCATTAATACAGGTAACGAGTGGAGGACAGAGGAGCCTCTTAAAGAAGAAGTTACAGGTCTGTGAGAGCCAGAAATCTTGCTTGTTTGTAGGTGACCAAATACTTATTTTCCACCATAATTTGCAAATAAATTCATAAAAAATCCTTCAATGTGATTTTCTGGATTTTTTTTCTCAATTTGTCTGTCATAGTTGACGTGTACCTATGATGAAAATTACAGGCCTCTCTCATATTTTTAAGTGGGAGAACTTGCACAATTGGTGGCTGACTAAATACTTTTTTCCCCCACTGTAGCCCTGAGTAACAGGCCATTAGGACCTGATGATCTAGCAAGTTGGGTACTACCAAAGCATGTCCAGAGTGCATAAAAGGATATTACCGTGACATGTGGAATTTTACTGTGGTCATGGCACATGACTGCCAGTGTGGCGGTAATACGGTCACCACAACAGCACTACTGTAGATACACTCTTCTGGTTTAATATCTGAATACAATGCGTTCCCACTAAATCTGCATCAAACATGCACGCACACACAAACACACACACAGAGAGACCACAGCGATGACAGTGAGTTAGATGGGAGTGTCAGGAACGACCACAACCACTGCAGAGAAATCACTGATGCACATCCCCCAGACCCGCAAGGCTCCCTCCAAGGCCCTGCTAGGGGTTGGTGCGTGCTGCACGGCAATATAACTTACCGACTTCTGCTTCTGCTTAGCTACGGCCCAGATGGAAGAGGAGAGAGAGAGAGAGAGAGAGGGTTAAGAAACAGGCAACATGCATGCTAATGGCTCGAACGCCCAGCGGAGGGAGGGAAGAGACACGGACTGTGGTAGGACATGGAGGACAAACAGAACGGGCGAGCGGACAGACGGTGGACAGGGTGATGCTGAGCAGCCACAGTCAGGCAGTTGTCGTGGGTAGCTGTGTGGACAGACGGACTGACAGAGAGAGGAGATAGAGAGAAAATACCGGCGTAGATGCCACATTTACCTTCTTAAAGAAGGGCATTCGTTTCTCTTTGGCTAGGGTGGGTGACATGACAGTGTTTGGCTGACTGGCTTTAGGGGAGCGGAGGTGGACTGGAAGCTCATTTTCCTCGGGGTCTAAGCCTGTGGCATCTATGTCAACGGCTATGCACACAGACATACAAGGCCACCATCACACAGAGGCAAACACAGGAGGCTACAAGGGTAACATTGAACACCTAACACTGGACAGATACACAGGTTATTCCACCACATATACAAACTATACAAACCATATACAAGCTATAGTCAACTATAGTCAAACTATGGTGAGCAATGACAGTAAACAATAACAAACATTTAAGGCCACAGTAGCTAAGACATAAATACCATTCTAACACTTTCACTAAAGGGCTACATCCTGTAGATTTAGCAACCGATTGTACAATACGCCTGAAGTGTACAAAAGATAGGCCAGCAGTAAGGTCAAAATAATGACCTTACTAATAAAACGTACCATCGTCTCCTATTTTTATGACACTTCATTTTCAAGCCCTCTTAGAGGTTGATGGAAGTTTGATAATACTCAAGTATTAGAGTGAAGAGTTTGTGTTAGTGAAAAACATGGCAACCTTTCTCAAAACGCCTTCTGCAAGGCCCTCCTTTACTCACCAGAGGAAGGGGGGGTGGATTTCCGCGAGTTAGGAACCACTTCACCTAAACTGGTAGAGGAGTTTGCTCCTGATTTACTGCAAAGATAAATAATTCATATCAGCTTTATCATTCATATCAGTATATCTGAGGTGTTGCTGGATGAAAGTGTCGAATATCTCAAGTGTCGGCTCAATGCCAGAATAATGATTGGGTGAGGTGCATGTTAGTTTCCATGGTGATTGCAGTGAGGTGGTGGCGGGGAATGGTACGTACCTGGAATGGAACTTGCCCTGTTTGGCTCTCTGCTCGTGTTGTATCCGAGTGTTCTCAATCTTCACAGGACTGGGGATGAAACCGATTTCACAGCCTTCCTTCACCAGGCGCCCTATCCACCAGTCATTACTAAATTTCTACAGGGGGACGGACATAAAAGGGTTAATAAATCTGTGTTCTCCTTCTGCTCATCATCATTGTCATCAACATCATCTTCCTTATCATCATCATCATCATCATTCTTCCCATTCTCCTCCACTTCATCATCATCATCATCCTCATCACCATTTGATAGTACTGTGACCCCTGACCTCTTTGACATGGAGGAAGTCTTTCGCCTCAAAGGAGATGGCCATGCCCGGCACAGGGACGTCATCATCGTTGGTGGCGCAGTAGTTGACATTTGTGCGGACAGCAAACGCAACTGGTTTAGTCTGCCAAAGAAAGAAAACTAAGAGATGTAAAGTTTTGGTTACACAAGAAAATATATGATATAATGTCAAGTTTCTCTGTAGTCTGAAACATTTGTCTGGGGTAGTAAAAGCTGAGCATGAAGAAAAGAAGGGTGATATGCACATCCTGAACTTGAGAATACCAGTGCTAAATAAAACATTATACTGAGATAGGAAATGAGAGGCCCACACATAGAATAGGCTGCTCCCAAGCGCATTATTCCTACACCCAAATACACGTTTTGACTTCACAGAAGTCTTCGTCAGGAGACAAAGCTGAGCTCCATGGATTTGGGAGACAGCAGCATTCGTTCCCTGAATTTAATTCTGCATGATGTTTTTATTAGCATCTCCAGCTGAGAAGAGAGTAGCGCTATTTGCGGGGCTTTTTTCTCCCCCATTGTGTGAGGTGTAAAAATAACTGCAGGCAAAAATAACTGCACCATCATCTGGCAGCACCTGGCATCACCATCATCTGGCATCACCATTATCAACATAATCTAACTCAGTTTAGGAGCCTGAGATCGCTGATATACTGAGGGAGTCCTGCTCTAGGCTCTGACAATGTCGTCCTGTCCTTTGTTTTGTGTTGAGTAACCTAAGTACGCCTAGAAGACTAGGTCTACTGAGTAGCCTAGGACTACTATGTTTATGTTTGTACATTTTGAACCATTTAATTAAGAGGACCACAATGGAAATAAACTCAGCAAAAAAAGAAACGTCCCTTTTTCAGGACCCTGTCTTTCAAAGATCTTTCGTAAAAATCCAAATAACTTCACAGATCTTCACTGTAAACGGTTTAAACACTGTTTCCCATGCTTGTTCAATGAACCATAAACAATTAATGAACATGCACCTGTGGAACGGTCGTTAAGACACTAACAGCTTACAGACGGTAGGCAATTAAGGTCACAGTTATGAAAACTTAGGACACTAAATAGGCCTTTCTACTGACTCTGAAAAACACCAAAAGAAAGATGCCCAGTGGCAGACCACGTGTAACCTGCACAGGATCTGTACATCCGAACATCACATCTGGATGGCAACAACAACTGAGAGAGGCTGGACTGAGGGCTTGTAGGCCTGTTGTAAGGCAGGTCCTCACCAGACATCACCGGCAACAACGTCGCCTATGGGCATAAACCCACCATCGCTGGACCAGACAGGACTGGCAAAAAGTGCTCTTCACTGACGAGTCGCCGTTTTGTCTCACCAGGGGTGATGGTTGGATTCACGTTTATCATCGAAGGAATGAGCGTTACACCGAGGCCTGTACTCTGGAGCGGGATCGATTTGAAGGTGGAGGGTCCGTTATGGTCTGGGGCGGTGTGTCACAGCATCATCGGACTGAACTTGTTGTCATTGCAGGCAATCTCAACGCTGTGCGTTACAGGGAAGACATCCTCCTCCCTCATTTGGTACCCTTCCTGTAGGCTCATCCTGACATGACCCTCCAGCATGACAATGCCACCAGCCATACTGCTCGTTCTGTGGGTGATTTCCTGCAAGAAAGGAATGTCAGTGTTCTGCCATGGCCAGCGAAGAGCCCGGATCTCAATCCCATTGAGCACGTCTGGGACCTGTTGGATCGGAGGGTGAGGGCTAGGGCCATTCCCCCCAGAAATGTCCGGGAACTTGCAGGTGCCTTGGTGGAAGAGTGGGGTAACATCTCACAGCAAGCAAATCTGGTGCAGTCCATGAGGAGGAGATGCACTGCAGTACTTAATACAGCTGGTGGCCACACCAGATACTGACTGTTACTTTTGATTTTGACCCCCCCTTTGTTCAGGGACACATTATTCAATTTATGTTAGTCACATGTCTGTGGAATTTGTTCAGTTTATGTCTCAGTTGTTGAATCTTGTTATGTTCACACAAATATTTACACATGTTAAGTTTGCTGAAAATAAACGCAGTTGACAGTGAGAGGACATTTCTTTTTTTGCTGAGTTTACGTTTTAAAACTTTTTTGTGTCATCCTTGATGATTTTAAATGCATTATCCACGTGTGGTTGTATTGTGATTGTAATTGTCAAAGAAATATATCTATCTATCTATCTATCTATCTATCTATCTATCTATCTATCTATCTATCTATCTATCTATCTATCTATCTATCTATCTATCTATCTATCTATCTATCTATCTATCTATCTATCTATCTATATAAAAATAATAATAACTACGATTAGTCTTGTAATGATTTGACAGTTTCATAACTAAACTTTGTTTTTGTCTTGTGTTTCCTTCTGACTAACAATGAGCAAACTGCACTTGTGCAAATGGTTGGTAAATATAATCTGTACGATGGCTGGATCACTGTGTCCCACTATAAAATCATGTATGACCTTTTTCCTCTGGAACAGCTATCCACCCAGGCTGTGTCCCAAATGGCACCCTATTCCCTATTTAGTGCACTTCTTTTGATCAGGGCCCATAGGGTCAAAAGTCAAAAGTGGTGCACTACAATATTGGGAATAGGGTGTGGTTTGGGACGCAGCCCCAGTCCATCTGAATAAAACAAACGTGATATAACCGCTTTATGACACAGACAGATGGATTCAATTCAAGAGAATGCAAATTCCACAATCTTTTTTTGACGAGACAGGAGGGAGCAACATGTCGTACAAATCATCCCCCACCCCTACCCCCCACCGTAGTAAGGCATTACATTTTCTGCGAAAAGGGATTTAAACAATAAATACTTAAGAAATAGGTCACTGGCTAGAGAAAAGAGACGGGAGAAAAAACATACACAGACTCCAAATCGTAACCTGATTGTGGCCTTAAGAATATCCTTTTTTAAGACAGAATCGTTTAGAAGGGAATTACATATAATGTTATTGGACATGATAGTAATCTGAGCTGAGTCTGTCTGTGGCAGCGGTAGCAGCAGTTGGTGACATGGACATGGCCTTATACGGATTACATTTCCTCTGCCTGTGAGAGCGTGACAAGCTCCTCAGTCGCTGGTGGCCGATGGAGAACCAAGCCAAACGCACAGTGATACAACCCACAGTAATTTCCCCTGGCCCTTTGCTAAATGTTTACCTGTAGATGAGAGAGAAAGGGAAGGGGAGCTGGAATGGGACATGGCTGGCTTAGTTTACCACTAGCAAAAAATTTATCAAAGATCCATACAGCATAAACCCAATGAAAACCCTTTTTGCACAGATGTTGTTTGCAGCTTTTTGCTGTTAAATGTTGTTTGACTATAAGGGGAAAAGGGAAGTTACAGCTGGGCTGTTATTCTGTCTGTTTGGGGAGAGAGAATAGAAAATCTTCCTTCCACGGTGAGAAGGGATTTTTGAATGGTTGTGCGCATGCGTTTAATTTTGCGATACTACCCTACAGAAAGGGGGAGTTTATGACACGAGATTAGGACACGTGTTGATTTTACGGGGCTAAAAACTACGAAATGAGGTTGGGCTAAGCCTACAAAACAAAATGGTGGCTTAAGGTCATAGGTCCCATTTGGCGTTACCCTGCAAGGGAAAATAGACAGAGGAGAAATTTTAGCACGATGATTCTAGTTTAAACTGCGATTGGTTAAAGATGAAACTTGTTTTGTAACCTATTGAATTTATAAATTAAATATATGTTGGCGAAGTATAATGAATTAAATTAAAGACGGATTAAAATAAAAATGTTTTTTGAGCGATCTATTTAATTCTGAGTTTAGTCTTAGAGTGAATAATGTAGAACGAACGAATATTGAATGGTTGGAAATACTCAGTGATTGCAGTAACTGTTGAAATCTGGTCTGTTTCTATGTTTTTTGAAATATGAGAGGAACATGGAACGAGAGGAGAGAGAGAGAGAAGGGGCTGACGTGTGCGTCACGTGACAAGGTGTGACGAGGCAGACGAGAGGATCAGATCAGGCTAGTACACAAAATCATCCTAACAAGATATGTGATGTTATGACGATTTTACATAGGCTTGGCAAATACTATTTCATTAAAAATGGCATTTTGGGAGCTCTGTGTATCACTGGGGTTTGATTACAGATGTGTTGGGAATCGAAGACTGACATTCTTCTGTAAATTTAAGATAATTAGAGCTGATAGAGCAAGGGGTTACAGGCTTTGTTTATGGGTATTTTAGTCTGAAGATGACTAACTTGCATTTACTTGCAGTTGATGGGTTGTGGTTAGATAGCCAACACTAATTGATAAATTGGTGATATAGGAATAAAAAATTGGTTTTAAATTATTCATAATTTTTAATTGAGTTTTTAATTGGTTTTTATTTTTAATTAAAGGGTTTTTGAATAAGGCATTTAATTGAATTTTTTAATATTCATATTTGATTTTATTTGATTTTTTGGGGAGGAAAAAAAAAATTCAATTTTTTTTTTTTTTTTTTGGGGGTTGTTAGGGTTATATTAATAATTTAAGGGGGGAAGCCTTAGGCTATACAGTCTAAAATAAGATAGTTCACAATAAAGGAATATGAAAGGGTTGATGTGTTAGGAGAAACTAATGGCAGAAGTTAGTACACCTTTCTCACATACGGATTCAGCAAAAAGACACCCACCTTATGAGAAGGAAGCTTTCAGTGATCATCTAGGAGGGTGATTATGGCATCAGAGATGAAGACGAATACAAGCAGAAACGACGATAAAGATGAATCCAAAACTCCAGAAGGAAGGAAAACCGAGATGTCTGGGAACTTAAAGAAGATGAGGATGATGAAGATGAGTGATGATGAAGAGGTTATGCATGGGTGGATATGACTCTGTGATCAGAAGGAAGTTGGCAAGAGAGAAACGAAGGAGACAAGAGATTCGAGTTCTGAGGAAGAAAGCGATGAAGATTTGGAGATTTAAGGGTGCTTTATGTTCAAGAGGATTTTATCCTACAATGACTGGCAAAGAAGAAATAGGAGATATAGACCGAGGCGTGTCAGGCCTGGAGGAAGAGACGACTTTGGGAGAGGTAAGGGAGCTAGAGGAACAGCTCGAGACGCTGAAGATACAGAAGAGACAAGGAGAAAACCTGCAGAGAACATTTTTAATCCCAAGAATTGGAGGAGAAGAAGAATACATTGAGGCAAAGATGCTGAAGAAAAGTAAGAAGATGATGGAAGACGATATTTGGAGGACAGAACTTAAAATATAAGCTTTTGAAGAATCCTGATATGTCAACAACAAAGAACAGGACGAAGAAACTCTGAGAAGTCAATCATACAACTGGTGGAGAAGAGAAGCTTGTGTGATGAAGAATCAGGGTGAACCAAATCAACAATCACTGTTACAGCTTCAACTGAACAATATCAAAGGCAATTATACCAGCCAAGGGGGGACCAGATGCTCCATATCGACCGCCAGTTTCTGGACAGACACAGAATTGGAGAGGGAGAAGAACAAAGAAGAAGGAGGAATATTTCAGCTACACTTTCAGCAACTTTCAGAAGATTGGTATAATTATGGACAGATTGGGTACTTTACCTGTTAATGCAACAAGTCAGGAGGAAGAACAGAGAACATTTTTAAGGAAGATACAGGGGCAATTCAAGATCACCTGTTAGTGCCTAGAAGAGACGAAGGGGGGTGTCCGCTGAGAGCATCGATTAGAGAAGAAGAGAAAATAGCTAACAGTTGAAACAACCGGCCATTAGAAGTGATAGTGAATAGGGGAAAAACTTATTTGGGTTCAGCCTAAAGAGGTTAAACATCTCACTAATTGATAACGAATTAGGATAGGGATTTGAGGTAGTAAAACAGTTACTTACTCTTAAAATACTAATATTAGAAGATACTGTTATGGCAGTGTTGGGAAGAGATGTATTGTTTAAATTGAAGTTTACAATAAGATGTACACTAGACGACTGGGTTTTTGGGAATCATTTGTTTAAAAAAAAAAAGATAATATCATAGGAAGGATGATAATCTATTGTTCTGTCTATTAGACACTGTCTGGGAAAATAAAGTTAAAAGGGGTGACTGTTTATTCTGGGTGACATTCTTACACTAAGAGATTTCAGGCTAGGCTAAAAGGTGTTTAGTCGTTTTGCCAAGTCTGTGTGTAATGAGTCAGAAGCAGGTGGGGAACTTTCCCAATCACATATTCTACAAATTTGGTGGTAAGGGATTTTGTGAAAATCAGGGGAAAAGGTTTTAAATGTTATGAGAGAAAAGATTAGATTAAAATAAGTTAGGAGTAGATTAGGGTTGAAAGAACTCTGAGACAGTAAGCTAAGTTTCAAAGTTAGTAGTAAGACAGAGAGAGAACAGTGAGGAAGGACATTTTAAAGTTTAGTGGGAAGATAGGGTAGGAGTTTAGATCGGTTAGGAGCAGATGCATTGAGAAAGTATGTGTTGCTGAATGATAAGAGAAGATTGAGGGTGATTGAGTATCTATATTTACAGTTCCCAGCAGGGAGATCAAGGTAATTATGGGTGTATTTTGTGTAATCAAAAGTTTGAAAGTCAGGGATTTAGAGAAAGGACTGAGATTTGGGGAAAAAGTGACACTAGTGGTGATAGATGGAAGGACAAGCAAAGACAACTTTTATATTGGGGGAAAAACTAGGAGTAACTAAGGACATTCACACTTCAGTCTATTATAACAACAGTGAGAAGCAAGTTAACTCTTTCAACATTGATAGGTATTAAAGTCATAAATATATCGCATTTGATTATAAGGGAACCAATACAGCACCAATTTTAGGGGGAAAAATACTTATTAGGGTTTAGGATGGGGACGTTTCTCCCATATGGAGAGATAATTATGGAGAATAAGTATTGTTATCAGGACCAGGAGTAAAAGGAGGTATAGTTTAGAAGAGGGTTAGGAGTGACTGTTCACTTATGTTGCGTAATGTTACAGAGAAAGGTCAGGGAGAATATGTGTACTTATCTAGTGCAAGCATTAGAATTTGTTCCGGTTAAGAATTATTGGTTAAAGGGCTATGTAATTCATAAAGTAACGCTTATAATGGAAGAGTTAAGGTTTGTAGCCTCCACAGTCACCAAAGGAGGTCAGGAAGAGTAGATTACAGTCACTCCAACAGTAGATAATCCACAGAGGATAATGGGAACTTTTGCATTAGAAGTAATTAGGGTTGATACAGCAACTAAATCAACTACTTTAATGGTAACTTTGGAAGGGATTAATGATACGATGTAGGGAGTATGGCATCGACAACAACTGTTCTGAAATTAAAGGGGGTTAGCAAGAAGGACTCAGGGGGTTTAGGTTACGGATGGAGAGTGCTGTCAATGATAGTACGAATAGGGTTAAAATAGGAGAACAGAGAGTAGTAGAGAGAATATAGATTCATCATGAAAGGACAGGATGAGATCTTTGATTTTGATGACAGACAGGGAGAGGTATCTGATCAGTACCGCTCGTTCTTCTGTTGTGGAAATTAGAGATAGATTAACTCATTCTGTAAGATCAGTGAGGAATCTTGAAGGTCCATGTCTGTTGAGGATTCCAGCACCAGACATGTTAGACGGTCGCGCGGCCTCTATCAGGTGTGGTTCAGTCTTATGATTTGTCATGACTGTGGTATCAGCAACAGTCATTGACAGATAGAATAATGTCGTTGTCAGAACAGTGGTTTAAGCCTAGGGTTAGGTGGAATTGGGTTAAGTGAATTAATATGGGAATTGTTAAATGGGAAAGGAAAAGCAGGTAACAACAGAATCCTGAAGTATTCAGGTGAAACATTGAGGGCTAAAAGTTGTTTTTGTTCTAATAAAACATATGAGGTAAGGGGTGTGTTCCTGGGAAGATCAGATTGGGATGTTATATGATAACTTTGGATAAGCATGACCTTAAGGGTAGTAATGAGAAATATGTTACTTTTTAGGTAGCAGGTAGTAAGAAGAGCAGGACGTTGATGGTTAAAAGATTAGCTTGTGCCTGACAATTTGACTATGGGGAATTTTAGAGATATTTAGAGGGATTGGGATGATAAAAGCATATATATTCTTACATTATGGATGGAAAGGATTTTGTTACATGTTAACGTTGAAGCTTCCATATGAGGTTTTACCATTATAAGAGGGATAGCATTGGACACAGCTAAATCTAGGGTTAAAAGGGTGACATGGCGACATGTCATAGTCTTCAAGCTTATCATTGAAGGATAAGGTCAGGGAGAAGGGGGGACTTTATTCATGGTATGGTGTAACATTTGGGAAGATCATATTGATAAATATTAGTTATACTTTGAGTCCAGATAGTTCAGATAAGATCACTGGGGTTATAGATGCATTATAAGGGATGTGTTTGGGAGATCTGAGAAGATTTGGTTGCAAGATCAATTAGGCCAGTAGGGGCAGTGATGGGTCAGATTTTAGTTTCAGCTTTGATAACACTGTGTGATGTTTGTAATTTGTTACTGACCTTTGAGAAAGCTTTGATATTGAGATAGGTTGGAGAGTGATTCCTGGAGACAACACTCAGATGCCGGTGTTGACTGTTCCTGATCTGGAGGAAGATGGATGGACTACTGATGGATAAATATCATTTTGATGATTAAAAAAAATAAAAATAAAAAATATTTTTTTTTCTCAATATTGGGGTGATGTTGGTATGATTTATGAATCAAAGGGGGGAATAGGTTTATGTGATTCATGCATCATTTATATATCATTTTTTAAATTCTTAGGTGAAATTGAGGTTTAATTTGAAAGTGGGTGTTTTGCAAAAGATACTGTTTGGTCGTTTCTTTTCTTTTCATTCCAGAGGCATTTGGGGGAACATGTGGAGATTGAAATACTCAAACAAAGACAATATGAAGGGACAATATGACTGGAGGAGATGAAACAAGGAGGGTGTGGCTGATTCCATCATCAACAAGTCCATTGGAAGAGGGGACTACGGGGAGATGAAGTGTAGTGGACTACATTCCAGTGTCTGCAATGAAATATAGACATGTGTAATACATAATTGTGTCATAGCCTTAGGGATTAATTTTTGTAGAATGATGTTTGATGTTATTGAATACATGGGAGGATCCTAGATGTTTTTGTTTATTTCGTGAATGTTTAGGGACAGAGAGGCTAGGAAGGGAGAGTTTCATTGTAACGGTCCTATGGGTTGACCAGCCGTACAATGGATGTTATTGGATAGGATTTTGTTTGCAGGGGGCTTACATGTGTATTTAGTTGCATCATACTTTCAAATGCATTTACATGAGTTATGAGGTTATCTGGAGTACCGACGGTGGTTGCCTGGGGCAGAGGGACCGTGAGAGAATTTTACTGTCTTGATTGGATGGATATCTGAAAAGATGGCTGCCGGACAGTTTTTCGCTCTTACACTCCATAGAGATTTCTTCATATGTCATAGTAATGTATTCACACTTCATAAACAGTTATGTCATAGTAATGTATTCACACTTCATAAACAGGTATTTCATAGAAAGGTATTTACACTCTAGAGGAGAATGTTTTTGGTTTAATGTTAAAGATACTCAATACTAGTCATAATCCTATTCTGTTTGGTTTCGAGACGTTTATTTCGTCTCGAAGGGGGGAATATCGTATCTGAAGATTATGCCTTTGTTAAATGTTTTGGAGGAACAAAGAATGTTGTTTTATGATCTTAGTTCAAATGTAGCGTTTGGAGGGTGATGCCCCAGGGGAGACTGGTGATTGGCCAGAAGAGGGAGTCACCCCTCTTTTTGCATTGTTTATAAATAGGGGTTAAACGATGAGACGTCAGAACGGCCATAGCAATCGGGGAGCCGTTCTCCGGACACCGCGGGTCTGTACATATGCTGAAGCTTGTGGTCTGAATAAACCCTATGATCAATGTTCAGTATGAGCAGACTCCTTTTGTTGACAGCAATAATGACCACCATTCATCATATACGACAGTAGTCCTCCCTATGATCGTCATCACTGCATACCTCTGCTGTGCCGTCTTGCTTTCGTGCTTCTCCATCCTCAACCTCTGGACACTGGCTGGCATTCGATTATTAATGAGCTACATTCATTGTTTTGTCTTAAAACAAAACGTTTTGTATGGGCAAAATGAATTTTTCAAAATAAATATTTACATAATGTACTGAAGCTATCTGCCTATGGGATCTCACAGTGCCATGGTAACCGTGGAACCGAAAATGGGTGGGGTGAGGGATAGAGAGCGAAGGGAGGGGAAGAGAGAGAGAATTGAGAGAGAGTGAGGGGAGAAGGTGAGAATGAGAGAGGGGGATAGAGAGAGAAGAGAGGGATAGAATAGGATAGAGGGAGGAAAAGCCGGTAAGAGAGTGAGGGGTTGGAGAAGAGAGAGTGGGAGAGAGAGAATATAGAAAGGACCAACAGAAGAGAAAGAGAGAGTGAGGGGTGAGCTAGAGAAAGAAATGTGGTTGATTGCCAAATAACACCACAGAGTCCTCTCCCCCCCTCTCTATCTCTCTCTTTTTCTCTCTCTCTCTCTCTTAATATCACTCCATTTTATACATATTTCAATAACTAATATCCGGAAGCCTTCTCTATACCGGTACTGACAGCATTATTAGATGCCTGCCCTGCGTGTTGCTCTGCCTGCCTTGTAACTTGTAATCTGGCATCATCCTTGCATTAGCAGGCCACAGTGGATCTAGCACCATAAATCAAGATTCTCGTATCATCTCACCTTGAGCATGTTTCAGATTGTTCTGAATTCGATTGTAAAGCCTTATTGCGTGCAGAGCGGGTATAGTGTGCTAGCTCTGAAGTGCGAGCCCATAAAATGTGGTTTTATGCGCCGTGGTAAGGTCCCCTTAACCTTCATCAATCCAGCGCAGGGATTTTTTGTTCTATAAATGAGAAGAGCCATATGGCCATTTCAGCACTGCCCATGCATAATGAAATAGATAATGAGGACAGTTCTCTAAAGTCCAGACATTTGAATATTTTACATTCATATCGAACATAATTGGGTGACAGTGATTGATTGTTGGGGCTATTTTTACAGAGGAAACGAGAGGTCTGTCTTGGTTTGAATCTGGGGTTGTGTCTGAAATGGAATCCTATTCCACTACTTTTAACCAGAGCCCTCTCTTCCTCTCTCCCTCTCTCCCTATATATACTGTATATCTCTCTCCCCCTCTGTCACTCTATCTCTCTGTGTTTTTCTCTGTTTTGCTAACTCCAGTGTATCTCTGACTCCTTGGTATTGCTCTGAGGTGATAGAGGAAAGGAGGGCAGACAGTGCTAGTTTGTTGTCAGATGTGAGTGTGATTTGGGCTAGGAGACACTGCCATAGGAGGAGAAGCCTGTAGAGTTGATTAAAGCTGTGCGGTCAGACAGAGGGGCTCAAGGGCCCGTGAGGGGCTACTGATGTGAGAGACCAGTGGCCTCAGGGGGACACATCTCCATTTAACTCTGGCAAGCACACACCAGGGTTTCCGTTAGCTGGTAATTGCCGGCTTTTGGCCCCCTACATTTTTTAAAAGCCGATAAATAAAATTGGCAACGGCCAATTGTCCAGGAGAATAAAATAATTCCATTGCAAAATAATGTTTTTTTTTGCCTATTCATTGATGTAAATACCATTTGATGTAAATACATTTGACCGGTCATGTTTAGCGGTCTATAGGTATATTTGCATAATTTAGTGGAATTCAATTGGCCCGTGTGTATTTTCGTTAGTCGTTATGATTCTTATTTATCACAAGTGCACAGCATACAGATATTGAGCCTATTTTGAGCAGAAAATCTGTCAGACAGTGCGAGAGCTGCTGCTACAGCTCCTGTTGCTGCTGGAGTGAAACGTGCTATTATAAGCCCAATCATTGTGCAACAATTCTAAATGCAGTCACGTGTTAAAAACAGTTTTGATAGCCACGATTAAAAAGAGCTACTATTTTTATTTCTCAACAAGTAATTGAAGTGCGCTTCCCATTCGCCATTTAAGTGCTTAGGCAACGGTAGGCAGGCTTCAGCACATCACACCACTTTTAAATGTGAGCTGGAAGCAGTATGCATTTTTTAAACATTTACTTAATTGTGTGAAACATTAACGTTTTACTTCATATTATGAGGCATGTCTTACCTAGCTTCAAAGTAGCCGAGCCAAAATTTGTTTCAATAAACGTGGAGGTAATTATTTTATAAAGACTTTATATAGCCAATTTCTCTCATGTTCTATTGGTTTTCAAATCAACTTTATTTTATTGTCCAATAGCCAAAGGCACAATCCTAGTCATATGCGCAACCCATGCTAGTTGTTGCATCTTTAGATCTCCCATCTTTCTATATTTCTAACGTAAATTTGATCTCTGTCACATGAAACCGCTCGCATGTGCAGTGCTTTTGACAACTGTGTTTTCCGCTAATTACATTATGGAACGAACATTCGCGCGTAGCCTACTACGGGGCAAAACAGACGGAGTTGGCTTAGATGTTGACAAACTATATTTCATCTCCAAATGTTTATTGAAAACATACACTACCAGTCAAAGGTTTGGACACACATACTCATTCAAGGGTTTTTCTTTATTTGTACTTTTTTTTTTCATTGTAGAATAATAGTGAAGACATCAAAATTATAAAATTGGCCTATGCCCACCCATGGCTGCGCTCCTGCCCAGTCATGTGAAGTCCATAGATTAGAGCCTAATGAATTTATTTCAGTGGACTGATTTCCTTATATGAACTGTAATTCAGTAAAATCTTTGAAATTGTTGCATGTTGCGTTTACATTTTTGTTCAGTATAAATACATTTGCACAATGAGCACTTGTTGTCTCTCAAATACATCGTTGCAGTTGTTGGTTAGCTAGCTAGCGAATTTTAGCCATATTAGCATTGACATGAAATCAACAAGACATGGTATCATCAACAAGGTAAAACTTTATGAAACGAGCCACCTACGATTCCCCACATGGCAGCTTCTTGTCAATGTTGCTAGCTATCTGAACATTCAGAATCATAACAATGCACAGCTTCCAGCCCAATCGATGCGCGCCCATCATTTTCGTGACGTTGTCAGCCAACCCGTCTGTGTAGTGCACTACTTTTGACCAGGGCCCATAGGGTACCCCTACACTCTTAGAAAAAAAGTGCTATCTAGAATCTAAAAGGGTTTTTCGGCTGTCCCCTTAAGAAAACCCTTTGAAGAACCCTTTTGGTTCCAGGTAGAACAATTTCCACAGAGGGTTCGACATGGAACCCAAAAGGGTTCTACCTGGAACCAAAAAGGGTTCTCCTATGGGGACAGCCGAAGGACCCTTTTTTCTAAGAGTGTAGGGCTCTGGTCAAAAAGACGTATACTATATAGGGAATAGGGTGCCATTTGTGACGTAGCCCTGGTCGGTCTGCCTGTAAAGAGGCAATCAGGCCAGCATATAGCCGGATGTTTCACAGAGAGAGCCCCTTCTTGCTCACTAATTAAAAAGATAAGTCGCTAGCAGATAACCTGGCATGGATTACCCCAGCCACTTTACATGATAGACGAGCTGTAAAAATAGATGCTCAGTGATCTGGCCTCACGCCAAAGAGAGAGAAAGAGTAGAGAGAAAGAGAGGAGAGAGAGAGAGAGGGCTCGGGTCAGGGGAAGTGCAATCTCAGTGACTGTAATGGTTTATAAGGCGGTCATTCACAAGCACCTGCCTAGTGCACCGTTAATGTGTTATATACAGTAAACACTTACTGTACAGAGGAAATAGAGCCTATGTGCCCTATTGGGGTCTGGTCAAGTGCACTTAAGGGAATAGGTTGCCATTTGGAATCGCAGGCAAGCCATAATAAAATAAAATAATATAGCCATAAGACTGCTAAATAGTTAATTAAATGGTTACCCGGACTGTCTGCATGACCCCATCTTGCACTGACTCTATGCACACTCACAAGACTATATATAGACTGTATACACACTCACTCACACACACGACACTGACACTCTCACACAAATCCCACACACATTCACATACACTACATACAGTGCCTTCAGAAAGTATTCACACAGTATTTTCCACAAATTGGTTGTGTTACAACCTGAATTTAAAACGGATTAATTTGGGATTTTTTTGTCCCTGACCTACACACAATACCCCATAATGTCAAATTGGATATGTTTTTCCTGAAATGTTGATACATTTATTATAAATGAAAAGCTGAAATGTCTTGAGTCAATAAGTATTCAACAACTTTGTTATGGCAAGCCTAAATACGTTCAGGTGCAAAAATGTGCTTAACAAGTCACATAATAACTTGCTTGGACTCACTCTGTGTGCAATAATAGTGTTTAACATGATTTTTGAATAACTACCTTATCTCTGTACCCCACCCATACAATTATCTGTAAGGTCCCTCAGTCCAGCAGTGAATTTCAAACACAGATTCAACCACAAAGACCAGGGAGATTTTCTGATGCCTCGCAAAGAATGGCACCTATTGGTAGATGGCAAAAAAACAAAAGACATTCAATGAGCATGGTGTAGTTATTAATTACACTTTGGATGGTGTATCAATACACCCAGTCACTACAAAGATACAGGCATCCTTCCTAACTCAATTTCCAGAGAGGAAGGAAACCACCAATGGTAACTTTAAAACAGTTACAGAGATTAAAACCAATAAGGGTCTAAGCCCTGTCTAAACCGGGGATCATATTGCTATTTGATTTTGAATTGTACGTTTTTGGGCCTTACTGCTATTAGCCCATACAAACACATTGAATAACAGATTCACTACATAGAACAACAGATAGTCCCTCAAAAAATCAAAAGGAAGTTTGTTCTGAAGTGTCTGTCCTATATCTGAGAGATATAAGCAAGATCAGGAGAAAAAAATTGTTTTCTCCATATATACAGTACTTCCATAAATGTTTTCAACTAGTACAATACAACACATTACTGAGTACCACTCTCCATATTTTCAAGCATAGTGCATCATGTTATGGATGTGCCTGTAATCGTCAAGGACTGGGGAGTTTTTCAGGATAAAAAAGAAAGGAATGGAGCTAACCACAGGCAAAATCCTAGAGGTAAACCAGGTTCAGTCTGCTTTCCACCAGACACCGGGAGATTCATTCACTTTTCAGCAGGACAATAACCAAAAACACAAGGCCAAATCTACACTGGAGTTGCTTACCAAGAAGACAGTGAATGTTCCTGAGTGGCTGAGATACAGTCTTGATTTAAATCTACTTGAAAATCTTGCTCAACTAAGGTAGTTAACCAACAACATATCACAATCATAGCAAGTAAAATGTTTTTGTAACCATTACTGAGAATGTTGTTGCTGTTTGGGCCGGCTACTTGCAAATGTATTTTTGTATTTTAAAATACATGGATTTTAATTAAATATAGTTTATTTTGATACATTCATCTTTATGGTATTTTGTATCTGTTTTTTCTAATTGTATTTAGTAATTTTTGCCCATCCCTGTTCAGAGTGGATGTCACTGTTTCTCATATAATTTTTCACACAGGGCGCCTTTTGGGAAATTTTGGGCAAAATGTAAGTATACCCACTTCTCCAGGCACCACTACACCACTGTGTACATATCTACCTCAAATATTGTACCTCGTACTCCTGCAAATTGACCTGGTACTGGTACTCCCTGTATATAGCTTCATTCTTGTGTATTTAATTCCTCTTGTGTTACAATTTTTTTCACTCTGCATCGTTGGGAAGGCTCGTCAGCAAGCATTTCATGGTAAAGTCTAGACCTGTTTGGATCAAAGTACTGTATTTCTGTGTCTCTAACACAACGGTCAACCACCATGTTGCTTCTACCTGGGAATTTTGGAAAAGTTAGTGTAGTTTTATAACCCTATGCTGTACTGTATGTACCGTAGAATGGACTGATTGTTCCCTATGCTTCTCACAGACAGAGCTGTTGCGCTTAGACAGCATGTTGTGGAACACACAGTCTGGCCTCTCTAAGTCACCCATATCTGTCAGACATGCACTATTACAAATGTTTTTGCTATCTAGAACCAAAAAGGGTTCTTCGGCTATCCCCATAGGAGAAACCTTTTTGGTTCCAGGTAGAACACTTTTTGGTTCCAGGTAGAACCATTTTTGGTTCCAGGTAGAACCCTCTGTGGAAAGGGTTTTACATGGAACCAAAAGGGTTCTACCTTGAACCAAAAATTGTTCTTCAAAGGGTTCTCCTATGGGGACAGTTGAAGAACTCTTTTAGGTTATAGACAGCACCTTTTGTTCTAAGAGTGTAGGGAATAGGGTACCATTTGGGATGTAGCACAATGGTAATACTAGAGCCAGAGGTCCCTCTCCCCTAGCCTGAGAGTCAGACTACCCAAACCGGATAGGGCACTGATGTGACACCCTAACATCCCTCAAACAAGGTTGGGTTATCAATGGTGGACCTAGGGCCCTGAGTTTCCCTGACCATGTGACCTGGCCAGTAAATTCTCCAATGGAACCAGGAGAGTGATGTGAGACTAACTCAGAAAGCTCATTAAGCATAAAAAGGCCTTTTTCATCTGCAGAATGTCACCACATTCATAGTTATGATCCACTTTAAAGATCCAGAGAGAGAGAGAACGAGAGAGAGAGAGAAAGAGATGGCATGGATAAAGAAAGGGAGATCCACAGCAGACTGCTGGACAGAGTGGTCAGTATAAGGGTCAGTACAGTACCTTGGCCTTCTCCAGCTGTGCCTGAGCCTGCCGCTCTGCCTCTCGTCGCACGGCCTCCTTGTCCTCCTCCAGGGACACATCGGAGTCTGATGGACGGCTGGTGTAGGAGTCCGCCGAACCCTGCAAAGTAGAGGGAAACACTTTCAATTATAGATTACATAGCAGATTAACTCTTGAGACCTCAACAGCACACAACAGACTAACTCTTCAGACTCACACTCATCAAACACACCAACACACAGTATATAAACACACCATGCTGCCTTGTTCAGCAGTGAGACATGCCAAGTCTAACTGAAATTCAAGCAGAAGTCCTATTTTTGGAGATGGTTTGTGAAGACAGTTCTGTCAAATACAAACAACTAGAAAAAAGATACAAATATAGTCATGACCAAACTCAACCCCAGAGGTACAAAGAATCATCAGAGAGCATCAGAGCCTAGTTAGTGAACTTAGTGAACAGGCACACACATCTAACTCACACAATATTCAAACCCAGGGGAATGAGAGGCAGAAAGAAATCACAAAAGCTAATTGGATGTGTTTCAAATGGACACTCCCCTGCTTCTCAGAAAGCAGCTGTCACGCCCTGACTCAGGGGACGCTTAAATGTTGAGTCAGGGTGTGTATATTCTTTGTTGTGTGTTTTCTATGTTTCGATCTATTATGTGTAGATCTATGTTGGCCGGTGTGGTTCCCAATCAGAGGCAGCTGTAGCTCCTTGTCTCTGATTGGGGACCATACTTAGGCAGCCTATTGGCACTAGTGGGTTGTGGGATCTTGTTCCGTGTAAGGTATGTTGTGTGTGCTACCTTGGACTTCACGTTTCGTTTCGTTTGTTGTTTTGTCGTTGTGTTTATTTGGTTGAATAAACATGTACGTATATCACGCTACGCCTTGGTCTGTCCCGTCATTCAACGAACGTGACAGAAGATCCCACCAAATGAGGACCAAGCAGCGTGCCCAGGCGGAGCAGATGGCCATGTCACAGGTGGCCAATTTGTGGTCATGGGAGGAGATATTTGCGGGGAAAGGACCATGGGCTAAGTTAGATGCCCAGGCAGGAGAGGAACAACGGCAACACAGAGGAGGCCGGTCGAGGAGGAAGCCCGAGAAGCAGCCCCAATAAAAAAAATTGGGGGGGGCACACGGGGTGGTTGGCGGAGCCTAGGGTTAGAGCAGAGCCAACTCCCTGTACTCACGCGAAGAGGCGTATGACTGGGCAAGCTCCGTGTTATGCGGAGCTACGTACTGTGTCGCCAGTGCGCCGGCACAGTCCTGTACGTCCTGTGCTTGCACCACGCACGTGCCGTGCGAAGATGGGCATCCAGCCAGGACGGGGTGTGCCGGCTCAACGCTCCTGGTCTCCAGTACGCCTCCTTGGTCCCGCATAACCTGCGCCAGTTCTACGAACTGTATCGCCAGTGTGCGTGCACAGCCCAGTGCATCCTGTGCCAGCACCCCGCACGTGTAGTGCGAAAGTGGGCAGCCAGCCAGGACGGGTTGTGCCAGCTCTCCGCTCTAGACCTCCAGTCCGCCTCCACAGTCCGGCCCGGCCTGTTCCTGCTCCTCGCACCAAGCCAGTGGTGCGCGTCGCCAGCCCGGCCCGGCCTGTTCCTGCTCCTCGCACCAAGCCAGTGGTGCGCGTCGCCAGCCCGGTCCGGCCTGTTCCTGCTCCTCGCACCAAGCCAGTGGTGCGCGTCGCCGGCCCGGCCTGTTCCTGCTCCTCGCACCAAGCCAGTGGTGCGCGTCACCGGCCCAGCCCGGCCCGTTCCTGCTCCTCGCACCAAGCCAGTGGTGCGCGTCGCCAGCCCGGCTCGGCCTGTTCCTGCTCCTCGCACCAAGCCAGTGGTGCGCGTCGCCAGTCCGGCCCGGCCTGTTCCTGCTCCTCGCACCAAGCCAGTGGTGCGCGTCGCCAGTCCGGCCCGACCCGTTCCTGCCCCTCGCACCAAGCCAGTGGTGCGTGTTCCTAGTCCGGTCCGGCCCGTTCCACCGGTGCCTGATCCGGCACCGGTCAGCTGCTCCACACCGGAGCCAGAGCAGTCCGCTCCACCGGTGCCTGACCCAGTGCCGGTAAGCTGTTCCACTCCGGAGCCAGAGCAGCCCGCTCCACCGGTGCCTGATCCAGCTCCGGTTAGCTGCTCCACTCCGGAGCCAGAGCAGTCCGCTCCACCGGTGCCTGATCCAGCTCCGGTCAGCTGCGCCACTCCGGAGCCAGAGCAGTCCGCTCCACCGGGGTCCAGTCCAGCTCCGGTCAGCGGCTCCAATCCGGAGCCAGAGCCATCCGCTCCACCGGTGCCTGATCCAGCTTCGGTCAGCGGCTCCACTCCAGAGCCAGAGTAGTCCGCTCCACCGGTGCCAAGTCCAGCTCCGGTCAGCGGCTCCTGTCCAGACCATGACGTCAGCCCCTCTCCAGGTTCGGGGTCTCCCACACCAGGGTCCAGACAGGGCCTGGCGTATCGTGGAAGGAAGGAGAGGGGAAGCAGCACGCCGAGGTCCAGACCAGACCAGGGGCGCAACAGGGAGGCGGAGAGTGAGAGGTCGTCACGCCCCGAGCCGGAGAGAGAGAGAACGAGAGAGAGAGAGAAAGAGATGGCATGGATAAAGAAAGGGAGATCCACAGCAGACTGCTGGACAGAGTGCCCACCCGGCCCCTACCCTATTATGTTTATGTTGTGCGGTCGGAGTCCGCACCTTTGGGGGGGGGGGGTACTGTCACGCCCTGACTCAGGGGACGCTTAAATGTTGAGTCAGGGTGTGTATATTCTTTGTTGTGTGTTTTCTATGTTTCGATATATTATGTGTAGATCTATGTTGGCCGGTGTGGTTCCCAATCAGAGGCAGCTGTAGCTCGTTGTCTCTGATTGGGGACCATACTTAGGCAGCCTATTGGCACTAGTGGGGTGTGGGATCTTGTTCCTTGTAAGGTATGTTGTGTGTGCTACCTTGGACTTCACGTTTCGTTTCGTTTGTTGTTTTGTCGTTGTGTTTATTTGGTTTAATAAACATGTACGTATATCACGCTACGCCTTGGTCTGTCCCGTCATTCAACGAACGTGACAGCAGCAGGACACATACTGTCATGACTTCTGCCGATGCTGCCCCCCCTCCTGGTTCGGGCAGGCTTCGGTGTTCGTCGTCACCGGAGTACTAGCTACTGCCGATCCCATTCTCATCACTCCACTTGTCATGTCTTGTCAATCACACACACCTGGTGCTCATTCCCCTAATTAGTATGTGTATAAGTGTTCCCTCTGTTCCCCTTGTCTTTGTGAGTGATTGCTTTGTTGTGAGAGCGTGTAGCACGGTTGAGCTACATTTCACTGTGTTATTTGCCAAGGTGGATGTTTTCCCTTGTACAGTTTTGTTTGACGCTTGGGGCGTTTGATTTATGCAAACAGATTAAACTCTGGACTTCGGTATTTTACCTCCTGCGCCTGACTCCTTCTTTCACACCTCGCCACACCCACTATCTCACATTTCCCAGGCTACATCAGTAACTACAAAAGTAGTGCACTATAAAGGGAATAGGGTACCATTTGGGACGCATCCTCAGTCTGTCCTTTCATTCACTACCACTTCAGTCTGAGAAAAAAAGAGACTAAAGAGTAACGCTAAAGGATACCAGGACTAAGTATTTGTTTAATTTACTGTAGCTGTAGGTTTGTCTCCCATGCTCTATAAGAGAGACATAGGGACCTCTGTCTCTCTCTCTCTCTCTCTCTCTCTCTCTCTCTCTCTATCTATCTCTCACTCTTCTCTCCATCTCTGGTAACTGTGGGCCCCAGCATGTATGTGTGGTAAAGGCTGCAGCTTCAGCCATATAAACAATCAGGCTCACACACATTAAGCACCTGACCACCGGACACACATTCTATATCTCCTGGATGCACACAAACTTACAGTGCCTTCGGAAAGTATTCAGACCCCATGACTTTTCCACATTCTGTTACGTTACAGCCTTATTCTAAAATTGACTAAATCGTTTTTTCCCCCACATCAATCTACACACAATACCCCATAATGACAAAGAAAAAACAGTTTTCTATTTTATTTTTACCTTTTTGCTAATAAAATAATAAATACAACTGAAATATAACATTTACATAAGTATTCAGACCCTTTACTTAGTACATTGTTGAAGCACCTTTGGCAGCGATTACAGCCTCGAGTCTTCTTGGGTATGACGCTACAAGCTTGGCACACCTGTATTTGCCGAGTTTCTCCCATTCTTCTATGCAGATTCTCTCAAGCTCTGTCAGGTTGGATGGGGAGCGTTGCTGCACAGCCATTTTCAGGTCTCTCCAGAGATGTTCGATCGTGTTCAAGTCCGGGCTCTGGCTGGGCCACACAAGGACATTCAGTGACCTGTCCCGAAGCCACTCCTGCATTGTCTTGGCTGTGTGCTTAGGGTCGTTGTCCTGTTGGAAGGTGAACCTTCACCCCAATCTGAGGTCCTGAGCGCTCTGGAGCAGGTTTTCATTAAGAATCTCTCTGTACTTAAAGGCCTGATTGGTGGAGTGCTGCAGAGATGGTTGTCCTTCTGGTTGGTTCTCCCATCTCCACAGAGGAACTCTAGAGCTCTGTCAGAGTGACCATTAGGTTCTTGGTCACCTCCCTGACCAAGGCCCTTCTCCCCCGATTGCTCAGTTTGGCCGGGCGGCCAGCACTAGGAAGAGTCTTGGTGGTTCCAAACTTATTCCATTTAAGAATGATGGAGGCTGTGTTCTTGGGGACCTTCAATGCTGCATAAATGTTTTGGTACCCTTCCCCAGATCTGTGCCTCGACACAATCCTGTCTCGGCCCTTTACGGACAATTCCTTCGACCTCATGTCTTGGTTTTTGCTCTGACATGCACTGTCAACTGTGGGACCTTACATAGACTGGTGTGTGCCTTTCTAAATCATGTCCAATCAATTGAATTTACCACGGGTGGACTCCAATCAAGTTGTAGAAACATCTCAAGGATGATCAATTGAAACAGGATGCATCTTAGCTCAATTTTGAGTCTCATAGCAAAGGGGCTGAATACTTATGTAAATAAGGTATTTATGTTTTATATTTATAAAAAACTGTTTTCACATTATGGGGTATTGTGTGTAGATTGCTGAGGATTAAAAAAAAATCAATTTTAGAATAAGCCTGTAACGTAACAAAATGTGGAAAAAGTCAAGGGGTCTGAATACTTTCCGAAGGCACTGTATATATAACACAAACAGATGTATGGGCATACACAGGTACACATGATCAGGACCAAGACCTTTCTCTGTTTCTCTCTTTCCTCACACACATATACACACAGGCACAGACACGCTGGCACGAACGCACACATGCACGCAGGCAACCCAGTATGTTTACAGCCCTGTTATGTTATTGTCAGACTCAGAGGGACTTTTTGAATAATAATAATAATTAACCTCACACTCTACCAGGCTGATTAAAACTACCCAACCATCCCATTACAAAGAGGATCATACTTTACTATCCCTTAATAATATACATCACACTTGAAACATTCATCCTAAACACTTTGTATTCATCTCCTGCATCATAGATGAGGCACTGCTCATTAACTATCCACGTCTCTTCTCCTACCTTGTACATGAGACACCTTCTATAAATAACACTGCTTATGCTTTATGCATTATCCTTAATGCTTCCGATATCCGTCTTTTACCTCATACGTTAAACCCTACCTGAAAATACTCTGAATACTGTATACAGTATACTGCATCTCATCACCATCACATTGTCTATAGATTAGGACTGTATCATAAATGGCACCCTATTCAGTATATAGTGCGCTAACTTTGAACAGGGCCCATTTGCCATTTGTGACACATCCTAGCTATAGCCTATAACCACACCAACCTAGCTCATGTATCCATGTATCCTTTACATGTGACTGACATTGTTCAATCCATCATTCCATCATGTCTAGACTAATGCAGGGGTCTGACTCTGAGAGTTACAGCACAGTGGGTCAGAGAACGGGTGCATAACGAGGACTCTGACAGTGATGACAGACAACCCACTGACCCTCATCATCACCATCGCAGCATGACAACACTATCACCATGACAATACCACCCCCTGACCCCTATACAGGTAGGCACAGGTAAATACGATGATGTACACAATTCAATTCAATTCAATTCAATTTTATTTTATATAGCCCTTCGTACATCAGCTAATATCTCGAAGTGCTGTACAGAAACCCAGCCTAAAACCCCAAACAGCTAGTAATGCAGGTGTAGAAGCACGGTGGCTAGGAAAAACTCCCTAGAAAGGCCAAAACCTAGGAAGAAACCTAGAGAGGAACCAGGCTATGAGGGGTGGCCAGTCCTCTTCTGGCTGTGCCGGGTACGTAGATGGAAAAAAGCTGTCCTTGAAACAGTCTTGATATGTTCGTCAAAAGAGAGATCAGGGTCAAGAGTAACGCCGAGGTCCTTCACAGTTTTATTTGAGACGACTTTACAACCATCAAGATGAATTGTCAGATTTAACAGAAGATCTCTTTGTTTCTTGGGACCTAGAACAAGCATCTCTGTTTTGTCCGAGTTTAAAAGTAGAAAGTTTTCAGCCATCCACTTCCTTATGTCTGAAACACAGGCTTCTAGCGAGGGCAATTTTGGGGCTTCACCATGTTTCATTGAAATGTACAGCTGTGTGTCATCCGCATAGCAGTGAAAGTTAACATTATGTTTTCGAATAACATCCCCAAGAGGTAAAATATATAGTGAAAACAATAGTGGTCCTAAAACGGAACCTTGAGGAACACCCGAAATGTACAGTTGATTTGTCGGAGGACAGACCATTCACAGAGACAAACTGATATCTTTCCGACAGGTAAGATCTAAACCAGGCCAGAACTTGTCCGTGTAGACCAATTTGGGTTTCCAGTCTCTCCAAAAGAATGTGGTGATCGATGGTGTCAAAGGCAGCACTAAGGTCTAGTAGCACGAGGACAGATGCAGAGCCTCGGTCTGACGCCATTAAAAGGTCATTTACCACCTTCACAAGTGCAGTCTCAGTGCTATGATGGGGTCTAAAACCAGACTGAAGCATTTCGTATACATTGTTTGTCTTCAGAAAGGCAGTGAGTTGCTGCGCAACAGCTTTTTCTAAAATTTTTGAGAGGAATGGAAGATTCGATATAGGCCGATAGTTTTTTATATTTTCCGGGTCAAGGTTTGGCTTTTTCAAGAGAGGCTTTATCACTGCCACTTTTAGTGAGTTTGGTACACATCCGGTGGATAGAGAGCTGTTTATTATGTTCAACATAGGAGGGCCAAGCACAGGAAGCAGCTCCTTCAGCAGTTTAGTAGGAATAGGATCCAGTATGCAGCTTGAAGGTTTAGAGGCCATGATTATTTTCATCATTGTGTCAAGAGATATAGTACTAAAACACTTAAGTGTCTCTCCCGATCCCAGGCCCTCGCAGAGTCTGTGCAGATCCAGGACAGCTAAGCCCTGGAGGAATACGCAGATTCAAAGAGGAGTCCGTAATTTGCTTTCTAATGGTCATGATCTTTTCCTCAAAGAAGTTCATGAATTTATTACTGCTGAAGTGAAAGCCATCCTCTCTTGGGGAATGCTGCTTTTTAGTTAGCTTTGCAACAGTATCAAAAAGAAATTTTGGATTGTTCTTATTTTCCTCGATTAAGTTGGAAAAGTAGGATGATCGAGCAGCAGTGAGGGCTCTTCGGTACTGCACGGTACTGTCTTTCCAAGCTAGTCGGAAGACTTCCAGTTTGGTGTGGCGCCATTTCCGTTCCAATTTCCTGGAAGCTTGCTTCAAAGCTCGGGTATTTTCTGTATACCAGGGAGCTAGTTTCTTATGACAAATGTTTTTCGTTTTTAGGGGTGCAACTGCATCTAGGGTATTGCGCAAGGCACACACATTTACATACGCATACATGCATTCACGCACAAAACGCACACACGCGCACAATCACATACACACACACACACGCATGTATGAATAATGAGCTTACACAGTCATCGGAGCTCTTGTTGCGACCTCCCTTGGCTCTTTTCAGCAGCCTAATCCAGGTGGCCTTCATCAGCCACACCGGTCATTCAGTGTCCTAAGCCACTGTTACGTATCCCTACTATGACTACAGATACCTGGACTGCTACCCCTACAAAGACCTCTACAGCTATGGCTACCTTTGCTGTTAATAAAGCTACCTATGTTAGGGATACCTTAGGTGTGACTGTCAATACCTTTGTTTGTAAGGCTATCCCTAACGCTGCAGCAACAGCTAGTTCTACCTTTGCTGCTGCTGTTGCTACAGTTAGGTAAAAAAGCTTCTGCTACATGTAATGCTCCAGCTACTGTTGCTGCTGCTAAGCTGTCCACATGAGCTCTGGAACCGGTGCATAATCTCAGTAGCTGCCGGTCTCCCTCCAGTCTCCTCTAGCTGCTCAGGCTGCCGGCGCTGAGGCTGCCTGCCCAGTGTGAGCTGGTTGGCCGGATGCTGCTCCTCTTCCCCTGCTTCTCATGCCTCACTCCCCCAGCCCCAGCTCCGGCAGCTCCAGCCCCAGCCCTGTCGTCTGTCCTACACAGGCTGGGCTGCCATGCTCCTTCCTCGAGGACAGATAAGAGAACGCCTGCCTGGATGATCAGTGTGAGAATGCTAATGTTGCTGCTGCTGCTACTCAGGTGGTGCCTGCTGCATGCAATCTCAACTCTCCTCAGCCTGTCAATGTATATATCCCGCGCCTTTTCTCGCTCTCTCACCGGATTTCTTGAGCACTGTTTCTGTGGTTCTGTCCCCCCCCTCTGCCTCCCTTCCGTATCACTCCCCCACCCCTTCTCCTCTTTTCTTGTTCTTTCGTTTTCTCCTGTTCCTCCTCACAGTCGCTCCATCTGTTCTGCTGTCTCCACTGTGATTAATGCTGCCCAGTACAGATGGCTTGTTTGTGTGTGTGTGCCATGTTTGTAAACTATGCATTGATCTATGCATTGATCATGTAAACATTTAATGTTGCACATATATTAGTACACACACACACAAACCTGCACGCACGCACGCACGCACCACACACACTCTGGTCCTGTGATGATCGTCAGTCCAAAGTTCAGTGCCGTGCCTCTCCCCCTCCAGGGAGGTGATGAGGTGCCCAGTGCATCCCTACTCTACGCACTCACTTGCATCGCAAAGCACATACATACGCACACACTTCCATGTCTAGAGCCTCTCCTGTGCCACCAGGGGAAAGGAGTGGAAACAGACAGCGAGAGAGAAAAATCTAAAATAGATGTTCCAAGCTGCACAGTACAACACTCTGATCTTAGTGATAGTGTTTCTTAGGTTTCAGAGGTACTATAGCTAAAGCCAAGTGCAGAGGATCCCTGGTGATTCACTAAATATGAATACCCCCCCACCACAACTGGTTGAGGCAGGGATTGGGGCAGTGAAAGCTGATCCAGGACTAACAGGTCTGCTTCTCCATTTCAGAGCTGGTTTACCCTGTGTGACCTTTGGTGAGGCCGGCACAGGTCAGGAGCCAGAAGAGGTCAGTGGTCCCCACAACTCAGGTCAGCACTGGGAGGCAGGTAGCCTACCGGTTAAGAGCGTTGGGCCAGTAACCAAAAGGTTGCTGGTTTGAATCCCGAGCCGACTAGGTGAAAAATCTGTCAATGTGCCCTTCAGCAAGGTATTTAACCCTAATTGCTTCTGTAAGTTGCTCTGGATAAGAGCGTCTGCTAAAATGTAGATGGTTTAGCGGTTTGGCTAATGGCTAGCAGTCATTCCCCTAGGGGACGCTAACTGTACATCAAAGGATATGACACGCTAATCAGTCCTGCATTTCATAACCAATCAATCCCATAGTTCTACCCGCACAGAGGTCGTCTCAAATAGCACCCTGTTGAGTGCACTTTCAACCGGGGCCCATAGTGCTCTGGTCAAAAGTAGTGCACTGAATAGGGTGCCATTGGCAATGAAGCCGTGTTGAAGATGACACGTGATTTAGCTGCTTCCTACATGAAAATAAAGGCTGGGGGAGAATAAAATAATTTTAGCTCATTAAGACCAATTAGCCTAACATGGGAGGCAATTGCCACAGTCAGATTCCGATTTGGACAGAGACGGATTGGAATGACTATGCAAGTATTATGGACTATGACAACGTCCATTACAAATAGGCCCACTGTATGGAGTACCTTCAAATGTAGCCTGAGTGCCAGTCTGTTTGTACCAACATGCCAACTCCTTGTCAGTCATTGTCATGCCAATGTCTGGCTTGACAATGAGCATTGACGATGGCAAGAGCACAAACAGATCTGGGATCAGGCTGCTTCAGATGGCCCTATTATTACTAGTAAAAACAGTGGAGAAAATATATCAAAAATGTGGTATCCAGTTACCTAACTATACTGCACCTCAAGTGAGATACTGTAGGTCCCATGAAAATATGAGCAGGCAGTAGTGTTGTGAAAGCCTCTACCGATGGTATAGCTGGTGCCTATTGGGTGAAGGGACCTTAAAACCATGGTATTGTGTGTCACACAGTCACACATGGCTTGAACATTGTCTGATGGGGGTGAGCTAGTGTGATGGGAGTTGTCGCTACCTTCCAGAGCGTGGCACAGATGTTTTCCATGTGGAGCTGGGTGCCCACAGCCCACAGCCCAGAGCAAGAAGCCCTCAGAGCAGGCTTATGTATGTCTGTGAACACTGGGCACAGTGGGCAGTAAGAGAGGTTGACATGGACTCAGTCTGACAGAGAGAGCCTCTTGCTGCATGACACGGCTGACCCAAGGTCCCACTCCCACACTGAGATGAACCGAAAATATAGAGAACAAAGAAAAGAGGCAGACAGGGATGAGCTCACTATGGTCACCCTTTGGAGAGGGAGAGAGGGATGGGAGAGAGTATGTTTGTTTTTGTTAGCACACATGCATGAATCTTGTGTATGTGTGTGTGTATGTGTGTGGTGTGTGTGTGGGTGGTGTGTGTGGGACGGCAGTGCTCCTGTGGTCTGCTGTAATGGACTTATTGATCCCTCTGGGCTGCCTGAGAAACCACAAACGGTCGCTACATGCTACATGCCACATGCCACAGTCGCATAGGCGGTCAACGCATTAGAACGCCACAAATCACTAAGGCTAATTACAACCATCGAACGGCAGGGTGGCTATACAGGGCTGTCACAGGGCAATGTCCCAGGTCAATGTCAGCATTCCCTTCAGTAGAGGGCATACACACATCACTGGGGAATCTCCTATTGTTTTTGTAATATGTTATAAGCATTGGTAGCCATTACCTGGCAAATAGGGGTTATTCTAAAAGGTGTATATGCAGTGTAAAAATAGTCGAGATGGAAGGTTGTGGTCATGCAGATGTATGATGTATGATGAATTAATTAATGATGACATAACAAGCTGAAATGCTCTCTAGTCTACCGGAGACTCAGTACAGTGCATCACTCCTTGTTCACCCCTCCCCACACCAGCCACTCTCTTCTGCTTCCCCCCCCCCCTCCCCTTCCCCTGACCCTCTGCTAACTTTCTCTCTCTCTCATCCTTGTCTTCCATTCCCCATCACATCCCCATCCCACTGCCTCTCTCCTTCCCTTGTCTCCCCTCCCCTTTTTCCCATTATATTCCCCCTACTCTCCCTCTCTCTCCCACGTTCCCTCTCTCTCTCTCTACACATTATATCACCCTCCCATCACAGCCCTGCCCTCCCCCTCTCCTCTTCTCTCTAGTGGGACAGTCAGTGACTATCTAGCCTTCCCAGTATTCCTCAGAAAGAGAAGAGCAGAAGGGACTTTTTCTGCTCATTAATATGTTATGAATAATGTCACTGTGGGAATCTTTATTGGAGCAATTTTGTAACCTTCTTGGCAATAACAACGTTTGCAAAGGTTGAATTGGATCCAATCAATATAAATATAATTCTAACTATGGTTACAGTAAATCCTATTCTTAGAACCAGTACATTGAAGATGGAAATGACTTTCTCATAACTTTTTCTGGTCGATATTATCAGATGGTGTCTATTTCTTAGATTGTGGTTTTCTAATCTCCAGCGACAGATGAAATTAGTGCCTTTTGCGTCCCTTTGATATTTTAAGTAGAAATTGTGCACCAATATCAATTTTAAAAGCCTGTTAAAATAAACAAAGTGCCCTTTAATATAGACCACATTGAGAATTCAATCAATCTGATTTTCATTATGAATAAAGACTTGCTAAAGTCGAGAGCCATGCGTCCTCCGAAACACGACCCTGCCAAGCCACACTGCTCACTTAACCCAGAAGCCAGCCGCACCAATGTGTCGGAGGAAACACCGTACAACTGGCGACCAAAGTCAGCGTGCAGGCGCCTGGCGCACCACAAGGAGTCGCTAGAGCACGATGGGACAAGGCCTCATGGGTCTCCCGGTCACAGCCGGCTGTGACACAGCCTGGGATCTAACCCGGGTCTGTAGTGACGCCTCAAATACTGCGATGCAGTGCCTTAGACCGCTGTGCTAAAGTCAACCCTGTTACGTGAACTGAATTCTCATTTTAATATGGTGAAACTATTCTTTTTTTTTTTTTTTTTTCAAAAGAAACATTGAACATCTAATAGTCAAACTGTGTTGAAGCAGGTGAGCTGGTTCTACTATTTTTGGCAATTTTCTGGTGTTTCGTGATGTAAAACTGAAATGTTTCAACAATGTCCTTTTTTGTTGTTGTTGCTTGCATTCAATTGCCCGTTCTGTTGCACACAACAAGCTTCCATTCCCCCTATCACAAGGGGATTTATGGCTGATTTAAGATGAAGTCATCAACCCTGTTACTTTATTTGGCACTTTATAGTATTTTTGTTATTATTTGTTGTTGCACTATGCAGAAAACGCTCCACCATTTCCTGGTTGCTAACACTCTAATAGTTAGCCTAATTGCAGTTTATGTGACAAAATATGATAGTATAGTGTAGAGAAACATTGTACCATCTAAACCGCTGTGAAATATATTTTACATAACCCAAAATATTGTATTTTCAGCTGTTTGAAGCTGGTGTACAAAACCGAAAGTAAAAGACGCAAAAACAAAACTTAAGAATGGGAAGCATAGAAATAGCGCACATAGAACAGATCTACTGCTTCTTAGACTTGCTTTCAAGTAGAATGATAGATCTATAACTCACATTTCGATGTGAATTTGGTTGGTCACCCAAAAAGTTACATATTGCCACTTTCATCTCTTGAGATGGGAAAACTTGTTTTTTGTGAAGTTGTACATGTGCTCTTTATGACAGAATGTTAAAATGAGGTGAAATCAAATGTTTTTTTGACCATGTTACAATTCTCAAAAGGCAACAAATTGGTGGAACCACCCATGTGTGGACATTCAGGAACACAAAAAAAAGTAGTGCACTATACAGGGAATAGGATGCCATTTGAGACGCACCCACAGTGAGCCAGTGGTTGGTTTGTGACTCATACAGTTGCTGTGTTCATTCTAAGCTGGAACAAAAGGCTGCTGCTTTATAGCCATCTGCCTGTCAATGTCAAATCACTCACAGCAACAGAAAGTCTATTAAATCATCATCCCATAGATTACACTATGACTACTGTCTCCTTCCACTGCATAAATACAATAGCACACAAAGTGAGACATGACAAAAGATGTACAGTTAGAACGTATTCGACTTCTGTCACTGCTTCCCACTCTAACTGATGAATGAAGAATGGAAGCAGAGAGAAAGTGTGTGTGTGTGAGAGAGAGAGAGAGAGAGAGAGAGAGAGAGAGAGAGAGAGAGAGAGCGAGAGAGAGAGAGAGAGAGAGAGAGAGAGAGAGGGAGAGAGAGAGAGGGGGAGAGAGAGAGAGAGAGAGAGAGGGAGAGAGAGAGGGAGAGAGAGACAGAGAGAGAGAGAGAGAGAGAGAGAGAGAGAGAGAGAGAGAGAGAGAGAGAGGGAGGGAGAGAGAGAGAGAGAGAGAGAGAGAGAGAGAGAGAGGGAGAGAGAGAGAGGGAGAGAGAGATGGAGAGAGAGAGAGGGAGAGAGAGATAGAGAGAGGAAGAGAAAATGAGAGATAAAGGGGAGAGAAAAAATAAAAGGGGAGTGTGTAAGATAGAGATTGCTAGAAAAAATGAATGAGTGTGCGTGAGTGCGTTCCTACATGCGCACGTGTTTCCATATCTGTGTCCAAGTGTGAGTGCGCAGGTCGGGTACTGAAGTAATGGCTTCTCTGGCGTGGGGAGCGGAGCGGGGAGCAGAATTGGCTGCGTGGATGTCAAGGTGACACTCGGGGAACAGGGAGGAACAAGGGAAAGTGTTTACCCAGCATTCCACATGCCAAGTGTTTTTCCTCCGTGCGTTAGATAAGTGCATCATCCATCGAGGTGATGGACTCTCCGGCTGTCAATCAAACCACACTGTCCTAGGGAGCAGGACTATGTCTCAAATGGCACCCTATTCCCTATGTAGTGCATAGGACTCTGGTCAAAAGCAGTGCACTACATAGGGACTAGGGTGCCATCCCCTGGTCAAAAGTGTTGGTTAAAGGGATGGTTAAAAGCCAGGGAGAGGGGGGCTTAGGAGCACACTACTTTGAAAGGAGAGAGAAGGGGACCATGCAGTAACACAGCACAAGAGGCAACATTGAGAGAATAATCAACCCACCTTAATAGGCAGGGAGCCGATGAAGGAAGGTGGTTTGATGAATGGAATATGGTTAGGAAGAGGGCAATGCTGCACTCATTCATTGTGATTGCATCATTAATATTGTGTCAGGAGCTGGGTGTAGGAGGCAGGTGGTGTTTGTGGATGACTGATGAGCACTGGGCTGGTTATGAGAGGACTGTCTGATGAGACTTTTAGCTCCATCGTCAGAAACGAATTGGCCATAGGGTAGTTCGGGCAAATGCCAGATGGCTGGTCCATATTTAGCCCAGTGGGCCGGTCTACATTTGGGGTTTTGTGCAGAATGATCATTATTTGGATATTAATTTGGGCGTCGAGAGAAAAAATATGAGCTGTTTTCTGGTCCCAGTCCATCCCTGTCCATCTTAACTGCAGCAACAGACAATAACAGAACACCAGACCCATTAAAACGACTGCCAGTACCGTGAGTGTCTGTCCTAGCAGTCTGAATTACACTCTGTACCGCTGTCTGGGGTCATTATGCTCCCCCGCAGCCAGTTGTGTTGTGTGTACTGTGTAGTAACAACCCTGTAATGTAATACGTGTCCATTTCAGAACTACTATAGTCTGCTCTCTGTCACCTAAGGCGTGAGGAAATAGGAACCAGTCACTTCACATTTCGTTTACACAGAGATGTGTCCTCAACCGGCTGAGTCAGACATATTACTCACACACACATACACACTCACACACACACACACAAGGATGGACGTGCGCACACACACCGACTGACGCACACACGGACGTACACACGCACAGAGACACACGCACACACCACCCCAGTGTGTAATAGTGGTTGGAGTTTCCGACTGGCTCTGTGGCTGTCTCTCATTGTTGTAACTCAGATCAATATGTTGATACAGAACTCTTGAGCACATCCATCTCCTGTACAGTAAGAACTACAATGACCTGTCAATGATAAAATCATACAGACACTTCAAATCCAGCTTTCTAAACAGAGTATTGATGTGCTGGGGGCTGGTCTAGAGGTAGTGCTAGCATCCCCAGACCTCATATTACCCATGGACGCAACGGTTTGATCCCCTGTACTGCCACTCACTTTCTATTCTAGTCACCTTATTTAAGAACCCGGAAACAAAACAATGTCCGAACGTTCTGTTTTGTGGAGGACTTCCATTGTGGCGTTCTTGCCGTTTTCCGAATGTTAGCTAGCTAGCTCAAAATGTCGTGGGATCATACCAAGAAAAACCTTTCAAAGTCGAATGACAAGTCTGTGCCACATCCGCAGATTATTCAAGAGTGGGAGGACAATATGAAAAAATGGCCAGATATCACCTACGAAGACATCTTCAATTATTTAGTATCTCGGTGTGGATGGGTCAGAGATGAGGAGCTACAAAAGCACAGAGGCATATCAATACCTCCACAGCGGGAAAGTTGGGCGGGTGCTTATTCACTGTCTTGAGGATGACAACCTGGTGATCCTCCAAGCAGATGTCCAGCCCAGTCAGAGCAAAACACACCATCATTCTGCCTGGATTCTTGTATCATCTGTCGGCACGGTGGAGACTGCAGGGTGTTCTTGTGTTGCAGGGCAGGGGAAGTATTGCTATGGAAGGTAGCTAGCTCGCTGGCATTTTGTTTATCATAACCCTTTCTATGACTGATACGTTTGACATTAGCTAGTTACTTAGCTAGCTAGCTAATTGTGATGATACCATATCACTGACCAGAACTGATAATGTTAACTATTACAACATGCACACACGGTTTTGGTTTCAATGGCTCATTGTGTAAGTATATCAGTCTAATCTCGAATGGCAATGAGGTAGGTACAGAATCAAGGTGAGTTTTCCTTTTACAAAGGAAATTACCAACATAATCTAAACCTACTAGTTTAAAGGAAACTGTGTAAACTAGTCAGCTGTGTACACCATGTAAATGAGTGTTCTGTACTGTAATTGACCATTCTAACAGTAGTGTTTTGTTGAAAGTACAGAATGCTGTGTATGGCGGATTGACAGGGGTGTCCTGTACAGATGAGCAATGCCAGTGGAACTTGGAGACGCAGCGGAATTTATCTCCAAAAAGGTTGAGCGAGATCTGTTTCAAACGTCAGCAACCAAGTGACGAGTTCTCTGACAGCACCCCAGCCGCAACTCCATCTCTACCTCCAACTCCTGCGTACCACTCCCACAATGCACTTAAGAAGAGTTTGGAAGGGGCCAATGTTCCAGTGGGGAGCCTTCTGCACAAGTGCATCAAAGCTAAACCAAACAGTTATCAGGTTCCAGCAGCAGCCACACAGCTACAGCAGCCTCGTGGTGAACACGGTATCAACATGCAGTGTCAGAAATGCTTGTCATTTTATGACATTTATGTTAAGCTGGAGGAGTGTAAATGTGCCAGCTTGGAGGAGGTCACTAAAGCACAGAGTGCCTCGCATGCGTGGTATGATGCGCGTAAACTTCGGATCACTGCTGCGCACCTCAACAAATCCCGACAACTTTGTGCGGGAGCATCTCTTCCACAGGTTCCATGGGAACTCCGCAACCACATATGGCAAGGAGAACGAGCAGGTGGCCTACACATGGATGAAGAGCTGCGGGTTTAGTCTGGAGAGTAGAGGCACAGTAGTGAGTGTCAAGGAGCCATGGCTTTCTTCAAGCCCAGATGGAATGTTAAACTCTCAAGAACTTCTAGAAATCAAATGTCCTATTCTGAGTAAGAAGTGTGAGTCTCTGACTGAACTGTTCTCTGGCAAACAGACTAACTCTGTGCTCCAAATATGTTAATCTATGTGGTATCTAGGGGCCTAACACTTCTGTGTTTTTAAATAGTTCCTATATTTTGTGCCTTGTAAAGCTCTCTGTCAGCTCTACCTTATTTTCTCAGCATAACTCTTTATTGGTGTTTTTTTTGCCTTGCACAGTTCTCTTCATATGCACATTTACCTGATTATATTTGCCAAATTGTACAGCTCTCTTCATACATGTTTATCTAATGCCTACGGATAACACCTTATGATTTACAAATATTTTTAATTGTACCTTGAATAGCGCTTTCTTTTCATATGGCACTTCATTAACTTATCTAAGCATACCGTAATTCATCTTGCACTTGGCAAATGATGATGTTAATAAAAACACCATGAAATTCAACTTTGTTGACATTTTCTTTCATACTTAACATTTTGAAATGAAGGACGAGGAGGCATGTCTAAGGGTTTCAAATGTGTTTTCAGTTTGATTCTGGGTTTGGTTTTCAATGGCACAAATTAAGAAAACAGTGTGGCACTTCATAAACAGTTGTCTTCCCTCTTGGTCTGTTAGAGACATTTTGGTGTTGAAGAAAATGTATTTTACATAGATTGAAGAAGGGATGATAACAGCACCTACTTGATGTCTGTAATTATCAGGAACAGGCAAAGTACAGTACATTTCTAATGTAGGAACATTAAAATGATTCTGATTAAACAGGAAACTATACAGTTGAAGTCGGAAGTTTACATACACCTTAGCCAAATACATTTAAACTCAAGTTTTTCACAATTCCTGACATTTAATCCCACAAAATTTATATAGGATTGAGGTCTTAGGCTTTGTGATGGCCACTCCAATACCTTGACTTTGTTGTCCTTAAGCCATTTTGCCACAACTTTGGAAGTATGCTTGGGGTCATTGAACATTTGGAAGACCCATTTGCGACCAAGCTTTAACTTCCTGATCACCGACAACGATGAGACAGCCTATAGGGAGGAGGTCAGAGACCTGGCCGTGTGGTGCCAGGATAACAACTTCTCCCTCAACGTGATCAAGACAAAGGAGATG